>NC_088929.1:15942500-16082500 GCF_038396675.1 Hydra vulgaris
CTTACCCTTTCATTTTATTTGTATATATGAAATAAAAATTCAGGTAAAATATCAGCACAATGGAACAAAATTTAGAGGCAGCTTAATATTGGTGAAGTTTCTTCCAAAGATTTTATTTTGTTAATACTAGATTATTTCTTGTGATAAATTTGAAACACTATTTTAACAACCAAATAAATTGACACTTTATTCAATCATAGTACACAAAATATTTAATCACCGTGGCTTCATATCTGGCCAATCATCCAGTTCTGAATTAGATGTCTTAATTTCCAAATTAAATAAAAGTAGATTTCTGTAAAGTTGCTAATTGACAATTGATATGATTGGAGCCTTTCTTGATTTTATCTGTTGGTGAGTTAAATAAATGTTATTGAAAATATTTTCTCAGCTTCTTGTGGTTGTGCAGGCTCAGGCTAATGCTGTGTTTGGAGCTACTGAAGACTCGAGCATAGCCAACACCATCAAGGCTATGTGTTTTGACACGACCAGCTTAAACACTAGTTGAACAGCTGGTGCCTGAGTCCTTCTAGAGCAGACACTTGAGAAGGAGCTCTTTTCAATGGCTTGCAGGCATTATAGTATGGAACTGGTAATTGGTACAGTTTTTCAAATGATTATGGGAGTCACATCTTTTCCGATGTTCAACTATTCAAACTCTTCGAAGAATACTGGGGCTCATATAGACATAACCAAATATTAACCAGGGATTACAGCTGATTTCGTGGCAAGCCTAGTGGAAGACATAAAGCAAGGCATCACTAATTATGCCAACAAGCATCTTGAACAGAGTTAGCTTAGAAATGATTATAAAGAGATCTTATGATTATCTTACTTGGTGCTGCTCCTGCCAGAGGATTCATGTTACTTGAAGCAATTCACCATGCCTGATGTCTAAAGTCATATACAGTCTCAAGAATTGGATGTTTAAGACTGAGTTCAAACTGACATTCGCAGAAGAGAGAGGATTATGCAATTTGTATGTTTGCAGTATAGGTCTACCTGAAAGCTTAACACCGAGATGAAATGCACCTGCAATTCCTACTGCAAGTTGTCAAGGATCATTGCAGAATGTACCCTGATAGCAGGAAACCAATTATATCCGGTTGATGTCAACACAATAAATTTCAAGTTTGCTGGACTTTGTCAGACTGATACTATGAACACTGTCAGAAATTGAACAACTATATGTGTTCGTAATTTGTTGAATTTTTATAGTTTTTGGGGTAATTTTTGTAATGTAATTTTTATGTAATTTTTGGAGTAAGCTTTGAGGTAATTTAGCCTAACATAAAAATTTATTCTATATAGAATGTTTCTATATAATAAGGAACAGATTAAGAGGTTAAGAGATTCAAAAAAAAATTATTTTCAAGCTCCACCTCTAACATATAAAACTTAAAGAATTTAGAGCAATATCTTTACATAATATATTCATCACATATTTTTTGATAATGTAACTCTTTAATAAACAATATTTATGATAAACATTTTTAATTTACCTTTTTTATAAACTTTTTTTATTAATACTAAAAAGATTATGACAGATCATAATGGTGATCATGATTATGTTCAAAAATATATAATATTATATATTCTTACCTTTCATCAAAAGAAATTTCATCTTCATCAATTTTACTTTTTTTTGATGAACTGTCTATAAACACAAATTTTTTATTTTATTTTTAATAACTTTTTTATATATTTCCTACAATATTTAATAAAAGGAAGTCAACCTCTTGAAGCATCTGCAGCTTTTCGTTTTCTTTCTATAACTAATGGATCACCAGATGGAGCAGCTTTCTATATAAGAATATTAGTATGCATTACAATCACATACATTACCATCACTGTTAGTAAGAGACTTTAATTTTACTAATGTTATAAATATAGAAATTTTCTTATAAAATGATTATAAATATTTTTATATACTAAAATGTAAATAACCCATTAAATGGATGAGCCTGATACAGCTACCATTGGATGTTTCTTATGATATGGAAATTTTTGAAAGTAAAGATTTTTGTATAGAGATTTAATTATAAAACAAAACAGATTGTTTACACTTCCTTTATAAACACTTCCTTTATAAATACAATTTATTTTATTCCTTAACACTGTCAACTAAGCTTTTTAGTTTTTTATTTTATTCTATTGAAAAAGGTGTGCATTAAGTGGTTAAATAGATTAATTTTGCCCACAGTAATAGAATAATTAAACCCATTAAAAATAAATTGTGATTAAGCCTACAGATGACTGATGCCATGTCTAAATCTAAAAAGAAACGTAGACAGTACATTGTCGATTATTTGAAGTTTGGCTTCATTCCATCATTGTTGGACAAACAATTGACTATGTGCCTTTTATGCAACAAAGTTTTAGGCAATGACGCTATGAAACCATCTAAGCTGCAGGATCATCTGAGAAGATGTCACCTTGATAAAACAGATAAAGATTTGAAATACTTTCAAACACTCAGAGATAAATTTCAGAAGAGACCCACACTGGGCAGAATGTTTGCTTTGACGTCACAAAGAAACGATGATGGTTTGCGGGCGTGTTACAATACCTTGCTACTTATAGCAAAATCTAGAAAACTGCATACTATCAGAAAGAAGTTAATTTTGCCAGCCATTGAAGAGGTTTTAAAAACTGTTTTACACAAACCTGGATCTAAAATCATTAAAAGAATTCCTTTAAGCAACAATACTGTTGAAAGACGTATTGATGAAATGAGTTCTGATATTAAAAACTTTTTGTGTAATTATTTGCAGATGACCCATTTCTCTATACAACTGGACGAGTCAACTTTACCTGGTAATGAAGCATTATTATTGGCATATGTTTGTTTTATTATGAATCAAGAAATCTACAAAGAACTGCTCTTCACAAGAACTTTGACAACCGACACTAGGTGAATCAATATTTCATGTTTTGAAGAATTGAAAAAGCAATATCTTTAATATAATATCAGTAGCTACAGATAGAGCACCTGCCATGGTTGGACATTATCATCGATTTATAAGCTATTTAAAACAAAATGTGTCAGGGGTGTTAGCAATACTTTGCATCATCTATCGACAACATTTAGTTGCTAAAGATTTGAGTGTTAGATGTCAATGACTAATTGAAGAGATTTATTGCATAAATCTCTTTAATTAGTCATAGACAATTTAATGAAGTGGAAAACAAACATTACTTATTTAACAGATTTGTTTACAAAATTTAATATGGTTAACTTGCAATTACAAGGTGATAGTCTAAACTTGATTAAAATAAAGTCCATCTTATCATCATTTCTTGCCAGAATTAAACTAATGAAACAAAATATTAGATGGGGCAAATTTTTCTAGTTTCCAATTTGTCACAGACAAACTGCCAGGAAGACAACATTTCAACCTATGTTCAATATTTAAATGCCCTCCATTCAGATTTTGAAACCAGGTTTGAGGATGTTTTGATTGTGGTAATACCACCATAGAAAATTAACCCATATTTTGAAATAGAAGAAACGAATGTCATAATACAAAAGCAAATGACTGAAATAAGTACAAATGAAGAACTTAATGTTCAGTTTAAAAACAGATATCAGCAATTCTGGCTGCAAAAAAACATACCCATTACTTATCCTGTATTATGGAATATAGTGAGGAAATTTTTTATTTCTTTTCCATTTTTATTTCCATATTTGCTTTAGACCAAAGGTTCCAAAGAAAAGTTTGGGAACCTTTGGTCTTAAGCAAAAGTTTAGAGAATAACAGTCTAAAGCAAAAGTGACCTAAATGTTTTTTTTACATTTTGAGATAATCACAAAAAAACTATTTTTTTCAAAGTAAACTTGTTAAAATCAAATATAAAGTAGGTTCTGTTATCACATATTAACTTTTGCTTTAGGCTATCGATATTTAATTATTGTTGATGATAAAAAATTAGTTACAACATTCAATATTTAATTAATAATTATATTATTTTTTTACAACAATATTTTAACTAATAAAAAAACTCTAGAAATGTTTGCCTAGAATGCGTGTCTAAAGAACTATAAAATTCAATAGCTTTGTCTATTGATGTTGTGTTTTGTTGTGTCTATGATTTGATATAACTTTTTTTAAATAATTGAAACATTTCTAAAAATGATTTTGAAATGTAACACAACACATAAGGAGTGAAAACTTTTTTTTTTCCGTTCCTAATATTGAGGTGATAGTAAATGCTATGTGGTTTCTTAAAAACCTAATCCAAGAGATTTAACATCCCATGCATGCAATGATAAGGCAGATAAAGTAGAACTACACCATTCAATCTTCCAATGTTGATTTAATCCAATAGTGTGAAATTTTAGTTCAACTTTAATAAGTAGAACTGGGGAGATTATTTTTTAACCACTGGATAGTGAATAAATTTGATAAAGCAGACAAACACTTCTTTTCGTATCATCATCTGCTTGAGTAGAATTCTCCCTAGACACTTGGTGGTACTCCATCCTTTAATTCTGGCTTCTTTCATCAAAAGATTCGATGGACAGCATGTACTTACCACTTTCTAAAAACTAAATTAATGTTGGGACAATATGTAAAGACCATTTACAACTAAAAGCACAAAAGAAAGAAGATAAAGAAAGGTCAAAAAAAGAAGAAAATTTTTTTTTTTTATAAATGCAAAGAAAAATGCATCTCAGACAAAAAACTAAAACAATACCCTATACCTCATGTTATAAAATCTTAAATCAGTGCGAATTGTAGATAAAAAAAGATAAGTTATGATTTTACCTGAATGCACAACATAAATGCCTATTAAATTCAAAAAAAAAAAAACTTATTTTGTATTTTAATTTGAAGTCTATCTTCACACACATATATTTAAAAAGTCATATAACTCAATTTGTTTCTCCCCGCAGCAGCCTTCTTCTTTAAGTTTTGTGTTTTGGAATTAATGAGTTGCATAAGAGTTGTAACCACAATAAAAAGAGGTCACCTTCTCAACTGTAATTGCTGCCTTGGCATCCTTGGGGAGGGTAGTAGTAGTAGTAGTAGATGCTGTAGCCGCCCGAAGACGACAAGTGTGTGTATTAATAACACACTTAGACAGCCGTGTCAGTATTAATTTTATTTAAAAGGAGCCAATTGTCTAATTGTGCTTTAAAACTGTTTACTGATTTTGCATTAACTACATCTTTAGGTAGTTTATTCCATGGTTTTGTTATTCTGTTAGTAAAGAATGAGTGTCTTAAGTTGCACTTTGTTTTTTCGCGTTCAAACCTGACACCGTTTCCTCTAGATAATTGAAAATCATTAGGCTTGAAACCGTTTAAAAAGTCCACATTTTCAATCTTATTTAATAACTTATAAGTCTGGATCAAATCTCCACGAAGTCTGCGTTCACATAATGGGCTGAGGCCAAGAATCTCCAGTCTTTCCTCGTATTTCATTTTTGCCAGAGTCGGATTGAGTCTCGTAGCCCTGTGTTGAACTTTCTCGAGCAGTTCTATTTCTCCTTTAAGCTGAGGGGACCACACTGGAACCGCGAATTCAATTATTGGGCGAACAAACGTCACGTATATGACTTTAAGAGTCTGCACATCCAGTTTCACAAATGTGTTTTTAATCATTCCCAGCATTTTATTTGCCTTCGAGCTGCAAGATAAAACTTGCTGTCTCCATTTCATGTTTGCTGAGAATAATACGCTTAGATCTTTTTGAATAGTAGTTTGTCCTAGGACAACAATATCCATAGAATAATCGTGTTTTGGATTGTTACTTCCATAATGTATTATTTCGCCTTTTTCTTTATTGAATTTCACTAACCAGTCCCAAGCACTGTTTATATCTCGTTGAAGACTGTTTATTTTCTCTATTGAGTCCACATTGATCATTATTTTGGTGTCATCTGCATAGAGCTTGGCTACATTTTGTATTCTATCCGGCAGGTCATTTATGAACAAAACAAACAATATCGGGCCAATTACTGATCCCTGCGGAACTCCGCTGTAGATATCGCACCAGCTCGAAACAGTATCACCGTTGACTACGCGTTGCTTTCTATCTTTTAAAAATTCCTCTAACCACTTTAGCAGCTTTTCTGTAATTCCATACGCTTTTAATTTTAAAACGAGTCTTTTGTGCGGCACTGTGTCAAAAGCTTTCGCAAAGTCTAAATAAACCACATCTACCGGACGATTCAGTGCGATATTTTCTGTTAAATAATCCACAGTTTCCATGAGATTTGTCGTGCTTGATCTAGATTTAACAAATCCATGTTGACACTTTGATAAAAATTTATTGTTCATAAAATGTACCAAAAGTGAGTCTTTTATTATGCTCTCCAGAATTTTACACGGCACAGAAGTCAGTGATACTGGTTGATAATTATTCGCTTCTAGCTTACTGCCTTTGTTCTTAAAGACTGGGGTAATGTTCGCAAATTTCCATTGCTTAGGTAGTTCGCTCTTATCAATCGAAGACATAAATATCAATGTGATTGGCATTGCTAGTCCTTCAGCGCAATTTTTAAAAATGATAGTACTCAATTAATCAACTCCACATGATTTCTCAATGGATAATTTGCTTAATCTTGTTACTACGTCACTGTAATTAATTACACTCTCGTCAAAATCTAAATATTTACCCCCACATCTCGATCCGAATTCTGGTAATACTTGGTCGCCCTCTCTAGTGAAAGAGTTTTGAAAATTTTCGTTTAAAATGTCAACAATCTCACTAGTCGTATTTGTAACATTTCCTTCGACGTTTTTTATCGCTATAATTGAGCTCTTTACATTTTGTTGATCGTTCACATATTTAAATAGTATCTTCTTGTTTCCAATCGATTTGTAGACCAGTTCGCGTTCATATTTTTTTCTGGCTTTTCTCGTTTCAATTTTAACTGTTTTACACAATGCTTTGTATTCGTTTACCATATTTTTGTTTTTCCAATTTGTGCAACGGTTTAAATGTCTCATTCGTCTTTTGTTCTTCACAAGTTCTTTTAGTTCATTGTCAATCCAAAAAATTCTTTTACGAGTCCTGTTTTTCGAGCTGTGACACGGTATATATTTTTGACAAGCTTCGTTAACATAAAAAATGAGCGTGTCGTACATCTCCTGGACATTAATTGCATCAAAAATGTTTACCCAGTCTGTATTTGTAAAAAAATTGTTCATTCCTGCGAAGTCAGCTTTTTTTACAATATATTTCCGATTGCTAGCTACAGTTTTTGTCTCATGGTGATTGAGTGCATATTTAAAGCAAATTACAAGATGTCCTTTGCTTATATTCCCTAATACCGCATTTGTCTCAACTTGAAATAATCTTTGTTTGTTTACTGTGAACAGTAAATCCAATGTATTCTTGTAAGTTGATTCGTTTAGTTGAAAAGTAGGTATCGCGACGTGCTGAATTAGAAATTCGTCGTTTATTATTTCCGAGAAATGATGTTCTATCGAGTGTTCACTGGAATTTATTGCATGAACTGCTCCATCTGACCATTCAATTTTCGAAAAATTAAAGTCACCCATTATTAAAAGATCTTTAAAACCCCGTTTGTCCACATATTCTCTTGCAGTTCTGAAAACATTTCTGAACAGTTCCATATCTACCACATCGTTTGGTCGGTATATGCATCCTACCAAATATTTGTCGTTCCCGAAAACTAGTACAGTCCAGATTTGTTTTAAGTCAGTCGTCAATAGCCATTTTTCATTTACTTCATAAGATGTTATTTCGCTATTCACGCAAATAAAAACTCCTCCGCCCACGCGGCCATCTTTTCTGTCGCTACGATATAAGCAAAAATTTTCCACACACGTAATTGAAGTTTCACTAAACCATGTTTCCGTTACTCCGTTTATGTTTGGTTCATTCAGGTGACACAATACTTTAAATTCCTCAAACTTGTTGTTTAGTGAAGTGGTGTTCAAATATATACAGGATAAATACGACAAATTTTCGCTTTCATTTTTTTTTTTTCTATAGTTGTTTTTTAAATCGCACAATCTCGTTTTCCACGAATCGCATATCGAAAAGACGAGTTGGCGTCAAGCTTCGAATTTAAGTCGTTTCGTTTCTTCCTCAACTCAAAGTCCTGTAGTCTCTTGGCCTCTGTCAAGTCTGGGCATATATAGACTTCTTTAAAATCTTGCTTTTCTCTTAGCTTTTTTGACGCGAGTAAGAGAGGATTTCTTTCGCCTTCGGATAACTCGAGTAGAATCGGGCCTGGTTTGGCAGCGTTTTTTGATTTGAATCTCCTCAAATGTATCGGTTTAACATTTTCTTTTCCTATTGTTTTTAGTAAGTCCTCAATTGCTTTCTTGTCTTCTTCAATTTTATCTTTGCTCTCAGTTTTGCTCGACTCTTTAATTCCATATATAATGACGTTCTTTTCGCGTTTCTTTCGCTCCTCCTGCTCATTAATTGCTGCGTTAACCACAACTAGTTGTTCTTTCGGGTTTTTTGCGTTTCGCGACACCACATTAACCCAATCATTTCCAATGTTCACTGTTGAAGTCACAGCATTTGTTGTTTTGTCCTCCAGCGTTTTAACTCTTTTCTCTAATTCCGTAATTTGATTATCTTTCACAACAATCGCTGTTTCAAGAACAGATACTCTCTTGATTAGCGCTTCTATTTCCGTCTTGGTTACCATTCTTTGTGGTGACGGTATCCAAGCAGCCAATTTTATTTTTATTTTTAACGATATTTGTTGTTAATTGAGATAAGATTTAAATTGTCCCTCGGGAGTATATACTTCAGAGTTGATACGGTTGGTTGAATATATTAATATGTGATATTAGATTAAATAAAGCTAAGTCGAAACTAAATTTATAACTTGAGTTTACCAGTTCTGTTAAAAATCACAGCGTGAAAGCAGAAAAGTATACCAAAACCAGTAGACCAGTATTAGTAACCGATAAATCTGCTCCAAACGGTGAAAACAATATACAAAGTATTTTGTATACATATACCAAAAAACTGAATAACTTTATTAAGCTCCAATAACACGTCCGATCTCTTTAATTACTTATTCCAGTAATTTCAGTAGGGTAATAACATAAAAAATAAAAATCCTAACCTTAACTGTCAACACTTTGTTTTTCCATTTGAAGTTGTTCAACTTTTCTAGCGCAACCTAAATTAAAAATAAAATCATAATTATAAAAAAAAACAAATTTTTTTAATGTATCAAAAATATCATCATCATATCAAATACATTTAAATATTTCTTTAAGTATAACATCTATGGCTCTACAATTGTGTGGTTTGGAAGGTATGTTGTGTTCTAAAATAAATATGCATCATTATAAAAGAGAAAGCCATTATGACATGCTGTTTTCTTATTTAAAATGACTTTAAAGAAAAAGCAACTTTGTACAACTGAATTCCATATGCTTAACTGTTTTACAGATGAGGACTTAGTATACTTTTTGTGATCACTAGAAACCACTAAAAAGATTACCATCTGAGGTTTTAAAGCTCCTCTTACCCATACCCAAAAAAAATTTGACTAGTCGCCTTGATGTAGCTGTAAGCTTAATGGACCTAAACTGAACCCCCATCATTAACAAACAATATAAATAATATTTATAAAAAGTGACAAAATTTTCTTTTACAAGCTATCTCTTCTGGAAATTATAAAACACAATTTATATTCAACAAAACTTTTAATAAAATTATAACAATTACCTGACGTTCTTCTTCATTTCTAATAAAAAAAAAATATATACAAGTAAAGAAGCTTTTCACAATATACATACATATATACAACCCTCAGAATTAGGGTCGGCATTCGGCAATGCCGACCTAAAAATGTTTGAGGTCAGCAAAAAATTGCTGACCTCGTTTCTATGTTTTATGGTGTAAGACCTTTGTATCAAATAATTTTTGCCGACCTCTAAAAGATTGAGGTCGGCAAATTATTGCTGACCTTATTTTTCCTAATTCCGAGGGTTGTGTATGTATATATATATATATATATATATATATATATATATATATATATATATATATATATATATATATATAGATCTATAGTTTGGTGGCTTTAGGAAGAGCGGAAGGAAAAAAGTAATTCTTACGCGAACACATACGTCACTTTTAATTACTTTTGACTTTCGTCCAACATTTCCGTGTTGGACGAAAGTCAAAACCATTAATTTAATTACAAATTAATTGTTATATAAAAAAACCACAAAAACGCATATTTAAATGACCAGAATGTTTTTAAAAACATTCTGAATGTTTTTAAAACATTCTGAATGTTTTTAAAAATATAAACAATGTTTTTATTTTTATTTTTTTTAATAAAATGTTTTTATTTTTATTTTTTTTAATAAAATGTTTTTATTTTTATTTTTTTTACTGTAAATCATGCGCGGAGTGTTGCTACATCAACTATCTTATAGCCTGACTCGCAAGGGAGTGTTGCTACATCGACTGACAAATAGCCTGACTCGCAAGGGAGTGCTGCTACATCGACTGACAAATAGCCTGACCCGCAAGGGAGTGCTGCTACATCGACTGAGGGTTTGGTTGGGGCAGGCAGTCTATCATTATTAAAAAAAAAAAATTCCGGTCTTGCATTTTAATTTTTACTTTTTGTCAACAAAATATGGAAAAAACTTTCGGACAACATCTAAGGGTTCTATATATATACATATATAAGAGTACATTAGTTAAATTTGAAAATACTTTTTTTAAATCTTTATTTTAAAAAAGATAACTATTAATAAACTATCAGGCTATTACACTATTAATTGTATAACTTAAAAATAAAATACAAAATAAAACACAAAAACTTGAGCATACTTTAAAGCAAGGAATGCGTAATCTTGATTTTTATTGTATTTTGTCTTGTGAGGAGTAAAACCAAGCACTTTGATAACAGTTTCACGAAATCTCTTATAAATATAAAAAATGGAATATAAATATAAATATAAAAATTTAGGAAATAAACAAATAATGTTCAATAAATAATTCTAAATATAGTTCATTCTAATTAACAGTAATACATGCACTTAAAATAACAATAACCAACAACCAATAAATTGCTAAAGTTTTTTAAAATGTTATGACCTTAAAAACAATTCTGTTCAGTCAAGTTTGCACTTTATATGTTAAACTTGTATAATACAATTATAAATATAATGAGAATTAAGAAAACACAACTTGAAAAATATCTTTTCACAGTATGTTGCTTAAAACGATAATAAAATCATAAAATTTTTAAGAGATAATGTAAATAGAAAAATAAATTAAAAATATAGAAAGATATATGTATAAAGACTTAATTAAAAAAAGCAAGTACATATATACTTACACCAAATGAGATTTTATCAGGAATGTTGTGTACAACTACTTTAAATATCTCGGATGTATACTCTCCGGATTTAAGATAATGATACTCGTCTGTCAACTCATCTAAATTTGACTTACTTTCCTTTTTTTCTTCCTTTTCTAAATTCTTTAGATTGGCTAATTTGTCTGTCTGCTCGCATGTTAGATCATTTAATTTCTCTGAATCATTTACCTCACACTTCACTTTATCAACATTTTCAGCCATATTACTTTTAAACTAAAATAACAAAAAAGCAACCATTTCACTGTCACTGCCATTTTAACATATTAGAATGGTAAGCTATTTTACAAAAAATTTAAACTTAAATTAAATTTTTTTGTTTTGGAATTTTATCTACTTAACACATTAAATTCTGCAAGCAAATTTCTCTTTGAAAGTCAATAAAAAAAGTCACAAGAATAAAATAGGAATGTTTTATCAAAACATGAATACTTAATTCCTTATTATACTATTTAGTAAATATAATATACTACAAAGAGGGATTTAATAAATTCTTTATTAATCAAATATAATAAATTAATATGAAATTAATTTAACATATTTGATAAGTAATTCAGCAGCTAACTGTTGAATTTCTTGTTGAATGTTGACACTGTACAAAAATAGTTGAAAAAACCAACAAGGACTAGCATTTCATGTAAAAGTTATGCACAATATAATCAAGGAAAATTGTGAAATGGCATAATCACAAGTTCTTCCAAGTAAAGAAAAATTTACAAGGTTTAGATTTAAGTATCAAAAAAAGTAAAGCCTTGATCTTTTTTTTTAACAAATTTACTCCCAACAAAGCTTCAAACCACAATTTATGTTGTGTTACCAGAAAACAAAGAATAAGCAATTCCAACAACATTTACAATACTTTTAGACCTTGCCTAGAAAAAAAAAAGAAGAACTAGCCCAAAATGGCAACAATATTCCATACAGGGATAAATAAAAGATGTAAAGAGGTTGAGAATGGAATCGAGTGTAAGGAATCGGTGAGCAATACAAAAAATCTAACAAGTAGCTAGTAAGAGTGACAATCAGTATTCTGTTTCTAAAGCCAAAGCAATAAACATCTGTGATGAGACAGATCAAGAAAGTACCGCTAAGTTGTTTGGTGTAGAGCAAAGTCAGATTTTGAGATGAATTCACTTTCTTTTTTTTTTGACATTAGATTAAAAAATTAGGTTATCATTGGGCATTGATCCAAAAGGGAATATATATCTTGTAATCTTGTAGCAGTGCAATTAAAAAAAAAAAAAATGAAAGCAAACAAACAAAAGAAAACATAAAAGAAATGGTTTTATTTTTGCAAAAATGGCAAGCTAAAAATATTGATCAGAACAAGTACTTAAGAATAGGTACACTGTTCCCTTCGATATAATTTTAACCAGAAAAAGAGTGGCTATAACTAGCTTATATTTTTTTTAAAAAACACTTTAAAATTTGAAAATTTTGAAAGACAAAGATATTCACGCTTATTTGGTTCAATCGAAACGTTTGTAATCGCTGCTGTCATAAAACACTCATACAGGTCAAACAGTCAAAGAACAAAAACTTGATAAGTGTGCAAAAGACAGATACAGATAGATTTTAAAGATGTTGTTTATTTGTAACGGGTTAAGAGTAAAGCATGGAAGTGTTAAACAGATGTTGTATACTTTTATAGGCACATCTACCAATACCTCTATTATTAAACAATGATTAGATTAATCAAATTTTTTATATTAAATTTAAAAATGCATTATTAAAAATTTTTCTGTGTTTATTTGAGTGCAAATAGTGATAGTTAATAAATTTGTAATAAATATATGGTCTGCGCTATATCCTCGTGCTATCTCGCTCGTTAACCGGATTTAAAAATAAGATGTAATTCCCCGTTTATATTGACAATAAAACGCGTTTCATCTTAAATGCATATTAAATTAATAATTCAGTTAATTGCCGATCCAAGGGATCAATGAAAATGGTTCGATTTAACGATTGTTCGACTAATGAGAATTTCCGTCCACAAATTATGTCACGTGATGGGGGAGGGAGAGAGGTTAGATAATTTACAGGGGGAGGGGGTATTTAGTTTTATCAAGCGTCATTTTTTAAGTTTCAAATCTAGAAAATCTTTCCTTTGATTAAGGTGGTCGTATGGTGAAAAAATATTTAAAAAATCAAATTTTTTTTAATAGTCCAGTTTAAAAGAAAAATTTGTGCTCTTTTAGAAAATATATACTTTTAAACATATTTTTTAACTAAATTTTTCAAAAATTTAATTCCTGTAAAGACATGTACTAGCCTTTTCCCTTAGCAAGGGCCTTAGCAACAATCATTTTTGGTTGTTTTGGGCCAAAACTAATAACCAAACTTGTAACAACCTTTTTTGAGAAAGGCTTGTCTGAATACAATTCAAAAGGTGGTATTCCTGAAGTCATTAAAAAAGAAATTGAAAAGGTTTTTATTGATTTGAGTAATAATGAGCTTTTGTCGCGTTGGTTAAAAGGCACAAGCCAAATGCAAACGAAGGGTTTAATCAGATTCTCTGGCGGAAATGCCCAAAATATACATTTGTTTCAAAAGATGTACTAGAAATGTGTACGTTTTCATCAGTAGTAAGTTTTAATGATGGATATTTAGCTCTAGCTAATGTTTTGAAGAATCTTTGTTTAACACCAGGAAAATATTTTATTGATCGGGCTTTAGTATTTGATAGTAAAAAAGTCAAAAATATACAAAAAAATCAACAGATACTGTAAAGAACAAAAGAAAAAAGTTAAGAGCTATAATTTATATATTATATAAGAATATAGATTTATTGATAAAGAAAAACACCAGGAAGTAGGAGATTTTATTCTAAAGGATCATTTTAATTATTTTATTTTTATTTTGTTGGTTTTCTCCGTTTGTGATATTTCAGACTTAAAACGCAAATATCTCAGCTTCTATAAATCATTTTTGAATGAAATTTTCAGGGTTTGTTCATCTGTGTATAAGTTAGTATGTGAACCAGAATCTAATTAATTCTTTGAGCATTTTAGGAAATATTGGTTGGTTTTTGCTGAACTTTACCCCTTTTTTAATTTCCCCAAATACGTAAAGCTGCCATTATGGATCTAAACATAGTTATAAATTTTAACTAGTTCATATTCTAATTTTATATATATCCTGCATTAAAAACCAAACTTCATGCAAAACGGATGTACAGATAGCTAGAGCTCTTTGTTTTAAGAAAGTGATGTTTTAACCATTTTTTTGCTGATTCAGCATTAAAAAACTTTTTTTTTTTTTTTTTGTCATACAAATATAACTTCTTAATGTTGAAAAATAAAGTAAACTTTCCCCCAAATTGTATTTTTGATTTTTTACCAGACGACCACCTTAAAAGGAAAACACTCGACAGTGACTTTTCCAAATTTAACACAAATTTTCCTCTATACTAATTTTACTTCCTTCATACTTATTTGAGTCAGTCGACGTAACTACACTGCAACTAGAGCCATATCAAGCAACTTAAGTACGCATTGATTATTATTTTTGTGTGAAATTTTAAAATATATATATATAATAAATAAATATAGTTATAATTAAACGACAATAATAGTTAAAACATATAAAACAACTTTCAAATCACAACACAAAATGCAAAAATATACTCTCATAAAATATAAAAAAACCCGCAAAAATTTAAAAATTGCACCCTAAAAGAGAGTCGTACCTTCAACCCTTGTTAGCCGCGCCTCTTAATATGTGGGATTAATCATTTATGGCTCCGCACCACGATATTGTGATCGCAAAAAAATAAATATTCAAAAGTTTTTTCGTATTATACTCATGTGTACTTCTTAATGTGAACGAAAGTGTATGCAAATATCTAACTTTTGTAAATATCAAACTATGTAATGTTAAAACATACAGTATCGGACAAAACGAGTGCAACCAAATAATGCTAACTTAGTTTCTTTATATAAAAGTGTTACATTTTTTCAATTTAGACAAATAACAATGTAACTGTTTAGAGACAAAGTCCTTCAAGTTTTATTCATCACAAAGTTTATTATTTGTACACGAAAATTAATAAATTAATCAAAATTATTAAAAAAAGTTGATTTCCTTCTGGACAAAACAAGTGCAACTCGACAAAATGTTGACCAAGCTGTATTTCGCTATCAATATTTCGTGCATTTTATGCCTTGCATCTTCGAGGCATAGATTCGATCAGGTGATCAATGAAAATTTGTGGAGTCGCTGCCCAGGCCTTTTGGATTTGTTCAAACAGTTGATCTTTATTACGAACACCTTCACGATTAATTCTGCGGTTGACGATCTCCCACAGGTTCTCGATAGGGTTGAGATCCGGATATTGAGGCGGCCAATCCATCACCGATAGGTTGTTGTCTTAAAACCATTGCTTGACTACTTTTGCAGTGTGTTTCGGATCGTTATCTTGCTGAAAAACCCATTTTATTGGCATATGCCATTCAGCATGAGGTAACATAACATCTTTCAGGATATTTTTATACATGAATCAGTCCATTATTCCATCGTTTCGATGTATTGGACCGTTAGCAGAAAAACACCCCCAGACCATTATATTGCCTCCACCATGCTTAACGGTCTTATGGCAGTAACATAAATCGAGGTGTTTTCCGGTCGGTCGACGTACACGACAAATGCCATCGCTCCCAATGATGTTGAACTTCAATTCATCACTGAACAGGACAGTTCGCCGTTTCTGCACATTCCAGTCAATATGAGATGTAGCAAACAGGAGTCTTTTCTTCTGGTTTTTTAGTGAAATTAGCGGTTTCTTTGCAGGGCGTCGAGAAAACAATCCGGCTTCAACAGCACGTCGTCTGATTGTTCGGTCTGATACAGGCAGCTCTAATTGATTTTGTATCTCGACTGATGATATCCAGGGATCCTTCTTGACCGATCTGACGATCATAGAATCCTCTCTAGAAGTGGTGGAATGTGGTCTTCCACCTTTGTTATCTGCTGCCAACTTCCCCGTAGAACGATATTTGGAACATAGTTTTGATACGGTCAATTTTTTCTCACGATATTTATCAGAAACACTTTTTTGTGACATTCCAGTTACGTAATCGTCAATAATTTTCTTTCTTAGTTCCAATCCAAGACTGTCCGGAGCCATTTTTGCCTTTGAAGTCATAAAAATAATAAAAATAAATAATCACGCTTCTCAAAGCTTACCGTGTTACATTTACCTTGTGATGATACAATAATGCTCTGTGGAACACAACGTCTTGGTTGGATGTGGACTGTATTGATGTAATGAAACACTTGTTGTATTTCACTTCTTGTATTGATGTTCTTCGATAAAATACTTTGATAAAACTCACTTCGATAAACTGTCTTGATAATACTGACTGATTGACTTCCATATACTGACTGAATTACATGTCGATTTAAATGTCTCTTATAGAGTAAAATGAACCTGTGTAAACCTGTTCTGGAAGATTCTAGATGCTTCTTTTCGATGCTTCTGGAAGCTTCTGGATGCATCTGGATGCTTCTGAATGTTTCTGGATACTTCTGAATGCCACTGGATGCTTCCAAATGCTTCTTCTGGAAACTTCTGGAAGCTTCTGCATGCTTCTGGAAACTTCTGGATACTTCCTTTAATTATTAAAAAACTTCCGTGGCGTTGACACGGACCAGACTTAAGAAAATAAAACAATCCAAAAAAGTCGCACTTGTTTTGTCCGCTGCAAAATGGCACTTGTCCACGAAATTCTACCTGTGTGCTGTCACCTGTCAGCTGATTGCTCATGTCATGGCATGCTATGACTCCAGACTCCTGAACTGTTTGCTGTGGTAGTATAGTTCGTTTCGTTTTTAAGAGGTAAAATTAGGAACACTTTTTAGCATTGTTCGATGTTGGTTGCAAATGTTTTGTCCAATACTGTATACCAAGTTTTACAGTTTTATATTCACTTGAAAATTGCATTTTCTTCTTTTTTTTTACATAAATCTAGAGCATAAATTTCTGTTTTATAAAGAAATTTTAAAACTATGTAAGTAACTTTAGTTTCTTAAAAAGTTTTAAAATCTTTGTCAGACAGCATGCCTGTGTGGCAGAGTAGATAGCTTGAAAAGATTCTGAAGCAAAGCCAGGGCCGTTTCGAAGGGGGGAGGAGGGGCTTAGGAGGGTGCCTAGCCTCCCTACGAAATTTATTAGTCGGCCAATCGGACACTGGAGTCGGCAAAATTGGATCTTTAGTTGGCAGTCGACAAATGTCGGCCAACGAGGACTTTTTTTTTTAGATAAGTTAGTCGGAAAAATATTTTTTGGCTTTAGTCAGCAAAAAACAGATACGTCACCTACACCCACCCACCCCCATAAAAATCTCTTCAAGACGGCCCTTAGCAAACCGCTCTAGTTCAAATCCAACCGCTAGAACCTATTTTTGTAAATTTTTTATGATTTTTCTAAAATACAAAATAAAACACTTTTGAAGTTTTATAGATGTTATATACATAACATATTAAAGATCTAATACACTGTAATAAATGAAAGGGAGAGAATTTTTAAAAAAGCCTTAAACTTCTTAAAACATCAAAACGCCGGTAGAAATTTCTTGCGTATATGTCAAGATGTTATTAATGTGCTCAAGTAATTATTCCTAATAAACTGCAAATGGTCTGAAAAAAAATTAATGTTCTGAAATTTAATAAAGAAAAAAGTAATGAAGCACGTCCTGCTACTCCAGTGCACCACTGGAGCAGCAGGACGCCACTTTGCTGTGGAGACAAAAAAAAAAATAATAATAATAACCCTTAGCTAGCAAAAACTTTAAAACTTTATTTTTGTAGTTAAGTCTTTTTTGCTATATTTATTTTTTTGCTATAAATATATACACCCAGATTGAAAAAACTTTGAAACGTTTTGTATTAAAGGGCGGATTTGACTTACCTAGCTCCCTTGTGACCTATTTTCCTTATCCTCTTTTGCTTCATTTAGTCTTAATGAATGGTTGAAATTTCATTTCTTAGCCTTGAATTTTGAAAAACTACGCGAGAAATGTCACGCGATGTCAATTTTAGGGGAGAAGGGGGGGCGAAAAATCCAAAAATTGCGCAATTTATGGCTGATATAAGGTCATTTCAAATTAAGGCTAGTTCAGTCAGTTCGAGTTATCATGTTGAGTTAAGGCGATTTTTCTTTATTCAATTCTCTAAGTGTAAACATTAAATATACATCAATATTCTAATAAAAACGTGAAAAAAATCTTTTAGTAAAAGAAGTATTGTATTCACTCAAATAGAGACGTATTGTACACTCAAATAGAGGCGGATCAAGTCCGTATAGTAATAGAAAGGCGAATTTCAAGTTTCTTATTCAGTTGATCCAGACCATCTGGGAAGAAAGAGGGGAGGGTTACGTTTTGATTCGGTGGATCTAGATTATCTAGTAAAGTAGGGTGCAATTTTCATCATAAAACGTTTTTAGTTTTTTTTAGAATAATAGTCTTACTATGTAACTATTAAATTGCGTCATGTATTGATGTCGTAACAGTTCGAATTTTTTTTTGTTTTTGTTTGGATCTGTCTTTGCATTCTAAAAACATTGAGAAACTCTAAAGACATTGAAAAAGTTTTAGCAACACAAAGAGTTCCTTATTATTTGGCAATAAAATTGCGTCTAAAAGCTATCTTTTATATAGAAATGTATTAAAACTTTAAAATAATTGCTTTTTTAACGTCATTATATTTTGATTTATTTGTAACAGTTTTTGTTTTGTTTTTTGCACTATTTTACGTCTGATATCGAGCTTTTTTATTCAGATCTAATTGCTATTTTATTCTGATTTATATACAAAATATGTATATATATATATAAAATTTTAGGCGGTTATTATTTATTTTTATATGATTTCTAAAAGAAATTTTCGTCAAGTTATTTTGATTTCTTAATTTCAAATACAAAAGGTTCGAGTTAACCGAAAGGGGTCGAAAAAATGGTTCGACTTAATAAAGTTTGAGTTATCCGAGACTCAACTTAAACGGAGATTTTTATTAGTAATCAATTAGACGATTTCAAGGGACCAAATGAAACAGTTCAAGATAACAAAAAGTTGAGTTCGACTTACCGGGAATTAACTGTATTGTAGAAAATTTACGATTCGCGAGACTACTGTTAATAGAAAAATTTTGTAATAATATCAAACAATTATGAAAAATTGTTATTCTTTTTACAACAACAATTCAATACTAGTTTAAAATAAACGTATTTTATTGTCAGTATGACCTACTTGATAACTAGGTTTTTTGTAGCGTAACTGCTATTTTTTATTTAACTCCGAAACATAAACTGAACAAAGCCGTTGCGCGCAGAAACAAGTTATTAAAACAAGGTACTTAATAAGTTTATTTTATTTTAGAGGCAGTCTTTATGAAATTAACTTGGACACAGTAAAGTTCTAGGCAATAATATGTTTGTATAGAAACGCAATTTTGTAAGCCAAAGATTTGTCTACAATGCATATTTAAATTAGTATCAAGAGAACAATCAGAAGATAATGAGATAAAAAATAACATCAACTGAAGATGATATAATGCATAAAAGTACATGCAGTGTCTCCATTAAAGGTTTATTTAAGTGCACCCACTCACAAACCTTGACACGAAAAGAGAAAAATAAAGCATCTTAAAGAAGCCAATATCAAAAACTTGTAACTGTTCTGAATGTCTCTAAATCCAGTTTTGCTACATTAAACAACATTGAAGCTTTAAAGGAGATTTCAACCAAAGCTAACAATCTGGAATTTTTTGTTGAATGCATAAAAAAAACAAAGCTTCTAACAGAAGGCTGCAATGTAAAATTTTAGCATTGGACCCAAAATCATACCAGAACACCAATAAAAAAACCATCATAGCATAGGTAAATGTAGTTGCACGGTATCGAATAATTTTTAGATATTTCAGGATTACTTTTAAAACTTTTTTGAAAACAACAATAATTAGTATTCAAGGCAAATGTCAAGTAAAAAGAATATGTTAGTACTTGAAAAAATAACACTTGTTAAAAAAGTTCATTATTTGTAACCTTAGGAAAATCAAGGCAGTATATAAGATAAAGTACAGAGACGAAAAAATTGGATTCTCCATATTCTACAGTCTTGGTCTTAATAGTGTATCCTTGTTGATCCAAAAAGATACACATTCTGTTTGTGTCGGTATAATACACCAAAGTATCAAATTGATGTTGAGTGCCTTAAAACGTTAAAAGCCGTGGCGCAGTAGTTAGAGTTCTGGCTTAGAACCTAGAATTCAGAGGTTCGACGTCGGCTCTAGCCGAATAAGCGATATTAGTAAGGAAGAAGGCGTGAAGTTAAATGCTCTTCCACGGTGCTCTGTGATAACACCGTAAGGTCTACCTAATAACTACAAAAAAAAAAAGTATAACCATGAAATCATTGAAGTGATTGTTGGCAGCAAGAAACTGAAAGTTTCTTGCTGCCAAGTTGAATTTCAGCTATGCTAAAAGTTTGCATGATTCACTGCAAAAAAAACTTACTTTCTTCTTCCCTCAAGTTGAGTTTTTGATATCTACGTGGCATGATATAAAATGACGCTTTTTTAAAATTGTTTTACACTTTTTTTAGTGTTTTACATTAAATCTAAATTTACTTAATGTTCCTATTTTTTATGGGTAAATTGTAACTTACATCGATGTTGCAAGCATTTGCCTATTGAGTCTCGTTGGATTCGGGCGCTAATTTTTCTCATTTTGTGGTGTTGATAACGCGCAAAAAGTACCTGCATCTTTTTACTCCATTTGCTGTTTCGTCCACTGTGCTATGTTCAAGGCAGATTTTGCTGAAAACTGGCAACTTGTAATAGGGATGCACAAAAGAATGGAATACCGTTAAAATGTAAAACTTATAGAAAACTTGGATTTTTATATTCATTAACAACAAAACATTTAGAATATTATGTTCTTTGATTGATAGGTATTTCAACGCATCATAGGAGTTTCAACTGGCAGTGAACGGTATTACCAACCTCAGAGCTGCCTTGATGTCATTTGCTATCACAGTTATCTTATTTTAGGCATTCTATATGGCCTGAGATTAAAATTTAAACTTGGCAATATCTAGGTTACAAGCCAGCAAGTTTTTTGTCAAAACTTCACAACGATGGTGCTTGGTATAATGATATTATAATTGCAGCTTTCTAGAAATTTTGTCCAAAATGAAAGACATCAAGTTGACCAATTCAGAATCCACTTTCCCTCTCTGTTTCAAAACTGGTTGAGGCTAACAAACAAAACTGGTTGAAGCTAACATAGTTTGAGCCATTGTCTGTAGTTGTTGCATCCCACTTCATGTGTACCCCACTTCGAAACTCGTGTTGTCGGCCCCGAGTTTAGGCTTCTTTTAACATCATGACATTTAACTTCTAGAAATTGTTTCTGAAAATAAAAACTACAACTAAAATGTAACGAGAATGTACATTATTTTACATTAAGAATTTTAAATGTAAAGAAAATTGAAACATTGAATTGTTTATATTTTTGTCACATATGAAAATAGCAATTGTTGTACAATTGTATTTTTTAATTTGTTGTTTAACTTTAGATAGATATTACTTTAATAAGATGATAAAAAAGTTTAGCTAAACAATGTATGCATAATATAAAAATACATCAAGCTACCCAGCTAGCACACTTACGTTGGACCAACGTATGTAAATTCATCGCCAACGTCGGCTGTTTTCTCTGATGCAAATACACCGTTGATCCAATGTTAGTTTTATCGTATTTATATTAATAAAAACCTTAATAAGGACGTGATTAAAAATTAGTTAGGAAAGTTACGTTGGTCTAACGTATGAAAAAACATCGCAAAAGTTGGTTGTTTTTCCGATCTAAACCCAACGTTGATCCAATTTATATGGAATCGCGTTGATTCAATGTTTGTAACCCAACGTTAATCCAATGTGTATAGTTTACGTTAGATTATATACATTGAATCAAGTTTGATTTATATACTTGGAATAACATTGGATTATATACAGTGGATCAACGTTGTGTTTGCATTGAGTAAAGGCAGATATACAAATATATATTTGTATAACTTATTAGAATTATTTTTAATTTAAATATTTCAGTTGATTATGGAAATATATATTTAACGGCCGTGGCGCTGTGGTTAAAGTGCTTGGTTTAGAAGCAGAAGATCCAGGTTCGAAACGAACTCTAGACATATTTTTGCGTCACGGTAAGGAAGGAGGCGTGAACTTCCTAGTTTAATAAGTATATACAAACGTCTTCAATATAAATATATATATATACAATATTAAATGCGTTTAAATATATAATATTTAATCAATTTATATATATACTAAAATATAAAACAAATAAATTTAATTCCGAAAACATCAAATACAACTTAATGCAAACGTAAAATATAACATTAAATCAACTTAAAATACAACGTTTCGCCAATGTAAAATACAACGTTGAATCAACGTAAAATATTACGTAATGCCGACTTAAAATACAACGATGGGCCAACGTTGTTTTGCTGTTGTTGGCGACGTAGCATTTGTAACCAAAATGATATAAAAACAAAGTTGGCAGTCGATATTGGACCAACGAAACGCACAAACGAAACGCATGTTCTAACGTTTTATCAACGTATGTGTACTAGCTGGGTAGTTGCAGACATTTTATATAAAGCGCTTTTATATAAAAAAGTGCTTTTTTTTATATAAACCTTCAAAGTTTTAAAATCAAATTGCATACATCTGAGATTATTTTGATAACACAGAAAGATTCTTTTTTTTTTTCCACTTCATTTTCAGTAAATGAAAAAGTCTGTACACTTAAACAACTTCAAATGGTATTTCTAAATTTAAATGGTAGCGGAACAGCGTTTTAGATTTTATTTGGTAGCGACCTTAGTCCGCTACAAAATTTTCTTAGTGAAAACATTTTCGCAAGTAAAAATAAACTAATTTATTTAAATATGGAAGCAAAACTTTGATAAATAATATGATATTTAAAATGTTAAAAGTCATCTTTGTTTTAACTTATTTTTTGCGCTTTTTTACTCTGCTTTAAGTATAGCAGACGGAATGCAGAGCACGTGTATTGATGCTACAAGTATGTTTAAGTGATACCAAACTGATAGTCTTGTCAGTTTGACAAAAAAGGCAGTGTCCAATTTGTAACTCGGACACTATCCAAGGTACAAATTTTGAATTATTTATTATTTGACCAACAACAAGAAAAAAAGAGATTTGTTATGATATTTGTATGATAAATAAGTCGCTAGTATCGTACGATTTGTGAGTATATTTATATAGTTTTGATTTGTCTTGACATAAATTTTACCTTGTTATTATTTAACAACAAAATTGATTGATTAGATCAATTAAAAACAATTCAATATAAGAGTTCCTAAGCGAAGTTACAAATGTTACCCAAATATATCGTTTTAATAATACAAAAAATTTTGTTACGGATAAACATTTGTTTATTTTAGTTTATTAACTTGCTTTTTTGTTGGTTTACGGTTTTATCCGCGAAAAACAAAAATCAGAAGAATTGGCATTACTCTGGGGCGGATTCAGACCATGTAGTAAAAGGAGCAATATCATTTGAGTGAAAAAAGACACCTTTAAAGTTTTTTTAACCCCGTGGTTCCAGATCTGAAGAGGCAATTTTAGGGTTTAATAATTTGTGAGCAGGCAAGCTCACAAATCATATAGCTTTTTAGTTGATTTTAAATGAAAAATCATTACAAGCTTGGTATGATTTAAAAAATTGATAAAGAATAATGAATTTATGGTAAAGTTCATGCATTCACATTATTCAGTTCGAGTTTGAAAAGATAAGATTATTAGTGAGCTAAGATTTTATTTGATTTAAAATGTTTTAAACAAATTAAAAACACAGTTAAATTACGAATTATTATAAATTAGTAAAGTAGTCCATGTGGTTTAGTCAGTTTAAGGTTTGCTGTGTATTAAGTAGACAATTCAAAATCATTTATTATGGATTTTAAATAAATCGGTTTGTGCTTAAATGAGTTCAGTCAAAATTTTCAAAATTGGGAAAATTGGTTTTTTAGTATCCTCTGGCGTAAGTTTATAGTTTTACGCCAAAAGAGCATCTACCAATCGCTATGCATAGAAACAGTACTGAGCGGAATTCGATTTTAATGTAATGTGCAATGACCTACACCAGTATAAATAATATAGGTCTACTAACAGTAAAGTGTTTGTATTTAACAAACATTCTACTGTTAGTAGACCTACATCAATAATACCTTTTTCCCTCAATTTGAAATATTGAATTTTAATAATTTAAGAACCAATATGAAATAATAAATCCTAAAATTTGAAAACTAAAGACAAGCAGAATTTGTACATACAGGTATTGATTGACTGTACGACATTAGGGAGAGTCGGCCATAAAATGGAATGTTTGAAACTTTCGAAGTATTATATTATGGTTAGATCATCTTGTATGCAGGGATGAGCGCCCATAAGATTTTCGGTGTTTCAGATATAACACTTTTACGCCTTGCACAAACTCTAAACTTAAATTTAGGAAAAAGGTTTCGCAAAAATTCACGATTGTGGAGGTCTGGGAACAAAAATACTCTAAAACGTTTGCCCCCTGTCCAAACGCGATGTAATAAAATTTTATCTTTACTATTTAATTCTAAACTTAAATTCATCAACAGGTTTTAAATTTCATTCAAAAGTATTGTAAATTTTAATAGTTATGACCATGCAAAATCTACAACCCACTCATTAAAATTTTTTTTAAGATTGTAGGTAGATATCGGTTGCATATATGAGGAACCAAGTCCGCCAAGAGCTTTCATTACGCCCGGGGCAAAGCATCTAGTAGGCGCCCCGTTAAGCATGAATGATTTTAAAATTGTCTTTTGTTTTCTAAGTAAATAATGAATCTCATCAAACAATAATAATATACTTTTTAAAATGTTATTATAAAACTCTGTATAAATTATAAAAAAATTGTTATTGAAAAACGTTTTAACCCTCTAAAGAGACACTGCTGCCATTTGGAAACAAATAAAATGAGCTATTTTATTTGTTGTGATATGGAAACTTAATATGGAAATAAATAATATTAAAACAAGTTTTATTTACTTACAAAAAAGCAACAACAAGAATGTTTAATAAACTTGGCAGTCACAAAGTTGAAATTCAAAAAATGCTAAAGGAAATATTTCTAGAATATAAAAAAGAAACAGCAGCAATGTTTTTAGAATATAAAAACGAGATGGCAATTATATTGAAACAGCAAGAAGAAATTGTTATCGAAGATATTAAGTTGAGCTTCAATTTCCACGAGGAGCTGCAACAACGAACGATCAAGAATAGAAACATCATTTAGTGAAAATATCGAGGTAAAAACAGAATATCTGAAGATAGATCTAGAAGGAAAAATCTGAGAATTGATGGGTTATTAAAAAGTGAAAAAGAAAGCTGGAATAACACAGAAGAAAAAATTCAATCGTTTTTTTGTAAATAAGTTAGGATTAACTTAAATAGATGTAGAGCCGGCTTATCGAATAAGACTAAAAAGAGATGGACGCTCCAGATCAATTGTTATTAATTTGATAAGGTATAAAGACAAAATAAATGTTCCGAAAGAGTTATGCAAGCTCAAAGGAACTAACGTGAATGTGAACAAAGACTATTCCCGTAAAACAGTTGATATAAGAAAAAAGTTATTAGCGGAAGCGAAGAAAAGACGATCCTATGGTAAAAATGTTTATTTTAGGTATGATAAAATTTTTACTTCAAAAAACTCTTTACTTAAGTTTAGTAATAATAAATCAAATCAAAATTAAAATATAATATATACTTTAAATGAATATTTGAAGATATACATATATATATATATATTTTTTTTTTTTAAATGGCGGGAAATAATATCTTGAATGTTTTTGATATATCTACTCGGAAAATACGCTACTTTTAACAAATGACTTTTACCCTGAAGTGAACTATTTTAATAACTTTTCAATAGATACCGTTAATTTCAATATAAGTGATGCTTCAAGTTATTTAAACTCTTCATTATCCAATTTTTTATTAATAAATTTCAACATCAGGATTATGAGTAAAACTTTTTAATCCCTTAAAATAATTTTAAGAAACTTAAGCTACAATTTCAGTGTAATCTGTCTAACGGATACTTGGTGTCAATATGGCGATGACTTAAATTCTTATTTTTTTCTACCAGATTATAATTCAATTCACTAACATAGGAAAAATAGCATAGGTGAGAGCATGCGTATTTTTTTCTTAACTCTTTTACTTTTAGAAAATCACTAAGCCTCAGTGTCAATGACGCTGATTGCGTATCATTAACAATTGAAATTATCAATCAAAAAATATTTTTATAACTTCTCTTTACAGACCAATAATCGTAATAATGATAATTTTAAAGCATTTGAAAAATACTAAAAAATTTATAGCCAAAAATCTTTTAAAAAGCACATTTACTTAATTGGTGATTTTAACATAGATATTCAAAAAATAAATAACAATTCCTGCCCTAAACTGTTTGGAAAAACTCTTCTTTAGAACAAGGTCGGATCCATAGCGGGAGGAAAGCGATGGGGAGGGGGAAGGGGCAATTGCCTCCCCCTCTCCACCCTTCTTCGAAATTTTGAAAATAACTTTTTTTATTTTACATACTTAACTCACGATGTTGTCTGAAAATGAAAGATGTAAATTAGGTCAAATTGGCAGACTACTTAAAAATAATATGAAATTATATACAAATTTTTGCTCTTGCCTGCCCACAATACCTATAATCAAAAAATCACCCCCTTACTATATAGTCTGAATCCACTAAATCAAAAAAACATAAAATCACCCTCTCTTACGAGATGGTCTGGATCGGCCCCTGCTTCAGAACAACCTAATACCTGTAATTAACAAACAAACGCGCGTAACACGTAATACTCTTTCAATTTTCAATACCAATTGTAGAACAAAAGTTATTCTCAATGAACAGCACTTTTCTTTATTTCCTGTAACTTCAGGGGCTCCTCAAAGTTTTAACCTTGGCCCCATATTTTTTTAAATTTACATTAATGATCTTCCAAAAATTCTCACATGTAAGGTGGCATTGTTCACTGATAATACTACCATTTATTTTTGTCTTGATAAGAAGCCGCCCTCTGATTGTTTAGACTCTCTGATTGTTTAGAGGAGACATTTAGTACTCTCTGATTGTTTAGAGGAGACATCTTGCTTCTACTACAGCATGGTGCTCTCAGTGGTTAGTGAACTTTAACTCAAATAAAACTCAGTTTTTTTTTCAGCTAATTGTTATCGCAACAATCTAAATCTTTCTATTTTTATAAACGATAATGTACTCGTTGAATCATCTACCCATCGTCTACTAGGATTAACTCTGACTTCCGATCTTTCTTGGAATATATCAATTCCATTGCAAAATAAGCATCTTCTAAGGTTGCATCTCTTTATCGTGCTTGCCGATTTCTAACAATTCTTTATCTCTACAAATCCCAAATCCGACATTATATGGAATACTGTTGCCGTATCTGGAGCGGATCTTTGAATGATGCTCTTTCTCTTTTAGACAAGGTGCAAAAATGTATTGTAAACGTAGTTGAACCTGCTCTTGCAGCCAACCTTAAACCAATATCACATCGTCGTAATGTTGCTTCTCTTTCTACTTTTTATAAATATTATAATGGGCTCTATTCTAAAAAGCTAGCATCATTTGTGCCATCTAATCAAATTCATTCTAGTGTTACTCGTCTTTTAATTAAGTCTTATTCTTTTACTGTGTCTGTTCCTAAGAGCTCTAAAAATTCTTATTTATCTAGTTTTTTTCTTCAAACATCAGTTCTTTGGAATTCGTTCCCTTCATCTTGTTTTCCTGATTCATACAACTTGCAATCTTTCAAGTTGTCTTTAATCTTTATCTTGTTTATCTTGTTTTTAAACTTCAACTTATCTCTTCTAGTAAGTTCCACCTCTAATAGTGGTTGCTTGCAGCCTTGTTGGAAGTGAAGATGTTAAAAAAAATATTGACTGATAGTTGCATGACTTGTCAAATCAAAAGTGGCACATTAGCGATCATTTTCCAAATTTTCTAATGACTTACTCTTTAATTCCTGAATCTAAAAATTCCTTTGCAACATACGAAAAACAAATAAATAACCAATCGATTATAAAATTTTCGGAACTATTACCAAAAATTTGATTGGAATATTTTAACAATGATGATTTTTTTTTATATTTTTTAGGTGCCCCAAGAAGTCCTAATGGTCTTGTCACAGAGCACCGCGGAAGTGCATTTAGCCAGGAAGTTTACGCCTCCTTCCTTACCGTGACGCGAAAATTTGTCCAGAGCTCGTTTTGAACCTGGATCTCCTGCTTACAAAGCAAGAGCTCTAACCACTGCGCCACGGCCGCACAATGATGCTAATCATGCATACAACTTATTTTTACGGTTATTTTGTAAACAATACGAAAAATCCAAAAATTAAAATGAACTACTTATTCCAAAAATTTTAATAACCCTTGATAACCTGTGGATGACAAATAATCTTAATAACCCGTGGATGACAAATAATCTTAATAACCCGTGGATGACAAATAATCTTAGAAAATCATCTAGGAAAAAAACAAAGGTCGTATAAAAAATTTTTAAAAATAAAAACTTATAACAATGAAATTAAATACAAAAAATATACAAAGTTGTTTTGAAAGATTAAAAAAGCAAATACAAAAAAGTTATTATTTTAACCTCTTTGAACATTCAATAGGA
The DNA here is from genome assembly GCF_038396675.1 of Hydra vulgaris. Taxonomy (NCBI): domain Eukaryota; kingdom Metazoa; phylum Cnidaria; class Hydrozoa; order Anthoathecata; family Hydridae; genus Hydra; species Hydra vulgaris. Next base: position 15,971,644 of record NC_088929.1, read on the forward strand.
AATAGTAGAATGACATGGGAAGTAATTTAAAATGTTACAGGGAAAAAAACAATAACAAAAAAACACTGCTATTCCAATTAGATTAAAGCTAAACATAAGTTAAGAAGTATTTGATTAAAAACTTTAAAAAATTTTAAAATTTAGCAACAGATATATCTTCTAGAAATAAAACATTCCAATCCTGTTTTTAAAAAACTCACTATGTATTGGATAAGTCAGAACTGTCTGTAAATGATCTTCAGGCATCTTTTACTGCACTTAAAATAAATGTGCCATGTTTTGCCACATTATTGTTACTGTTCTAAAAGCTGCTATTAATGTTATTAAATTACTTCTTTTTTTATCTTCAATAACAATCGGTATTTTGTCTTGTTAATTAAAAATAGCAAGAGTAGTCCCGGTATACAAAAATGGCGACGGTTCCATACCGTCTAACTACAGACCTATATCTATTCTTTCTTGTTTTTTGTTGCTTGAACGTATTATGTGTAACAGAATATACAGTTATCTTGAAAAACATAATATCTTATTCAGCAAACAGTTTCGTTTCCGAAATTAGCATTTTATCAAGTTATCTTAGAAATAGAAAACAAGAAGTATCTTATAATTTGATATGTACAAAGTTAGAAACAATAAGCTGTGGAGTTCCTCAAGGCTCTATTCTTTGACTCTTTCTGTTTCTGATTTATGTTAATAATATCTACCTACCCTCAAACATGCTTAATTTTGTTCTTTTTGCTGATGACACTAATCTTTTTTATACCCATTCCAATATAAAAAGAATTTTCTTTACTGTACTTTCTTTAGTGAGCTGGAAAATCTTAATGACTGGTTCAAATCAAACAAACTCTCTTTGAATATCAGTAAAACTAAGTATGTTTTATTTCACTACCAATCTAAATCCGATGTCTCTGAAACTTCCTCAGCTAACTATAAATAACAATATAGTAAACAGAGTTGCCTCACTTGAAATACTAGGAATAATATTTGATGAAAATAATAATTGGAAAAATCATATTACGCTAATTGAAAACAAAATTTCTAAAACTATAAGCATTATACATAAAACAAAACACCAAAGAAAAAACTAAGTAAAAAATGTCGTAAAAAATCGTAAAAAAGTAAAAAATCGATTTATACTACTCTTTTATCCATAACTATTGAAATATTTATAAATATTTATAAATATTTATAGCTATATAAGCTATTGAAATATTACTCGGGCAAGTATTTGCCCTTCAGCTTAAAAGTATATATATATTAAACAAAAACAAGCCAGTTATAAAGTAATGTGCATAAATACGCCCACTCCAAGACGTAACTAACTGGGAAATTAAAGCTCTTCATGTCTATGAGTTAAAACTTTTCCAAAACTTGTTATTCATGTTTAAATATCAAAATGACATGCTTCCAAAATCCTTTAAAAACTGATTTCTAAAAATTAATCATAAATACTCAACGAGGTGCTCTATTCAAAACTTTAACTTACTTAATAAATTGTTTTAAAATATAGTTAAACAGTATTTACTTGAATTAACAGACACAAACATATTTTTTCATTTTTAAGTTTATAAAATATAATAAAAAATCTTGTAATATTTCTTACTTTATCTATTTATTCTATTGTTGCCACTTATTAGTTTACAATCAATTACTTATTGTAATTATTTATTAACTTGTTTTATATAATGAGTACTTCTAAATGTATGTAATGAGAAATTTTTTAAAATACGTTTACTGTAGAGACTTAATGACAAGACTTCTGTCTTCTATTTGCTCCTGTCGTTTCTAATTATTATTTAAATTTTATTGGTGAAACTTTGTAAAACAAGAGCATTCTACTTTAAACAGCTTTCTACTTTAAACATAATAATTTATTAATGTGAAAACCTTTATTATTATTTTATTGAATTTAGAAAATTTAAAAATATTATTTTTAAACATTTCAAAATTACAATAAAATATCATGTAAAAATCACGGAACATTACAAATTTCGAAAACTAATGGTTGGTTCTAATACTTTGTTGTGGTCTGACAACAAGGCTCATTAAAGAGTTTAAGACTAAGCGACGTTAGCGACCTTGTTCTATCTCCACTTTTTGAAAAAATTGAGTTTTTATAATTTTTGAATAGTTTTGCATTACATTTTCTATTTTATTTATATTGAAAACATATAAAACTTTTAATACGATGTTGCATGCCACATTGCACTGTTCTATCTCCTAAGCAAATTTGAAAATGTAATCTCATTCTATCTCCGATCAGCCAATCATATATTTACAATTACATTTTGAACGAATTTTTTTATGTTTTATTTTTATTTAATGTTTTACTTTATGTTTTATTTAAATTAATTATGTTGTTTGTGTTATTCTCAAAATGGCAACTATAAATATTGACCAAGAAATGGAACATGCTCTAAATCAAAACGAAGGTTGTTTTTTTTTGCTTAATTAACATTATAATTTTGCCAATTTTTTATTTTGATTATCCAGGATGCATAAAAAACAAAATGATTTATCATTTATGCATTCTGAATAATCAAATAAAAAAGGTAATGGAGTTTTTTAATCTTTAGAGCCGCTAGGTATTACATCTTCTCGTAGGTCACGCCATGGTGGAGTATCTAGGAAACGTAAAGCTGACACGAGTAATTGGAAACAAAGTATAAGGAAGATGCAACGTCAGTCGGGTAAAACTTATACAAACTCGTAAGGTAAGCAAGTGCCAGAAAGATCAATCGTAAAGCTAAAAAGTTGAAGAAATTGTAAATTCAAATGCTCCACTAATATAACTGAGATCGAGCGTCAAGTTATATTTTATAATTTTTGGACCTTAGATGATGACAGTAAAAAAACATTTCTATTCAAAAAGTATTAAAAATCTGGAGAAAAAACGCTGTCGAACAGCTGCTGGTGAAAGTTCGAGAAGAAAAATGTCTTATTATTATAGCTTCTTTGTTTCTAAAACACAATATAGAGTTTGTAAATCCTACTACCTTTCAACATTGAATATTAGTAGCCAAAGAATTTTTTACTTTCACAAATTTAATAAATGCTACTGGAACGCCAATGCAATCAAAATTTGGAAGACACAGAAAAAAAAAGCTTACCACAAGATTCTAAAAAAGTTGTACGAGACCATATAAACCTTTTCCTAAGAATTGAGACTCATTATTTTTTTTTTTCCTTTGCTCGTTTACATTTGTCGTATTTTACAAAAAAACAAACAAGGCATCTGAAAGAAGATCATAACGATCTAATCATCAGAACCTTTTATAGCTTTAGACATTTTACAGCAAAACAAAAATGAATAAAAAAAAAAATTTCAGTAATCAGTGTAAATAAATCTGACGGTGCTATATAAATAAAATAAAATAAAATTTCGTGTAAATAAATCTGACGTTACTATATATAGAATCTATATCATTTATATATAAGATAAAAACAAAAATTAAAACGTTTCATAAAGCGTATTTTACAATAAAATAAAAGTTCTAAACAAAGATTACAAAGTATCAATTAAAAGTATTTGACTACGTCATCAATAGATGAAATGAAATTATTCAGTTTATATTTGAAAGTGGGATAAGTGTGAAATATATCAAAATTTGACAAAACAATCTTATTCCAAAAGATACGATGCGCGATAAGCAATACAAAACTTATTAAACTTGGTTAGACAAAAAGGTCATATGAGAAAATTATTTCTAAGTGTATACTTATTTATTGGTTTTTCACAAAAGAGATCTTTAAATACAGATAAGGATAAGTCATTTTTCCACAAATACATAAAGCATAAGACATTAAACTCATTATTTAAGACATTAAACTCATTATCATAAGACATTAAACTCATTAAAAACATTAGGCTCATATATATTGAGAATTTTCATTTCAATAAAAAAAAGTTTAGAATGAGTGTACCGATCCGCAAAATTAATTAAACGGATCGCATGCTTCTGACGGCGGTAAAGACATTGTAACTTACTTTTTTCTGTGCTTCCCCATACAATATTTGCATAATTTAAATAACTATTTATAAATGAGTAGTAGAGTTGGGTTAAACTTTTTTTACTTAATTATGTTCTGGAATTATATAAAATTCCAATGCTTTAGGAAATTTTTGTGCTAATATAGTCAATATGTGCTTTCCATGTGATGTTTTCATCAAGGAAAACACCCAAAAACTTTGTGACATAGAGTCTTTTTATCTCAGTATCATCAATAATAATTTTGGGCAAATTTGGGGGTAAATAAGCTTTTTTTGAGACAGGATGGAACAGAATCCATTTTGTTTTGTTACTGTTTAGAGTTAGTTTATTGCATTTGAACCACTTGGATATATTTTTAAGTTGCTCGTTCATGCTAGAGAAGAGTTTGTAAATATCATTATTGGAAAGAAATAAGTTGGTATTATCAGTAAACATGATACTCATTAAATTTGAGGCTTTATTTAGGTCGTTTATATAAATCAAGAACAACAGTGGTCCCAAAATGGAGCCTTGGGAAACGCCACATGAAATATTTAGAAACTCATTGGAATAATTATTATTACTAAAAACAAACTGTTTACGGTTTGATAAATAACTTCTGAACCATTTTATGACTTTGTAATTTACTCCCTAGTGTTTTAGTTTTTGTATCAAAATTTGATGATCGACAGTATCGAATGCTTTCGATAGGTCGATGAAAACACCTAAAGTATATTTAGATTTTTCAAAAGAATTTGAAATTTCACGTACAAATTGTTTATTTTAAAACCAAATTGGCTGACGTATAACAAATTATTAGAAAGAAAATAATTGTATAGTCTATTGTACATAATGCGTTTTAGTATTTTTGAAAATGTGCAGAGGACGGAAATAGGACGATAATTACTAACATTTTTTTGATCTCCCTCTTTTAAAACAGGGGTAACTTTTGCAATTTTTAATCGGTTAGGAAATACTCCTTGAAGGATAGACGCTCCATATACTTTAAAAAGAATATCTTTTAATTGTTCAAAACATTCTATAACTATATTACCGTTTATGTCATCTGCTCCGCTCGCTTTGTTTTTTTAAAAGATTTGAATGCTCTTTCAAATTCTTGAAAAGATAGTTTTGAATATAATTCGTTGGAACCATTGCAACTATCCATCTGTACTAGAAAATCGTTAAATTTTGCTTTGGTAAAAGGAATTTTATAAATATGCTTTGGTAAAAGGAATTTATTGCAGGAAAAAGACACATAAATAATATATGGAAGGATCACTCGATATATGTAAACTGTATGATCTTTTTAAAATATATTGTGATGAAAAATGACTATACACCAGTAAAAAAACATATGTATCGTTACATCTTTAATCACGAGTTCAACATAGAATTTCAAAAACCAAAGAAAGATTTATGTGACACATGCTATGAATATTGCAACATTGTTAATGCAAGCAATGGGCGCTAATTTACATCTCTACCCCCCCCATTTTTACTTTTGATAATAATAGAGAATTTTATCCTGATTAAGAATCGTTTAAAAACATAGACCTGAAAACCAAAAGAAAGTTCTCTAATTTGACCTTGAAGTGTCAAAAAAATATACTAAAAACGCGAATATTCGCCATCTTTTTTGAACACGGCAAAGTTAATAATTAAGGCGGTAATCATGAAATAAATCATTAAAAAAACTTTAGTGCTCAATTTTTATTTTGCTAAAAAATTTTATGAAGAAATTTGTTGTGTATTTTCTTTTTATTTTTTTCTTGAAAAAACTTTGAATTTCAATAAGTTTTTTTTTATTTTCAGATTATATACATACTTTTTTAAATATGTTAATGATTTTAGATTTTTTGTATATATTAACAAATGTTATTATATACAAAAATAATAATCAAACGGGATATTCATCTACAACTTGGTTCCAAAAGTGAAAATAAGAGTGTTCTTTAAAACGTTGCACCCACATAAATTCTGACAAATAATCGGGAATCATTTCTCGATTTGTGGGCCCAAACATAGCTTTAAATTTGGCTTTGCTTCTTTGCCACATTGCCTCAACCCTGTTTGTTGCAACATTTGTTGCGGGATCAACAAAATCTAAAGTATGGTTTACTGTACCATGTCGAAAACTTTGTGCTTCTAAACCTCGGTATGCTGCTTACATATCGCTCCATATTTCAGTTCCAGGATGATTCCATTACCTAATGATGGGTATTAAAGTTGCTGCATCGCGGTGCACTACAGGAATGATTAACCCTTCTTTAGTCGCTATATCATACGCACCAAAAATCCATTGATTTTCTACAATTCTACCTAAGTTGTATTTCCTTCTTGAAAAAAGTGGTTCATCTATTTCCACTATTGAATCTGGCCCTCCTAATTGCACATGTTTGTTAAGGAAATAAGTAACAGCAATGTCTCTACAAAATTGATTCCAATCAACTACAGTTTTATTGCTACCAATTTCTAAATCCTTTTGAATGCTTCTACTCAAAGGTCACAACTTTTTCCGGCGCTACGAGTCCAAATATAGGTAATACCTATTATTTGCCAAAGTTTCAGTTGATATCTTTCAAAAAAACTTCCAACACGAATACTTATTTTCTTTTTGCATTGTTTTAGCATGCATCTCCAAATCTTTCCTTCGACATTATGACTATTTTGTTCGTTGCACTGGATGTTACATCGAGGACAGATCATATTGATAGCAAGTAAACCAAACTCCCTGCACCACCGGATGCACTCGTTATTATTATTTTTAAACCTGCGACCAATTTCCAATAAATTTAGGCTATCAAACTCAATATTAGTCGGTCGTCTAGCATTTGAGTGAAATTTTAAAGTGTTATAAAAAAAGATGGCGAATATTAGCGTTTTTGGTATATTTTTTTGACACTTCAACATCAAATTAGAGAAATTTCCTTTGGTTTTCAGGTCTATGTTTTTAAACGATTCGTAATCAGGATAAAATTCTCTATCATAATCAAAAATAAAAATAAGGGAGGGGGGGGGTAGAGATGTAAATTAGAGCCCAAAGAATCTTTGCAGTTTCAATTAAGCAGTTTTTATTAAATTCACCTTCAGTGAAAGGTCTGGATTCAAATGCAATTAAATGTGCCAGATTATAACTTGTTTTGACTACGAGTTCATTTCGTTTGTTCACGGAATAAAAAATATTTTGTCGCTTTTTTAGTTTGGCTTTTAGTTCATTTAATTTATTTGCCCTTTTATCTTTTTGATAAATTTCAAATTTTTTCTGGTGAGTTTTATAATGTCTCTTGATATCGAATTCTTTCGGTACATTAATTTTTTGTTGACAAATCAGACAAATAATACTTTCATAAATACTTTTAAAAAAGTATAGCACTTCCCATTTTTATTGAAAAATTCTTTTTACGTTTTCTGCTTGCAATTAATTTCGAATGAGACATTTCGATTTTAGTGACAATAACAAAAAACAAAAAAAGCTCAATGTTAAACAGCAACAACAAGATAACGACTGATCTTTTAGGCCAGTTGAATAAAGAAAAATTGCTTTTATTCAGCGGTTTTGAAGTAATTGTTCAGCTTTACGATAATAAAAATTTTAACAAATTTCATCAAACTTTGTTCACGTAAAGCTGAGCAATTACTCAGCGTTTTTGGAGTAAATTGCTCAGCTTACAAAATAAAAATTTGAGATATTTTGCTTAAATCTTTATTCACGTAAAGTTGAACAATTACTCCAAAAACGCTGAGTAAAAGCAATTGCTTTTTTATATTCACCCACCCTATTTTCTCATATCAATTGTTAAAATTAAGATATATCGTCATAGTTTTCTAATAATTTTTTATGGTTTTAATTTCAGAGTTTCAATTTTAATAAAAAGTTAGAAAATTAGTGTCCTTTTTAATAAAGGAGTTCAGAAAACTATTTGTGATTTTTTTTATCGTTGTTTTTAATAAAACATTTTTGAAATGCATGTCAGCGGGCCGCCATATGTAATAAAATGACAAAAAATGTTGGGGGCCGTCATTAAAGATCTTGCGGGCCGCCACTTTGACTTGCTTTTACATTTGACTTGCTTTTACATTTGCTTTTACATTTACTAGATACACTACTACCTTGAGATGATAAGTAAATCTTAGAAAATTCTGCTAGGCTTGGATATTGTTTTGCATTAGCTGGCCACCACTTGTAAGGGTCTGCTTTCCGATCTAGGTAAACAGTTTTCACGAACAAATCAATTTCGTTTTTTCTGTTGAACTTTTCTGTTCGACATCTTTATCTGTGCGCGTGTTTTCTGTTGCAACCTCCTCAAAATAGTTCCAGAAATTATTGTGTATCTCAATTATTTTATCATTTTCATTTACATTTTTTTTCTTCTGAAGTGTAGATGAGTCATCATCGGTGCTACTAAACGTTTCAAAACTTTTTTTCTGAGCTTCAAAAGAGTTTTTTGTTTTGCTCTTTGTGTTTTTACATTACCCAAGAAATTAGTTTTGAAGCGCGGATCAAGAAAAGTTGCTATCAGATATTTGTCATTTTTATTGAAGTTGAACCGCGCATTAAGTTCAGATTGAAGCAAAGATCTCACTGTTAATAAATTCGGTGTTCTCTGTTCTTTTTCTTCCTTTCCCAGGTATTTTAAAAACGTGACAACATCTGGAATTACCTCAGAAATGCAAGAAATACCCAAGCTAGTTTTTTTTGTGATTTCTTCGAACGGTTTGAGAAGTTTGATACATTGCTCCATTAACTCCCATTAAGTAGGTGTTAAATTGTTTAATGAATCATGATCAGTTATAAACAACGAGACAATTCGCTTTTGCTCTAATAATTGCTCCAATAAGTAGTATGTTGAATTCCAGCGTGTTTACGTCTTGCATTAATTGGTTGTCTCGCAGTTTAAATTCTTGACGAATGCGTTTTAGTTTTTCTTATGCTATACTAGAGTGGTTAAAATGCGTTAGGATTTGTCTTGCAGTAGCTACCCTCTGTGACATTTCTTTTTAAGAATTTAGCGATACATTGACAGCCAGTTTTAGTAAATGAATAAAACACTTCTCGTACACTTTTATCATATTGGCTCCACTGTCATGGACAAGAAAATGGATCTCGCTATCTGAAATGCTCCATCTTTATGCAATAGTATTGAGTTCTTTTGCGATATTGGTACCAGTATGTGAACCAGAAAACGGCTTCATTGCTAAAATACCATGTTCAAAATAAAATCTGGAGACATTCAATGCGCAGTAAAACTTAAGAAATTTTAATTGTTGTACACATATCAGATGTCACGGATACTGCTGTTGCTTGTAAAGTACAAGCTTCAATTTTAGTGCAAATCCTATTAAATGTATCGGGATAATTTTCTCATTCATGTTGGTGCGACAAGGTTTTTTGTATTGCAGTACTGCCTTTTCTATAAGCTTGTTAAAGCCAACTCGTTCAACAAGTGATAATGATTCTTCGTCTAAAGCAATCATTTCTCCAATTAAATAATGATATTTTATTGATTTTGGATCATTAATATCCCAACACAATTTTCTTTTCAGCTGTCTCTTTAAGATTTAACTGTTTCTTTTTAACATACCTGTTATAGCTGGTATATTAGAGTCAGTAAAGGTTATTGAACCGTCACTTTTGCTTCCTCTTGCCGGCGGAATTTCAGTTAACTTAGCGCACTGCTCAAAATGCTTATTTTGAAGGTGGTTTTTCAGAGAAGTTGTTGCTGGAAACAAAAAAGAGTACTTAAACTTAATTTAGAGTAAATAAAATACCTACTGAGCAAAAAAAAAAAAAAAAAAAAAAAAGGAATAAAAAAATTACCAACGTAAATAACTTCTTTTATTAAAACATTTTAATTAGTTATAATATACGTAATAGTTTTACTTGCTTTCCATCCTTCTCCACCTCACGAGATTTTGCTTTTACTCAGCAAACAAACCGCTAGTTTATTGTCTTCCTTACAAATTTCATAATATTGCTAAATACGTGATTTTTTATTAAAAGATGCCATTTTTAAAACCTTTTATAAACAAAAATTTGAAATAACACAACTTTAGTTACTTATAGTAGTTTTTCGAAAGCAAAACGACAATCGAATACGAAGTTTTTTATGTTCACTAAAATGACTTTTCGATTTAAATAGTTTTTAGGATAATTAATTATTAATGTATTTATACGGTTTTTAATAAAAATATTTGAGGTTGGTAAGTTAAAATAAATTATCGAATTGGTAAATAAATGAGTTACATTTAGTACATTCAATTCGTTTATTTACAAATTCAAGTATCATGACTACGATTGTTTACTTTACATATTCAGGTTGGAAACTGTCACCCGTAAAATTTTCTAAGTGATACCGAATATTCGGCTATTCGGCGAAGAGCCAACCCGAATATTCGGTATTCGGCAAAATCACTATTCGTGGCATCTCGACTTTTTAGCATAAACTGATTTAATTGAATTGATTTGCTGGTGATTAGTTTTATCTTTCGAAAACACAAGAAAAGGAAATACCTCGATTTGTTATGTCCAGTGAAAACATGACACCTTTTTGAATTATTTTCATTTTAAAATATACTTTTGTGGTGACAATAGTTTTTTAAGTCATAAATGACAAAAACATGACATTTTTTTTATTATTTAAAAAAAAAATGTTATGTTTTCGCAAAACGTCGCAAATTAAAGTATTTTTTTACTCGGGCTTTCGTAAGAAAAAACATATTTAAAAATTATTTTTCACATTCAAAACACAGAAGAATTTGGTCATTTATGACTTAAAAAACTATTGTCACCACAAAAGTATATTTTAAAATGTATGTATTAAGTTGTTTCCAATTTGTCAGGTTTAGAATTTGTTAAGGTAGTTTTCTATAGAAACCATCTTGCACCTTTGGTATATGTGCTAATTTAAATTATATATGATTTAAATTAGCAAATATACGATAGTAAATTTAGATCTATTAAAATTGCTGTTTACTGTTGGATTATTAATCTATTTGTTGCGCGTTTTATATTAAATTTAAAACGTGTTTTAAATTTAATTTAATTCGAGAGAGAAACCAGTCTATTTATAGTAAAAATGCTGACTATGCATAATATACTATTAATACGCATGCGTCGGATTGCGAGCAAACGTTGTACATAGGTATAAAATGAAATATTACGCGTGGTTGGCAACCGTTGAAGAAATTGAGAGCTATGTAAAAATTAAAGTAATTGTTTTTCACCTAGATAGTGGATAAGCTCTAAAATAGTTTCTTTAAATATCAAAATGGATGATATATTGTCTGCAGCTCTCGGACAAAGTGGTTTAAATTCATCATTTTTAGAAAACCAAGATGGTGATAATGGCGGTTTTAACGTAAATGGGGCAGAAATCTTCCCTGTTGTTAATATTCCTTCTCATGTTAAATCGATTATACCCCCAACAAATGTAGGTTACGATATTGGCGACGATCTAACGGAATTTTTATGTATGTTAACAGACTCAGTAAATGATATAAAGCAAAACTCAAATGTAAATGCAAATACTAATAGTAATGGTATTAAGCATGTTATAAATAGTACCAATGAGAGAGAAGCAATAACTGGAGATGTTGGAGAAAAAGAAATGCTTGATTATTTTTTTAAATCAGATGAAGAGGATGAAGAATCCGTTCCTTCGCCTGCCACTGAAAATACATCTGTTTTGTTTCATCCCATAAATATGTCATCTATGTTTCAAACTCAAAAATCTCAAAAAAATTCAACTTTAAGTGTGCAATTTCCTAAATTGGTTTCATCAAAAACTATTGTAACTCTTCCTAGTGTTAATAACTCTGAATTTTTTCAGAATCATAATACAATAAAAAACTCTTTTAAAACAAAAGAGGGAAAACAAATAATTTCAAACAATTTTCCAGCTTATGACACACTATCCCCTAGAAGTGTTGTTATGAATACACCTAATAAAACGGTTAAAAAGTTTCAGAATAAAAAATCACCACCTGGATCATCAGGTAAACCTTTGACATTTGGTAATCCAAAAAGCCCTTCTGACATAGAAAAAAAAAGACAATCAATTCAAAAAGTTTTAGCATCTCCAAATTTGACAGCAAGAGAAAAACAGTTTATAATGAAAAGTGCAATATCTCATAATATAAATGCAGATACGATTCAGCTCCCTTCAAGTCCGAAGTAATTAAATTTTTATGATACATTTTTTGTAATCCATTGTCTTAATATTCAATTCAATTTTTGAATAATTTTAATATTTAAGTTATTGTTAAGAATATTTAAAAGAATAATTAAGTTTATACAGGATTGAGAGGATATGATTGAGTTTATTAATAGTTATTTTTTCTAAAATGACACATTTGACTTAGAACCCCCTTAGAACCAATCAACAGTTCTGTCATTTGATATGCCTAGCTCTGGCTGTTATAAACCTGAGAACATTGTAAAACACGGTATTAAGGAAATTTATAAAATTAATACAAGTATTAGAAAAAAACCACGATCCTTGTCTGTCCTGGTTGATGTTTTTTCTCACCTGATTTTTACATGATTGAGCTCAAGAAGCAATAAATTCAAGGCTGACTCTCAACTCTACCAAATCTTTCTGTCAGCAGTAGAACAAGAGGTTGAAATACTCAATCATGCTTCAAAAGATTTTTATTTGATTATGAAAGGTTTTTCTCTGTTATAAAATTAGATTTTTGCATTTGTTCTTTTATATACTTTGTATACTGAGTAGAAATTAAAAAAAAAATTGCCCCTACTCAAGTCCCCTAAAATGACTTTTTTTTTTTTGGATCATCATTTTCCTATATTTTTGGCTCAAGGGGTCGGGTCAAAAGTATATTTTTTATATAATTGCCCTAAATTTAGGAGTATGGCTTTTCAGATTTAAAAGTTTACTTTTTTTATATTTATCTAAAATAGATAAGAGAGATAAAATAAATAAATTAGTAATTTGAGTATAATGAATTTCAGCGTCAGACAATACCTTTTTTTAGTTCTCTTAAGAGTATTATTAGTAGAAAAGTTGAAATATTTACCGTTAGAAACAGCAAGTGCACAATCATTTTTGCTAATCAATGTAACACAGGTTTACATCTATGCCAACCTATTAGATAAAGAAAGGGTGGAAGGCTGGTCAACAAAGTTTCTGCTTAATCTAAAGTCTTTGCCTAAAAATCTTTATACAAAAGTATAGCAGTTAACATCTGCCAAATCATCAGTTGATAGCAGTTAACAAAATGAGTATTTTCATTCAGAATTTATCTCTAGCTTAAAAACAACTTTTGCCCCGGGGCAGGTAGTATTTTAAAGTCAGAATTAACTTCTCCTTATTGCTTAAAAAAGCAAAAACTGCAAGATAGGAGGTCATGGGGCAAGTTGTATTTTAAATCTCTTTATAAATATGTATATATTTTTAAGTTTTTTTGTAAAGTTAATTTTTTTTCTAGGTCTATTTCTTCGGTTCTAAAGAACTCATCAACTGTAAGTAGTTCTTTTATGGTCTAAATATTCTTTATTTTTTTAATTGTTTCGTAATATTTTTACATTAACACTTCAATACTTTTTATATAAAATATTATATAAAAAGGTTGCAATAAGGTGCAAAGACACCTTTTTTCTCCTTATTTTCCTAATAAAAAAGTAACTTGCTTTATACTATAGGATTTTTTATATAAATGAAAAATCCTATAGTTACCTTTTTGTGCTTTTTTTTTTTTTATGTAACTTGCATTAATAAATAGCAAGTATTATTTACATACTAGATGAGTTCAATTTTAATAAGTGTGTAATAAAGATTTGAATAAAATTTTATTGAAATACTAAGGGTGCGTTCCCTTATAGTAGATTTTATTAAAGAATATTTAATTTCAATTAACTGCTTTAAAAAAAAGTTTATTCATTGATATTAATTTTTCTCAAAGTTATCTCCATCAAATGAATATGAAGAAGATGATGAAGATGAAAATGAATTAGCACACACAGATACTTTTGCTGAATATATGCCTAGTAAAGTCAAAGTTGGTTTTAGACATCCAGATCCTGTTGTTGAAACTAGGCAAGTTTATACAAAGTTTTCATTATGTTTAATATTGTGTAATACTTAAAAGAGCTATTAGTAAAAAATTTTAACAATAGTAACGTATATTAACTCAGTATTTCTCAGTTATTTAGTCTTGATTTTAAATAAAACATAACTTTTTTTTTTTTCAATGTATTTTTAAATTAGTTCAATGGCAAGTGTTCCACCACCAGATGTCTGGTACAATCTTTTATTGCCTCAAGATGTTGTTTTGGAACGTAAATTGTCAGCTCTTCAGCTTGAATCTGTTGTATATGCATCACAACAACATGAGCAGCTACTACCTAATGGCAAGCGAGCAGGTTTTTTGATTGGTATGATTATCATCTTTTTTTAGAAATCTTATTTCAGAGCTTAATTTAAAAGGAACTATGCACTATGTAATTTTTTCACATTTATTTTTGCTCTTTATTGATTAAAATTTTTTTCTTTTTCATACTGCACTCTCTCCTCACATAAAAAGGGCATTGGCATATATGAAAATTTATAAAATGTATAATAAAATCATAAAAATCATACAAATAAATGTTTTTTCATACAAATAAATGTTTTTATTACACATTAAATGTGTAATAAAAACATTTATTATCGCATTAAATGATTTTCTTTGAAAACAAGATACTGTGAATGTATTTTTTAAGTAAAGTTAGTTCTTTATAAACTAAAATGTGGCACAAATGTTTTACTGTAACCACCAAACAAAAGCAGCACAGAAGTTTTATAAATACAAGACAAATTAAATAAGAAAATATTTAAACTCATATGTATGTTGTTTACTATTTATTTGCTAATCATTTAAAAAAACTTCTACCTTCAAAAATTTTGTTTATTAAATCAGATTTATATAGCAAAAAAAACAACAAAAAACTAAGCAGAATTATAAGTCAAATTCATAATAATTCAGCTGAAATATTTTTGTTTATATCTCGATAAATAGTACAATGTAACATTTTTATATTTCGAATGTTGTGTTATATTCTAGCTTAAGACTGTGGAAAAACTACTAAATTGAACAAAAAATTTTTATTGAGGTATAACAAAAAAAATATTTTAAGTATATTTGTTAAGAAACAACAACTGCATATTAATAGACAAAGAAATTAAAAAATTGTCTATACTTTTAAAAATATTTAACAAGTGCTTATCAGAGTCTTGTTTTCCAGCCTGCTAGAAAGTGGCATCTGTTATCCCTATTTTCAAAAATTCTGGAGAGCGACCTGACTCGTCTAACTACTGTCCTATTAGTCTTCTTACTATTATAAGCAAGGATTTTGAGTCTTTAATTAACAAGCACTTAATTTTTTATCTTGAAACTAATAACCTACTTTCTGATCACCAATATGGATTTTGATCTTTTTGTTCTACTGCTGATTTATTAACGATAATAATGATAGGTTTTATTGTGCATTAGATAGATGTGGAGAGGTTAAGGCGAGGTTAAAGAGAGGTTATCTCAATTGACATTTCTAAAGTATTTGATACAGTTTGGCATGCTGGTCTTTTCCATAAGCTTTCTTCTTATGGTATATCAGGTAATATCTTTGAGGTTATTGAATCCTTCCTTACCAATCGTAGTATAAAAGTTGTATTCGATGAATAGCACTCTACTTCATTTCCTGTAACTTCAGGGGTTCATCAAAGTTCTCAGTGGCTGGTGAAGATAAAATTCAAATAAAATTTTTTTTCAGCTAGTCGTTATCTCAATAATCTAGATCTTATAATTTTGAGCAGTAATGTATCCGATGAGTCATCTACTCTTTGTCTTCTAGGATTAAGTCTTACTTCCGATCTTTCTTGGAAACGATATATCAAGTCTAAGGTTTGGTCTCTATTGTGCTCGCCATTTTTTAATCCAGATTCTATTTTTTATCTCTATAAATCACTAATCTGTTCTTTTATCGAATACTGCTGCTATATCTGGAATGATTCTTTGAATGATACCTTTTCTCTTTTAGACAAGGTGCAAAAATGCATTGTAAACATAGTTGGACCTGCTCATGCAGCCAACCTTCAACTATTGGTCATAATGTTGCTTCTCTTTCTCTTTTCTATAAATACTATTATGGACACTGCTCTAAAGAGCTAGCATCTCTTGTGCCATCTACTAAAAGTCATTCTCATGTTACTCGTTGTTCAATTAAGTCTCATGACTGTTCCTAAGTGCTCCACAAATTCTTTTTCATCTAGATTTTTTCCTCAAACATCATTTCTTTAGAATTGACTCCCTTCATCTTGTTTTCCTGATTCATATAATTTGCAATCTTTTAAGTTGTCTGTTAATCATTATTTTGCTTTATAAACTTCACCTTTTTTTTTCCAGTAACTTCCAACTCTAATAGTAGTTGCTGGCAGCTTTGTTAAAAATTAAAGATATTAAAAAAAAAATCTTAGTGTAAAATGCTGTACAAATAACTATCAAGCATTATGGCAAGATTATTTTATATGAACTTTTTTTTTTGTGGAGAAATTAATCTGTATTAGAATGTTAATTTGAATTATTTGTTTAATACAGGAGATGGTGCTGGTGTTGGAAAAGGAAGAACTGTTGCTGGTAAGAATCAAATTTGTCGAGTCATAATTTTGTTTTGTTGTAAATTTAGTTTTTTTCTTTAGAGTTCTATTATTCTCATTAATTCTTATAATCTAGCAACTATGGGACAAACTAACTTTTGCATTTAAGAGAAAGTTTTATAGTACCTTATTGCTTTTCCAGATAATACTGTAAAAATTTAAATTCAGATAATAAAATCAAAAGATTTAATTAAGATATTTAGAAAAAAATTTCCATTTATTGGCAGTTTAATTAATAAATTTTGGCGGTTAGATAAATGACAGCAAAGTACAATAACATGTATTATTTTTTGGGTGAAAATATTTAGATGAATAAAAAATTTTTTTTTGGTTGTTGATTGAATGAGTAAATGTCTGCATAGAATCTAAAATAATTGTCAGTTATTTGAACATTAGGCATAGAGGAAAAGCTTGTAATTTATCTATACTACCCCTATACTACATTGACAGCTAAATATATAGATTGTTGAAAATATATATTTTTTGTTGCTATGTCTATCTCTCGTTAAGTCTGCATAAACATTGCTCATTGCATAGGATCAATATATTTATAACAAAAAAAGGAAACAATAAAATAAATTTGAACATATCATTGGCGATTAGGGTGTGTCATTTTTTTCTTCCGGAATGAAAGTACTGATGCAATGAAATCGCAACTATGTATTTGATTGCATAAGTGTTTATCAATAACTAGTTAAAAAACAGTATCGTAACAGTAGCCTTTTTTTAGAAAAATGATAGCTGATGGTACTATTAATTAAAATATCTAAGTGTTTCATTTAAAAATACTCAATATTGATAAGATAATTCAACTATGATTTGTCTGTTGTTTTTAACCCATGTGCCATAGAATGTAAACAAAGCAACCTGACTATGAGATAATAAAAAAGCGTTATATGTAATTTAAAATAAAGTTTAGAACCCATTTTTTAAATATTTACAAAAAAATGGTAATTTTTTTAACTCTTTGTAAATTAAAAAAGTTTGTAAAATTTCTGTTAATGTTTATAATTTTGACCTTTAATCTAATGTTTTTAGGTATTATCTATGAAAACTATCTTCATGGTCGTAAAAGATCAATTTGGTATTTTTTTTTTTTTTTTGATAAAAATTAATATTTTTTCAACATTTAATTTATTGAAAAACAAATTTTCTGTAATTTAAAAAAAAGTTTTACCTTAGAAAGATGACATTTCCTGAGATTTTTTGGAATTCTGGAAATTCAGGCTAATATTATTTTTAGATATGATGTGTCATTATTTTAAAACATTGCAAGGAAAAATGCAGAGTTTTTAATAAAAATCAGTATTTTGGTTAAATTTTTAACTGAATATAATGATAGTTTCATAATTAAAACTAAAAGTAATATACCACAAATAAAAAAATTGTTTTTATTTTTACCCCTTGCTGTTAGTATCTAAAATGTAGTATTTAATTTCTGGGATTTTCATAAAAATCAAATGCCATCTTTATTACATAGGGTGGCTGGGAGAGATTTATCAGGAAAAATTTTTGTGACCTTTTTCAACAAAGTGGTAAAAAAATCAAAATGTTTGTCAAGAGGCCAGAATTTAATAAATTTTGTTAAAGCCATGGAAAATTCAGAGTTTTGATGTGTTTTTAACAACTATGAGTGCAAAATAAATAGTTTCTTGAATATATTGTTATTATAATTGTTTGAATATATTGGTATTATAATTAGTTTTGTTATTAAGAAAGTTAGTTAACATAACTATTTAGACATTCTTTAGTATTTAGACAAATCTTTTCTATGAGAATTATTTTTTTGCCTCCCTAAGTTTGCAGGGACTACTACATTAGAGGACTCTTTTGTTACAACTCTTTTAATCCTTTAACTCAAAAGCATGAGCCTTCACAAACTAGGCCAATGCTTGGAGAAACAGGTTTACATAGCGCACCCCAGAAGTTTGTAAGCAAACTCTGTAAAGTGCAAAATGATAACTTTGCTGTTTTATAATTGGCTAATCTTAAGGAATTAACATATAACATTTAAAGGACATCCCAAACCTCTGAAACATGTTGTGTTCATATTAAAGAGAATGGTTAAAAAAATGTTTGGATTGAATTTTTTTGATTAAAACAAAAGAATAAATGTGTACTAAGAAAAACTAACTTTTTTATTTTAATTGAAGCTCATCTCCGTTTTTTTTGTAGGCCAAGAAGTCTTCATAATATGCACCGCAATATACATAATTTATAATTTATTCAAGCGCATTATATTCCTAAGAATTTTAGTACATGACGTCATTGATTTTTTTGTTTGTGTAGGCCAAGAAGTCTTCATAATATGCACCGCAATCTACATACTTTATAATTTATTCAAGCGCATTATATTCCTAAGAATTTTAGTACATGACGTCATTGATTTTTTTGTTTGTGTATTGGTATAATTGATCTTTTAAACAAACAAAAAAATCAATAATGTCTTGTACTAAAACTTTTAGGAATAAAATGATTGAATAAATAATCAAGTCTGTAGATTGCAGCATATATTATGAAGACTTTTTGGCCTACAACAAAACAAAGAAGGCGAGCTTCGACATAATCTTTTAACATAATTTTTTAAACAAACAAAAAATCAATGATGTCATGTACTAACACTCTTAGGAATAAAATACAATTGAATAAATGATCAAGTCTGTAGATTGCAGTGTATATTATGAAAACTTTTTGGCCAACAACAAAACGTAGAAGGCGAGCTTTGACTCAAATAAAAAAGTTAGTTTTTCTTGGTATGGATTTATTTTTTTGTTTTAATCAAAAAAGTTTAACCCTAAAATTTTTTTTTTATCATTCTCTTTAATATGAATACAACATGTCTTGGAGGTTTGGGATCCCTTTAAAAAGTTTTCAAGCCACGCACAGTGGGACAGAGTTTGCCAAAATACCAAAAAATCAATGCACGGTGAAAATTTTTCATAATGGTGAAGACATGTTCATTAGAGGAAATACCTAGTTAAAAAAACATCAAGTATTAATTTAAGCGTAATTTTATGCGGTTATTTACACGTTAATTTGACATGTGTTCCAAAACGCTATTTTGCATTTTTTATTTATCAACTTTCTTAAGCTACTATTGTTTTAAATTAACTTTATTGACTTTCATTTTAAACTATATTATTTTAATTAAGAATGTTTTTTTTGCTCAGGCTTTTAAAATTTAACGTAATTTAACGTAAATGTAATCATTAGTTTTTATGCATCGAAAACAGACAGTTTTCGATATTTTTTTTGCTACTAACCTTTACTATTTGGTATCAGATAAACTATCCTCCAATATCCTCCAAACATTTGACTATGTAAATCTCACGCTAAATGTATGTAAATAGCCATGCATCATAAATATTTTGCAACTTTTTGCAATAAAAAAAATTATAACAAAAGATTGGTCTTCGGTTAATGGTCAGTTGATGAGAAATACTGAACATGTAAAAAATATGTTTTGTACACAAAGAATACCTACAAAATCTTTCATTACTGTTATAATATATAAGTTTTGTAAATATAAATCTAAAAGAGTTATTTTATGACAAATGCATGCATCGAAAAGTAATATTTTTAATGTTTACAGTGATAAAAGTTGTCTTGTCCATTAAAAATATTTTGTATTTTTCACCAAAACAATTAATTTTTTTAATTTTTTTTTTTATATTGTATAATTACATGTTTATTACTTTATTTATGCATTTTATATATAAATATAGCTATTTTAATAAAAAAAACTACGCAAATAATTTTGGCACAAAAAACTTGATTTTGTCCCACTGTGCCATGCTTTTAGAGTCCATTCTCAAACAACTTTTAAAAAAGTAAGATGACACCTTCAGCCAAATTCATTAAAAGCATTAAAGAAAAAAGATTTGATTTTCTACAACAAAAAAGAATGTCACCCCTAATATCACATTTGTTTATTTAAAACTATGGATGTTGCTGCTGTGAATCAATTAGGAGGTCTAGGGCACATTGTAGAGATAGATGAGTCTTTATTTTTTAAACAAAAATATGTTGGTCATAACATTGCACATTTGAGGAATATAAATATAACAATTTATAATATAATAAGTAGCAGAGAAGTAGTAGGTTTATTAACATATGATAACTCAGGCCTTGTTATGAGGTTTTGTTGCATAAAAGTAAAACATAATGCAAGTAAATGCAATTTTGCCCAATATCCATATTTATATCATTTAAAGTTAAATTGTGTCAGTTGCATATTTTAAAGTACCGCATTGTAATTAAATTTAATTTAAAATCACATTAAAAATCATTCAAAGTCTTTATCTATATAAAATATTTATAAAGTATCTTTAAATTTAAAAAATATTGTTAAAAAAAAATTATCAATGAAATTTAAATGTTGTTTGAAAAAAAAAAGTATCCTTATTTTAAAATACTTATACTCATTTATATCAACTTTTTCCGTTTTATTCTTAAAACATTTAAAACGCAACATTGTCTTAAGTTTGCTTTTTCACAATTTGTTTTTTTTTTTTAAAAAAAAAAGAAAAAAAAGGGGGTGGCGATTGATTAAGGGAGAGTTTCTTAATGGTAAAAAAAATTAAAACTATCAATTTTTTTTTTAATATTTTGGCTTTAACAAAATCTTCCCCTACTACTCATAAACTAGTTATTCATTTCTAATCAGTGTTCAATCTTGATGATAATAAAAAAAACTTTAGCTAATTAGCAATTTCAAAATTTAAAAAAATCAGCTTTTCATAAATTTGTTACATATAAAGTTTATGAAAAAAGTTCTCTAAATTAATTTTACCTACAGGCTTGATTATGGTTTATCCGGTGATCCATTTATATTCAGTATACAGTTATAAACATTAGGCTCTTGTATGTAAGCACTTTTGTAACAGAATGAATAAAATTTATTAATTTGAAACTAAATAATAAATGATAATAAATCAGTTGAAAAAAAAAAATGAATAAAAAGATAAAATTATAAATAAATAAAATAGTAGAACGTAATACGAACATTAAAAAGTAACTAAAATTAAATTGGATAAAAAAAATTTTCTTTAACATGTTTGGAAATTTTAAAAGTTAAAAAAATAGTAAAACAAAACATTTTAAATTAAAAAAATTTTTTATTTAAATTTAATAAAATAAATTTAAATTTATTAATATTTAATAATAAATTTAATTTAAATATAATAAAATTAAATTAAATTAAAAATTTTTTAAAAATGGAAAGAAAAAAAACATTTAATTGTTTTTTTATCTCATTGACATTAAATTTGTATTAAAGGTCATTTGATGCTAAATTTAAAAATTATTTCACAATTGCGGTGAAACTGTTTTTTTACTACAATTAATTACTGCTTAATGTTTTCTGCATAAACTATTTTAAAAGACTGTTTAAATGAATTTTTAAATGTTTAATATCTAATTAATAAAAGTTTTGGAATAACGTAAATGGCTTAACGCGTAGGTGAGAATTCATTTTCACATGTTAAGCCATTCAGGCCATTTGTGTGTATTATTCATATAGAATAACGCTTCTTAACAAGGCCTCATAACTATAATTGTAAGGTATTCAGTATTATTTTTTTAGGAGTTTACGTTATATTAACTAATTAGTAATTAACATATTTAGTCACTTTGTAATTTAATATTTTTTGAAAGTTTCAACTTTTTAAAGTTACCTTTTCAATTTTTTAAAAGTAATTTTAAAATTTAATTCAATTTTTGGAGATAGTGAATAAGATTTGAATATATATGTTGATATTTTGTGCTTGTATTTTTAGATTTTAGATTTTTCTCTAAAAAGTTAAATTTTCATTAAATTTCATTTACATAAACTTATTGTTTTTACTTTTAATAATGTAACCATTATGGCGCACAATGACTTAACTTAACACAAAAACTTAAATGTCCTGAGAGCTTATAAACTTTACCAAGTTTAGGGTGCTCCATGTACAGGTCTGCCCAGGTTTAGTGCAATACAACCAGGGACTTATTTGTGTATATTTGTAAATTTTTATAGCTACTTTTTTTAAAGATTTTTTTTTATAAATTTTACATAGAAAAGTTAGGGTTTCATTGTTTTTTATCAGGATGTCAGTTAAAACGAAAATTAGCTGTCCACCTTGTTGTATTTCTTTTAATTTTTTAAGTCTATTTTTGTAAATGTATTCTTGTTTAGTTTTTTTTTTTATTGTTGCTCTGTAAAGAAAAACTTGATCAAAGTTTTCTAATAAAATATATAATAAGGAATATATGACAAATTAATAAAATTAAGCATACAATTTTTGCAATCATTCTTTTATAGTATAGTTAAATTCTAATAAAATTACAGGTTAGACAGCATTATAAATTTTAATTCAAAAGCATTTTTATAATTAATTCAAACTAAGAAATTAAATAATCTGTAACATAATTTTCAGATAATCTTTTATTTAATATTTTTGATCTCAAAAAATATACTGATTGAATAAAATTCAAAAAAGTTAAATGCCTTTGGTCGGTTTTACTCTATTCATTAAAGTAAAAAAACTAAATCATATATTAGTAAATAATAATAAATTGCATTTTTCAGGCTCAGTGTTTCAAACGACTTACGCTTTGATGCAATGAGAGATCTTAGAGATATTGGCTGCCGAGCAAAAGTTCTACCATTAAACAAGGTAATTTTAGTTTGTTTTTAATTTTTGTTTAGTTTGCAAACTATAACAAGTAAATAAAAAAGTGTTATATATTCAAAGATTATTATTTTCCAGATATTATTGTAAATGTTTTTTGGAAATCCAAAAGGTTTTTCAGAAATACAAGTTGAAAAAAAAAATTTAAACAAAATAGGAGTTATAAAAAATATTTTAAAGTTGTGTAAGACTGAAACTGTTGAAAGCCAAAGGGTTTAAAAAATAACAAGACTTTTTTTAAAAAATTTTAGCACATCACTTTGTTTATAAACCTTTTTTTAGACAAAATCCAAAAGCACATTGTAAATGTAGTTTGGTCTACATTAGCTACCAATGTTTAGCTTCTGTCCCATTGTCATAAAAGTTGTCAATAAAAATCTTTTTTCTATAAATGCTACCATGTTCGCTATTCAACCAAAATATTATCTCTTGTTCCACTAATCAAATCCAATATTGTGTGTTTCATCATTCGTCCAAATTGCATCCTATTGCTATAGTTGATTCTTCATGCTCAAAAACATTTTTTTCCCATCTTCTTTTTCATTGGAGTTCTTTTGCTGTCTACAGTTTAAATCTTTTAAAAATTTGGATTTTTTTAAAATTTTTTTTGTTTTTTACTTCAGTAATTGATTAGCTTATTTTAAATAAATGTAAAAAAATTAAAATTAAATTAGGTTTTTCTAATATTCTTGTTGGTTATTGACTGGCTTTAGATTTACATATCTGTTTTTTGTTTTAGTTTAAATATGACGAAAAAATAACATCTAAAGTTAATGGAAAGTTCAAAAAGGGTTGCATCTTTTCTACATACTCAGCATTGATAGGTGAAACAAGTGGTAACTCCCGTTTTAAAAGTCGGCTTGATCAGCTTCTTCACTGGTGCGGTGAAGATTTTGATGGACCGGTATCTTTCTCATTATAAGTTATACAATTTAAAAATTTGTTGTTTTCCAAATTAGCCATAAAATTTGTTTGAGTCTTTTTCACATCAAAGATATGCTTTATTAAGCATTTTAAAATTTAAATAAAGTAAAAAAATTAATAAAATTAATAAAGTTAAAAAACTTTAATTCTAGCATGTAGATTTTTGGATGTAGTTGAAAAATACCAATTTTGAGTAATTTATTTTGTCAATGTCTTTGCTGTTTAAATTCAACATCAAGTGACCTGTAAAACATTTCTATGTAAAATGTAAAATAATAGTAAATGTCAAGTTTGAAAAATTAATAACTGCTTAAGACTGATTAAAAATAATTGAATATCTAAGATTAGTTCTAGCTCATAATTATTTTGTAGATGAGTGTATATATGTGTTACTAATTTAAAGTTCAAATTTGATAAAAAATGTTTTTGTTACCTTTTTTATTTACAAGTTATTAAAAGTAATTCTTAGTGTTTGGTGTTGATAGATAATTTTAGATGAGTGTCACAAGGCTAAAAACTTAATGCCTGCTGGTTCTTCAAAACCAACAAAGACAGGTATTACGGTGATGAAGTTGCAAGATATGTTACCAAAAGCAAGAGTTGTATATTGTTCTGCTACAGGTAATGGGTGTGAAAAATTAAGTTTTTTAATTTTTTTTTTGACTTTATTTTCAAGAGCAATAAAAACTGTAAAGTAATTAAAATTTTTTTTTTTTTCTTAACTAACTACAAGAAAACTTTATGCTTACAAAAGTAACTGTAAATTAAATGTTTAAATTAATAAATGTGCTTATATTATTTAATTTAGTACTTAACAATTTTAAAAACAATTTTTTTAGCAAAATTTAAAAATTTAGAATGAAATTAATGTAATTTTTTTTTTTTTGTTTTTTGTTTTGTTTTTGTTTTGTTTGTTATTTACCTCCTCAAGGCCAAGAAGGCCACTACAGATGAGGAGGCTACTTAATAGTGGTTATAACCCTCTCTCAACTCTATAAATCCGAAACACGAACCTCGACGAACAAGGCCGCTGCGCAGAGAAACAAGTTAAGCGCGGTACTACCAGGGACGTGGTGAGGATCGAACTCAGAACCTCTCGCTTATGAAGCGAGCGCTTTACCACTACACCACTACCGCATAATGTATGTATATTGTTTAACGAACAAATCCCTTTAAAAGCTAAAAATATAAAAATTAGATAAACTTAAAAAAACTGTTTCTTTTTTCAGAGTAAATTTAGCAAGAAAATGTTTCAAATATTTAAAAAAATGTTAAGAGTTTTAAAAAATTCATTTGACTTGATATATGTATTAAATAAACTACTGTTAACCACTAGTAATCCGTGTTTATAAACATTGTTTCTAAGTAACTTACGCAAACAAAATGAACTTCATGGCCCTAAATAAATATTGGATAAAAATTAATTTCCAAAAAATTGTATTCATTTTTTAAAAGTAAACAAACAGTTTTAAAACATATTAGGTAAAATTTTTTAAATGTTTTTAAAATATATCTTTTGTGCCTCAAATTGTGGATTAAATATTTAACAGTATATTGTCAACCTAAACATAATTCCAAATTTAAATATAAAATCAAGTATTTAATAAAACATAACAATGTTTCAATATATTAAAACATTTGAAAAAAAAAAGAAATTAATTTTAATGATCCTTTTAAAGTTCATAACTTTAACTTTAAGTAAAATGGTTTATTTGTTTGAAATCTGCAAAAAGGCAAATTATGTTTTTTTTTGTTTATTTATTGTAAAAAAAAAATAATGAAATTATGTTCAAAGTATGAGATGAATATGTTTATGTTCTATATATGAAAAATAAAATAAGAAATTTTAAAATAATTTATGAAAAGATACTATGGAATAATTATCTTCATACTTGAACAACTATGAGCATCCAGTTGTGATCAATATTGTTTCACTTGCAATCCATTTTGAAGCAAAATAGTTGCAGAGCCGGAACCAGCTTTTTTTGGTCTTTGAGATAGCTAACTTCCAGACATGGAGCAAACTCCAAACATTTATATGTTTATACTTATGTCAAATAAGGATGCTTTGAAAAAGTTGCAATGATTGGAGGCTGGGAACAAAAAAGCCCTAAATTTTGTGCCCCCCCTCCTGCCCCAAACGTGAGAGCAACAAGTTTATGAAATATTTTTTGTACTGTTCTCAACTAGACTTATATTCATCGATAAATTTTAAGTTTAATAGTATTATCTTTCAGCATTCAAAAATAATGACCATATAAAATTTATAACCCCCTCAAATTGAGGGGGGTTTAAACTTTATATGGTCATAATTTTTGAAAGCTAAAGTATTTTACTATGAAATTTAAAATTTATTGATGAATATTAGTCTAGTTAAAAACAGTACAAAACATATTTCATCAACTTGTTGCTCTCATTTTTGGGGCAGGGGGGGGCACAAAATTTAGGGCTTTTTTGTTCCCAGCCTCCAATCATTGCAACTTTTTCAAAGCATCCTTATTTGACATAAGTATAAGCATAAAAATGTTTGGAGTTTGCTCTATGTCTAGAAGTTAGCTATCTCAAAGACCAAAAAAAGCTGGTTCCGGCTCAGAATTGTTTTTTATATTCTTGTTATACACTGTTTTATAAAATACTTCTTTTGTATTTAGCTTTAGTATTTTGACATTATTTATGAAATTCTTTCAACTTATTATAAAAAGTATTTATATGGACCAAAGATGGACAAAGCTTTTATTTTGCTATTATAAATGTTATATAGATGTTTTGTTAATTTGTTAGGTGCATCTGAACCAAAAAACATGGCTTATATGAATAGACTTGGGTTGTGGGGAAAAGGAACTGCTTTTAAAGAGTTTACCGATTTCATTCAGTCTGTTGAAAAAAGGTTCGTTTTGCTCTTTTTAAAAAAGATTTAAAATTTTTTTCACTAGTGTAGGGTTTCATGGAGACAAATGCTTCTTGATATAAAAGAATTGTGCTTTCTTATCAATGAGAAAATATTCCTCTTGAACAAATCTCAGATAAACTATAATAATACAAAATTGGATGAAATTCCAATACTTTTAAAAATGACAATTGACAACATTAACTTTAAAACTCACTTTTAACTAGGTTTGCCAGACATCCGGCAAAAGGAGGACATGTCCCCCTTTTTTATCTTTTGTCCTCTGTCAAGCAGGCGAAGCTGAAAATATTTAAAATGTCTGGCTTTTTCAATATTTTTAGTTTTGAATTTTTTCACATGCTTTATATATATATATATATATATATATATATATATATATATATATATATATATATATATATATATATATATATATTTCCATATTTAAACAGCTATTTTTAAAACTGGATAATTTTTATTATTTTTTTGACATTTTATTCTTTAATGAAAATGTCAAGTTCTACTAATAAATAACTCTGCACATATTGCTTTTCCAATTGCATTGCAATGTTTATTTTGTCTTACTTCATTCATTTGTCCTACAAATCAAAACAATAAAAGGTGGAACATAATTTCATTCCATTTAAAACTTAATGTTTTGAGATTATATAATTTTGAGAACAAAACTGTATAATTTTTTTAGTTTTTTTGTTGTTGTATAAAAACAAAAGAATTAAAAAACTTTAAAAAAGTATTGATTTATTCTTTTTCAACAAAAACGTTTTTAACTCAGAAAATGGGACAATATATTGTTGTTTGTTTTTAAGTAAAGAAAAATAATACAACAACAATACAACTACAATACTAATTATAGTAAATTATAGTAATATAATTGCTCTAATCTATAATTTTTATGGAAAATCTGATTCTTATATTGTTTTTGAAATTTATACTTTAAAGATTCTCAAAAAAACATACACATCAACAATAAGGCATAGTTAATTTGTTTTAAAAATGTTAATTGAAAGATATCATCATAGAGGTTTCCATAAATCATAAATATATAGACAGTTTATATATATTTTTTCAATTAGTATTTAATTATTGCATTGTTGTATAGTTTTGAGTAATTTTTAAGTATGAAATATTAGAGATTCTAAATTCTTTTTGGTTCCTAAAATATTAACGTTTTTTTTGTTTTGTTTTCAGATAATATAGTTAAAAAATGCCTAAAAATAAATGTATTCTTCAAGTAAAATAGCTTGTTGATGAAAAATATAAACATTGGCTATGTAAAAAAACAGAAGCTGTTGTGATTTGCAGTTATTGTGCTAAAGATATTAATATTGCTAACATGGGAGAAGCTACTTTAACTTTATACATGAAAGGTAAAGCGCACATAGAGAGATCTCCTTCTGCTAACAATGTCAAGTCATTGATGCCAACAGCTCCTAACACTTCAAATTAATGATTATATATCAAAATGCTCAAATAAAGCAGAACACCAAAAAACAATAAATAAAATGCTAATAAATACATCTACACATAAAGCTGAAGTTTGTTGGGTCCTTAAAATTGTGTATTCTAAATATTCAATGAATTCTTCAACTAATTCTGGTAAATTATTTAGTAAAGTGTTTCCAGATAGTGATATTGCTTAGTTGTTTCAATGTGGACCCACCAAGGCCAGTTATATTGCAACATTTGGATTAGCTCCCGTTTTTAAAAATGACTTACTTCCCTTCCCTATCTAATACACCTTATGCTGTTTCATTTGATGAATCCATGAACCAAGTTTTTCAGAAGGGTCAAATGGACCTTTTAATTAGATTTTGGGATGACAGTACAAGTATAGTTAAAACTCATCGTAATTCAGAGTTCGACAGTACACGATGTTATGCAAACATTCCTAAACTGTATTTCTGATATAGATAAATCAAAGATTCTACAAACGTCATCATATTAACCCAATTTTCATTTCAAATCCGAATAAAAAGTATACTTGTATCAATAATTTTTCAATTCTGTTGCAAAAGTTAGTTAATAATGGCCATTTGTCACCAAAGTCTGCCAAACTAGCAAAAAATCAATGTTATAAGTTTTTAGAAATAGTAGACTCAAATCGAAAATCGTTTCGAGATTTCGATAGTAAAAGCGATAGTCTTGATCATTTTTTCTCTGAACTTATTGGTGCAAATAAAGCTTATGAAGGCATTTGGGGCGTTTTTAAAATAGTTTTTGTGCTTTCACATGGTCAATCTTCTATTGAGCATGGCTTTAGTATTAATAAACAACTTCTTGTCAAAAATCTTAAAGAAAAATTCCTTATTGCCTTACGTCTTATTGAAGATCATTTGTCTTCCTTTGAAGAATCCCCTGATAGTATCAAAATTAATAAAGAGTTGCTCCAAAATGTAAAACAAGCTAGTAGTCGATATAAAGAGCAATCACGAAGAGAACAAAAAGAATAACAGTAGGATTTTAAAATGAAAAATTTTGGATGATGAAAAAAAGGTAGTTAGAGCAAAGTGCAGAATCTTGCATAGTCAAAAAACTACTTTGATAGAACAGTCTGATATGCTAGCCATAAATGCAGAAAAGCAAAGTAGTTTTGTTCTTTTGAAAGAATCAAATAAAAAAGAAACTGTCTTGAAAAATAAAATAAAATCAAGGATTTGTACAATATAAAAAAAAGATAATTCATGAAAGTGATAAACTCACTGCTAGTGTTGCAAAAGTAAAATTTACCGCAAAATTTTTTGTTAAATTTACCTAAAATTTTTAAAGTTTACTGCCTTTTAAATTTTAAATTTTTTTTTTACTTATTATTCTTTGAAAAAAAAAAAATCTTTAAAGGAAAATTTACCTTCTTCGATTTAAAATTTACCTGGAAATTTGCCAGTAAATTTTACCGGAAAATATGCATCACTATTTACTGCTTAATTTTAAAAGCAAATTTTTGTACACGTAATTATTGAGTAAAGTTTTAATTTTTTTGTTGTTTTATTAAAAATTTTTTGAATTTGCATATAGTTATGTAGCTGTAGTGATGTATCTATAAAAAAAGAGTTTGTAACTTTTTTTTTCAAAGTGTCAGCATCATCGAATAAATCCTTTTTCAACCTAAAACTCAAAGGTGTTGCAAAAAACCCAGGCAGCTGAAGCAACGTTGGGATTTCATATAATATTTTCTTATTTAACATTAACGGATATTATACTTTGTTGTTTATTCTCATCCAACGTCAGTACCATGGCTAGTGGGTCGGAGTCTCACGCCCCAACATAACAAAAGTCATTACCCCCAAAATCTTAAAGACCTTCCTTTATTTGGTATTAATAAAATGAAGTATGTCCTCCTTTATCTTCCTTTTAGCTTTTCTATGTCCTCCTTTAGGTGATCGTATATTTTGCAACCCTACTCTTAATAATAAAGTTTATATAAAAAAACTATAGCTAGCTTTTAACTCAATCATTGTATGCAATCTTAATTTTTTTAGTCACAGTTCTACTTATGATTTTGCTTCATTATTTTCTATATTATCTGTTGTTTTTTTTATATTTTTTATTTTCTATATTTTCTGTTGTTTTTCTTATATTTTTTATTTTCTATATTATCTGTTGTTTTTCTTATATTTTTTATTTTCTATATTATCTGTTGTTTTTCTTATATTTTATTTTCTATATTATCTGTTGTTTTTTTAATTATTTTCTGTATTATCTATAGTTGTTCTTTTTTTTCATTTTGCCTTTTTTTCCCCTACATTTAAATATGTTTTCATACATTGACTGACAAAAAGTTAACACATTTAGCAGGTTTTGATTTGGGTAAATTATAATTTAAAAATAAAAACAAAGCTCATTTGATAATAACACTTCCTGATTGTTAAAATAAGAAGGAAAAAGGTTGCACCAAATAGCAATTAGAATATCTGAATAAGTTTTCATAATACAGTGTGCAATATCAATCTAGTTGGGTTTATTTATTATAAGTTATTTGTAAAATAGAAATAATTTTATTTCAACAAGAACTCAAGTATTTTTAAGAATGTTGCTCAAAATTTTGTTATATTTTGTTTATATAAAATAAAAAATGATCAATATTGTTTTTTGGTTTGGGTTTGGTTGTTAAGTTAATTATCAGTTGGGTTTATATTATTAAATATCAGTATCTGGTTTATTTTGATTATTTTTTAGATAATAAGTTAAAAGTTTAATACTGTATTACTAGCATAAAAATTAAAAAAAGAATTATTAGTACTTTCTAAAAACTAATTGTTTTTTTAAATTAAAATGAATAAATTTTCAGTCTATTACAAAATTTTAAAAATTGATTGTCTAATTTCTGTCTAACATGTATATTCATTGTGAACTTGACACTTTCTACAAGAATACTTCTTTGAGTACAAATTTATTTGTATATGTTTTTTGATCTTATGTAATCAATGTAGTCAATGTATATTGAATAATAATAGTTATTAAAGTTAATAAATTTTGTTCAAGGGGTGTTGGGGCAATGGAAATGGTTGCCATGGATATGAAGCTGAGGGGCATGTATATTGCGAGGCAGTTAAGCTTTTCTGGAGTAACCTTTGACATAAAAGAAGTAAAACTTTGTGCTTCTTTCATTGAAATGTATGATGCTTCAGTTAAGTTATGGCTTGATGCTAGAGATAAGTTTGAAACAGCTGCTGACATTGTTGGATTAGATAGCAAGGGAAAAAAGACTATGTGGGGTCAGTATTGGTCTGCCCATCAGCGATTCTTTAAATATTTGTGTATTGCAGCTAAAGTAAAATCTGCAGTTGAAATTGCTAAAGAAGCAATTGAAAAAGGAAAATGTATACTCTTTGGACTTCAATCCACAGGAGAGGCACGTACTCTTGACCAACTCGATGAAATGGGTGGAGAATTAAATGATTTTATTTCAACGACAAAGTAAGTACTTTTTGATTCATATTAATTGAAAATGTATTTGTGTGTTGCTAACTTTTATTTTTTTTTTATTTTTATTTAGAGGTGTCTTTAGTACATTAGTTGAAAAACACTTTCCTACAACAGTGAATTCTAAAGCTAATCTCAATAACACTGATTGTAAAAGAAAGCGTGGTACTTTTTTTCCCCATTTTTATTTATTTGTAAAACAAACAAGGAAGTTTCATTTTATAGGATAATAATTTAAAATTTCATTGCTGCAGTGCTGTGCATTTCTTAAATTTATAAATTAACCTATTCATAACTTTACTTCAAATATAATTATTTTTTACTTTTACTTTTGTACAGAAATCAAAAATTATAGCTTTTCACCTGTTAATAAACAGCATAAACTAACTATTGCTTGAACTTTAATACAGTTAACTTATGTTAATATTTTTAAGAAAGACAAATTTATTTGAGATCAGTAATGTGTAAATTAAATTGTTGAACCAAATAAAGTTGTTTACTGTCTTATTTTAATCAAACATTTTAAATTAATTAATTTTAAACAAGAAATAAAATTTATTTTGAAATAATTGTAAAGTTTAAATAAAATTGACTTTTAACATTTATTTATCATGGAAAAAAAAAAGCGAAATTAGGTCTTATTAGGAAAATCTTGCATGAGTATTTTGGGACCCTGAATACAGAACAATTAGTCATAAAACAAATCTAGCCACCTTTAGCTTCAACTTGACTATTTATAGAAAACTGCTGAGCTCGCTGTTTATGAAGGATAATTTTAAAAATTCATAGTTTTTTACTCTAAAAAGATAGTTATGTTTAGTTAAATCATTTCTACATTACAGATGTCAATAAGACAGGTCTATATTTGTTTAGATAAGTTTAATTTTATTTTGTATAGAAATAAGTTTGATATTTTTATGATTTTGCTTTTCCAAAAGTACACTACAAGTTGTAATAATTTTAAAATAAAGCCTAAAGATAAAAACAATGCACTAACTTTGCAATACATGGGTTTACAGAGACCACAACAACTGGTTGTCAGCAAGTCCAATCCAATTTTTTAGACATAATGAACTATATCTTTGTTTATGATTTTTTTTTTTTTAATTTTATTTTGCAGACTGTCTTTTTAAAAATTGGCAATATGTCATTATCACTTACTTTTAATTTAAGTTGCAGCTAAAGATAAGTTTTATTTATTATAATGCTGTCAAACCCTCTTTATCTGACTAAAATTTTATTAGTCTGAAATGTTTTATTGAAATTTAAAGATTTTCTGTTGATTTTTATGTTGAAGAAAATAAAATAATTAGAATATTTCTCTAATTTTATTTGTTAAGTTCTGCAACACATGCATAAAATGTTTTTGCAAAATAACATCTCAATAGTTATTGACTCAGAGTAATTGAAACTACCAATTAAATTACTTGTAATTTAATGTAATATAATCAACAAAAAATATGCTGTTAGATAAAGCTTACAGAAACTAATAATTGTCCAATACAATTTTATCTAGATTGGAAGAAATCTCACAAACAGAAAAGACGACGATATCAAGATGGTGTAGAATTTATGTCATCAAGCAAGTTCTTTACTATATATTTATGTTTTTTTTTTTTACAAATAAAAATTTTAAAATGATATAATCATTATAAAATGTGCATGTATTAAAAATTATTTTAATTTTAATTTAGGTGACTCAAGTGATAGCGAAAATGAATCGAAAAATGAGAACAGTGATCTTATATTGTCTGATAGTTCAAAGGAAAGTGAGGAAGAAGACTTTTCTTCAGGAAGCTTGTCTGAATCGGATGAGGGTATTAGTTTATGATGTAAATAAGGCATTAAAATTATTTACTAATTGTTGTTGATGATTATCTATCACTAAAAAGTATCAGTAATTTACGAAGGTTTTTAAATAAACTACTAGAAAAAAATATTCTACTCATTTGTAAGTATATTTTAATAGCCTTTTAAAGTTTAAAATTATATTAATTTAGTTTTAAATATTCAGTAAAAATTGCTGAACTATGAGGTTTTAAGGCTGATATTTTAAGTAACTGACATTAATCCAACTTAACTTTCATAATAAAACAGAATCAAGAATACCCAAAGGTTCTTGAAATGAAATATATTTTCTACCAATTTATCTTTTTTAGTGAACTATTATGAGACTACTCTTTTAATTTTAACTAGAATTGAAACACAAATTTTCACATGTATGTGTCACAGGAACAGTTTTAAAGGGATTCTTTAATAGAAAGATAATATTCTTATATTTGATACTGTTTTTTTCTTAATATAACAATGGTTAGCAGGATGATATTTTAGAGTTACTCAAAACCATCCTTTTACATTTTTTTTTAATAAAAAGTTTTTAAATTCTGAAAAATCAAGGAATACCTGGTAAAATCAGGGAAAACTCAGGGAATGTGTTTTAGTTTTATATATAGCTTGAAGTTATTTTGCAATATACAAATTTTGAGTTTTTATTTTTATTGAAAGTTGCTCACTGCAGTGGTTTTTATAACTTTTATAAAATATGTTTAGATAAATATTTCATTAAATATAATAATATAAGATATGACTTCAGAAAAGACCTATTTTCAAGAAGATTGATTACAACACCATATTTGTAAAGATTTTTTAGGTAAAAAGCATCAATCTGCTGCAAAGCCTTTTAGCTGTTTCTTTGTTAATGGAAAAGAGTTGCGAGCTGAGCCACCAAAAAACAAACAACTACTGATTCCTTAATTAAATCATCTTTGTCAACTAATGATGAGATCATATGAGCACTGAAATCTACATAATTCTACTACTCTAATAATTCATGTGCAAATTTAAATAACTCTTTTGAAAAGATGTTTCCTGACAGCAAGGTAGCAAAAGATACACTGTGAGTTTCTCAAAAGTATCATACATTGTTACCCATGAACTAGCGCCATACTTCAAGACACTTTTAAAAAAAGAAATCACAAAATTAGATTTTTGCATTGTATCTTTTGATGAGAGTTTAAACAACATAACTCAAACATGTTAGATGGACCCACACATTTGATATTGGGATGTCAATGACAAAGTTAAAATAAGATATTGGACATCATCTTTTTTTGGTCATTCTACAGTTTCTGACCTTATTCCTCATTTTAACAAAAACTTATCAAGATTTGATTTAAGTTAAAAGTTTCAAGTTTCCATATATGGACCCTCTACAAATTAAAAATTTCTAGATGATCTAAATAAAAATAGAAAAAACAATGAGATGTCACAGTTTATAAATATTGGAAGTTGCTCCTTGCATATAATTCATGGTGCCTTTAAAACAGCTATCAAATCAACCACATGGAATATTAATAAAACTCTAAAAGGGTATTGGCAAATTCTTCATAAAATATTAACGAAACTCTAAAAAGGTGTTGGCAAATTTATCATGACAGCCTGGCTAGGCGTCAAGATTATGAAACAGTCACGAATGCAACAAAATACCCTCTTTTCTTTTGTACAACAAGGTGGGTTGAAAACAAATCTGTTGCAGATTGTGGCATTGAAATCTGGCCTAATATATGCAAGTTAACTGAGTTTGGGGAAAAGTTACCATCCTCAAAGCAACCCAAATCAAAAAGCTTTTTAATTGTCAAAAAAGCTGTTGAAGACAAATTTATTCTTTTAAAATTTGAAGATTTCAGCTTTGTTGCCAGCATATTAGAGCCGCATTTATTGGCGTACCAAACTGACAAGCCAATGGTTCCATTCATGTATACTTAAAAAGACTGTTGCGGACCATACTGAGCTTGTTTGTGAAACACAAAGTTATCGATAATTGGTCTATACCAGAAATTGATTTTCATTAAAAAGATTATCTCCTTAAGGGAAATCAAATCAAACTAGGATTTGCAGCTGAAACAAGATAGGCTTCTTTACAGAAGAAAGATATAATAACATTTACTGATATTCAAAGTTTCCATAAAGATTGGCACTAACATGTATTTTTGATTAATTGAAAAGTTCATGGAGCAAACTCCATTAGGGTCTATCGTTATATGCAATTCTCAGGTTTTGAACCCTAATGCATTGATAACAATGGCTCCAGAAAACGCTGAGAAGAAGTACAAATTTTTATTGACCCACTTGATTAGCTTAAAGTATCTTTCACCAGTCTTTTCTGAAAAAGCTATAAGTCAATTTACAAATTTCTTTAGAGAATTAAGGGTTTATCAAAACAATTTTCATGAATTCAATAGAGATAGAGTTAGTTTAGATGACTTCTATTTTGTGAAAGTGCAACCTAAATAAATATAACAAGTTGGCATCAACTGTCAAAATAATTTTGACACTGAGTCATGGACAAGCTTCAGTTGAGAGAGATTTTAGTATAAATCCTGCAGTGCTTGAACAAAATTTGAATGAAAAATCAATAACTGCAAGACAATTAGCTAAAGATCTCATGCTATCAAATAATCTTCAACCACATGAAACAAAAAGCAAATAAGAAAAACGAAAAAATTAAGAAACAAGATCTAGCACTTGGTATCTTAGATCAAAAGAAAAAGTTACATAAATAACTTTATATTGAATAGATCTCATAAAATTTATATTTTGTTAAAATGCATTACTTTGATCAAAATATCTTTTAAAAAAAAATTTAATTTTATGTTTCTAATAGAAGAATAAAAAAAAAGAACAGGGTTTAATTATCAATAAATTGCATAGAAAATTATATGGTAGATTCAAATTGTTATTTTTTAAATGTATTTTTTATATTTATTTTTTATATTTATTTGACTTTTATAGCTTTGTTTCTTTATTAAACTAGTTTTTGTTACTTAAAATTCTTCCTTTAACAGATTGCTATCAATTAATTACAAAGTATCTAATTTCTTTAAAAATTCTGATAAAAATATTAGGAAAACATGGATTCAGTTGCAAAATTATTATATCCTTCAACATTAACATAGAAAATTATATACTTTTTACCAACCGAAATCAGAGGAAAAGTACTTGAAATTGGGTGAAAATCAAGGAACAATCAGGGAAAACGGATTTTTAAAACTGCCACAAACCCTGCTATGAACTACCCAGATCTCAGTTAGGTATGGTGGGACACAATGAACACAATAAAATTTATGAACACAAGCATTGTTACAAAATTTAAATAGTATTTGCTTGATTTTTAAATTTAAATCCTTTGACCATGTATGTTTATAAAACATTAACATTTATCTTTTTTTAAGTTTTTTAAGGCTGTTTTTTTCATTAGTTAATTATAAATTATTTATGGTATTTATATGGTATTTATTTTGTAAAACACGCAATATTTTCAAACTTTTAATATGCATATAATAAAAGTTAAAAGTTATCAAATAATTTTTTTGTAAATCAAAAATAGTTTTTATTAAACTTTCTTTTTTAATTTTTAATTTAAAAATTGATGTGAATGATTTTTGTAAATATTTTTAAACAAAATCATGTGACCTTAAAAACCGGCTTTAGCGAGGTGTGTTTTTTCCATATGAACACGAGCTGAAATTCATTCCGCCTATCCGAGTATCTCAGTTAGGCGGGATGTTTTTTCTCCATATGATCATTTCCTAAAAACATTGTTGCTACTCTGTTTTCATTTTTTTTATTTATTGATTTGGGGTGAGTTATCTCAAATAAAACCATTAAGGCTATAACCACAATTAAGTAGCCTCCTCGTCTGTAGTGGCCTTTTGTTTTTGTTTTGTTAATTTACCTCCCACCCCCAAAGCCCAGAGCCCAGGCTTTGGGGGTGGGAGGTAAATTAACAAAACAAAAACAAAAAAAGTGATGTATAGTTTGCTCTTTCTGATCTTTTGTTTAACTTCAATACTTGTCAAATCTTAGTGTTTTCATTCATTTCTTAGTGTTTTTTCTTAGTTAAGAAATGACAAATTTCATTGTCATTTTTAGCAACAATGAAATTGAAAAAGTAGTTTTCATTGCTTGAAAATAAAAAATAAAAATTATTTTCAAGCTATCAGCCCTTTTATAATTTTAAATATTAAAAAAAAAATTTATTTATATGGTAAAATTTTATTACATTGGGACAATTTTTTTACACTTATCTGATTTTAGAAAGGAGGCTGTTTCTTACATATTTTTTACATATATTTGTATTTTTTTTGTTTATTTAATTTGTTCATTAATTTTTTTTTTCTGTGTTGGAAAATGATGAAGGTCCTTTTTTCAGAAGACTTACATTAATCACACTTAATTAAGGATATAATATTAAATATAAACATAATAGCTTATAATATTTTGTAATATTTATTTAATTCCAGATGCTTGGATGAAAGACTCCAGTGAAAAAAAATCTAAAAAATCAATTAAAAAACTTACAATTAAATGCTCTGTTGATCCAAGTATGAGTGCTCTTGCTGCTGCTGGGCTAAATGTTGGTCACAAATATTCATGGGCAAATTCAAATGAAAATAGTCTTGGTGATTTGTTATTTTTACTTTAAAAGATTTTATAAATATTTTTTCTGAACAATTTTTAATGTAATATTTTTATTATAAATTTTTTAGATGTTACAAAAAATATGAAAAGTAATCGCGCTAAGACAGCAACACCTTCAGGTTTATCTCTGCGTTTAAATAATGTAAAACAAGTGTCATCTCATTTGGATCAAGTTCAACATTGTCAACAGATGAAGAAAAATTTACTTGATCAACTTGATGTTATTGCACCGTATCTGCCTCCTAACACTCTAGATGAACTTATAGATGAACTAGGAGGTCCTGAACATGTAGCTGAGGTTTAAAAATAATATCAAATTTTTATTTTTTGAATTTTTTAAATCTTATTTAAGGCTAATTGTCACTAAAGTACTCTTAAAGGGATCCCAATGTGCCAAAACAAATTATGTATATGTCTTAAAAAATTCTTAGAAAATTTAAATTATGAAAACAAATTTAGTTTAATTTAAATTATCAAAACAAATTAGTTATCGAGTTATTAACAAAAAAATTTTTTGTATCTTGTTTCTGTTTCTAAGCCTTGGCTTAATTTCTGTTTCTAAGTTTTGGCTTTCCGCTTAGGTTTTCTTTTCTCTTGAAACAAATCTGGTTTGTTTAATGAATGATGTGTTCACCGTTGAGATTTTTTTAAATAATCTAATTTACATGAAAGCTTAGGTTTTCCCTTTTTAATTTGCGATTATAATAAAACTTTTTTGTTGCAACTCAGTTTATGAAGCATTTCAGTTCTCAGATACCACTCTTGACAAAATAGAAAATGTAACTAAACTTTGATCAGGCTTTCCTTACATAATTTCATAAAAATTGCATTACAATTAAATAATTAAAAAAAAAAAGTTTTTCTTTTCACCAACAAATTTATTTTTATATTTTATTACCAAAAGTATTATTTTTGGTTTTTAGATATTATTAGAATGAGTTTTTTTTAACAACCTGCATCTGTATTCTCTTCCCTAATTTGTTTTAACTTCTGTAATATGTATTGAAATATTTTTCTAATTATGTAAATATATTTTTATTATGCACTTTATTTATATATAACTTGTTTTGGATTGTGTTAAGTTATGTCATATCTTTGAATTTTATGTTTTTGTTTTTTTGTTATAGATGACAGGCAGAAAAGGTAGAATTGTTGCTAAACCTGATGGAACCTTCGGCTATGAACCCCGCAGTAAAGACGATGTACCATTAGAACTGTTAAATGTTGCTGAAAAGAAACGTTTTATGGACGGAGAGAAAGTATATTTTATTCAATAAATAAAAGCAAAATTTTTATTTTAAGATATTTTTTTAGAGACATGATTTCAGAGATAATTATTCTATTAGATATGATTTTTACAAATTCAACTCTTTTTTAAAGTCATATGCTTTGTTTCAAACAAGTTAAAAATATCATTGAGAAAATTTATTTTTATGAAATTTATATTAAACAATTTTTTCTATATCCTAAACACATAATTACTTAACTCAAGAAGTATATTAAATTAGTTATATTTGTTTTTAGTTGATTGCTGTGATTTCTGAGGCTGCAAGCTCTGGCATCTCTTTACAAGCTGACAGAAGAGTCAATGTAAAGTGTTATTTACTTTTTTTTTTTTAAATTAATATATATATATATATATTAGGGTGTCCCATAGGGTGTTCCGAAAATTTTTTTTTGAAAATATGAGCTCCCTGGTAATTTTTCCATTTGACTTGATAAATATAACCATTGTTCAAATTTCAGGTCAATATCTGCTGATTTGACACTGCCACCAGCCTTTTAAAGTTATCATGAATTATTAAAGTTTAATCTTATTCATGAATTTGGGATAATAATGCAGAACATTAATTAATACTTTTAATTGATTACAAGTAATTACTTGTAATCAATTAAAAAGAAAAATTATGATAAAATAAAAACTGTATAAATTGTAAAAATATGTATTTCCATCATAAAAGAAAATGTTGGTAACTGATGTTCCAATAAGTCCAACAGAGTTATATTCATGCATTTACATACATATTTATTAAAAAGAGTTCTACTTTTTCATCAACATTGATGCTTTATCAAACTTTGGTATGTTCTTTCTATGCTGTTCCACCACTTGGAAAAGGTGCCGCTTTTGATTTTCATTCCGTGTTAGACTTTGATTAAAGTCAGTAACTAGTTTAACTGAATTTTCCGCTAACTTAAATCGTTGACAACTTTTAGGTCCTTTAATATCCCAGATATGTAGTTAAATTTATAATTTTTTGACCATTCATCGAGGTATAGTGAAAGATACTTTGTATTTACTTTCAAAAGAGCAAAAGGAAGCCTGAAACCTTTCCCAATTAGAGAGCTCTCTTTCATGTATTGATTCATCTGTGGCATTACTGGCACTCCAGTTTCCATATTTTCATCGTTTATTTTTTTCAGAATTGTTAAAGCAATTTTCTTTTTTTCATGGGTAGACACAGATCCTGAAAAGAGGGCAAAGGGTGCAACTTCTTCACTTAGGTACCATAGGTGTCTTGTTTGAGCTATCAAAGCTGCTTCTGCTACTCCTGGGTCAATTTTTTTAAACATTTGCATGTTCTTCCAAAACTGTAGGTCGTTGATAGGAGCATCTATGGCGTTTGAAGATGTCAACTAAACTTTTACATAGAATATGCTTGTAAATAGGCAAAAGCGATGCAGTTTCTGAATCATATTTTTATCATAACCTAAGTACTCACTGAATGCATACATTTTAGCTGCTTATAGAATGTTTGCCATCCATCTAGCGTGATGGAAAGCTCCTGGCTTAAGCCATTGTTCTCCCTATTTCACATTTTTCTCATCAAGGAGTAACAACGTGACATAAATGCATTCCCTATAATCATCTCTTATAAATGTATGTTCTTGGAGGGACAGTTTAAGAAAATTAATCCTATCTTCTTTTGTGGATTTCAACGAATGTTCATTTACGTCCAGCAATTTAAAATTGTCATTCTTTTGAGGGATTGTGTCCCAAGAGTTCTTTAATTTTAGAAATTCTATATTGGTCGGGCCTGTCGTTGGGCCAAACAGGTGTTTCCATACGGACGACAAAATAATCTCAAAGATATGGTGGCGACATGGTTAATAAAACAGCTTAGAGTTCAACTTTTTTTCTAGAATGACAGAAGCTCCATTTTTCCATCCTGAGTTGGAAGCTGTGGTATCAAATACCATACCGATGATAGATTTGTTCAACTCCCAGCCTTTAATGAGATCAAAGCTTGTCTCTGCTTGGACTAATCCTGTCCCATTCATAATTTTTGGAATGCCCAGCAACTTTTCTTCTACATAATTTGGTGCACCTGGAACTAAAACTGCCAATCGTTCCCCATCCCCTTCAATAATTTTTCCATCCCAATGAATTGTTAGAAAGTCCGGCTTGTTAAAGTCAGATTTGATGTTTTTCGCAATGTCTTGGCGATTATATTTACTGGCATTATAGGAACTTGTCTTTGATAGTGTAACACTACTACAGGAAGCACATCCTTCTTTCCCAATAGCTCCCAAAAATGCTGTTCTTTGTCCCAAGGACAAGTTCAGCCTATCAGCGGTTTGGCAAATGTTTGGATTCAAGAATGGATTTTTTGGCAATAGTAGCTGAACCTTATTTTCAGTATCGGTTGTTTGATTATTTTTCAAGATTTTTCTTTGATCACTTTGCATTTTTTTGGCAAGTATTTCACTGATGCTTGCTTCACTTGAGGATGAATCACAACCTTGATTTGCTTCACTTTCTGACGAACTTAAATGTTTAATGTTTGAATTCTTTAGGCCTTTTTTTACCAATGTTGCCCTCTCTTGCTCTGTTTTGGTTCGTTCATCTTTCATTTTTAGTTTTTGCGTATTGATTATCTGGTGTTCCCACTTTTACTCTTTTGTTATCTTTGATTGCAATGAAAAACTTAATGTCTTCACCTTTTTGTTTATCATTCCGTAGTCTGTCTTTCCGAATGGTTTCTTCAGCGTTAATGTGGGCAATGAAAAAATAGTTTTCAAGCATTGCTACAAAACTATTTTGTTTAGTTTCATTTGATTTTTGGTCTTTTCTTTATTGAACGTTCCTGTGTTCATCGTGCAATTTAGTTATTTTTTCTTTGATTTTATCTTTTCTTTGGGTTTCAATACCGGTCTTATGCCAGACTTCTAGAACTGCTTCACATACTGCATCAGCAACAATTGAATTTGATTTTATTGATTTCTCAGTTCTAAATTCACAGTTCTTAAAGTGAAAAAATAATTTCAAAGTATCCCCATTAGTAGGAATAATTGTTTGGCTCAGAGCATCAATAGAATTTCCTATCAACCAAATATTTTGTGGCTGTTGTCTTCTTTTCGATATTGTTGATTCAGCCATGTCTAAACCACCAATCATATACTAACAATATAGTTAAGGTATGTATATGTTTTATTCATTTATGTTATAATATTTATATTATACATATAAATTGTATTCATATTAGGTAGTTGTTTAAACTATATTAAGATAAAACTAAACCCATCTAAAGGAAAAAAACGTAACATTAAACCCATTTTTGGATTCAACAATGTAAAAGTATTTGCTAACAAAAGGCTGCCAACTATAATTTAAAAGGGTACATCAAAAACCTGAATAATGTAATAAAACACCCACACTTAACAACAGTCAACTTGTCAATGGAGTGTAGCACGAGGGGATTGAGTTGAGATGTCAATTTATGTTATAACACGATTTTGCCACATACAATCCTGTTATTTACTATACAATTTAATAACAATATAATATATATATATTCAACTTACCATTAATTCTGTTGATATATATGTTTGTTTAGTGTTTACCAACTTAAAATGTATGGTATAAAAAATTACATTAAGTATAGGCTTTTATATGGTAAAAAACCATAAAAATACATAAATTCTACTAAATCTAGCGCACGGTGCAACCTTAAACGTTAATTCAGGCTTAAAAAAATTTAACAATATGTTTATATAAACAATAGAAATGGGGAAATCGCCAGGGAGCAGAAAAAATTGAAAAAAAAAGTTTCTCCATTGAATTACAGAACGCCCTAGTGTCCCAAAAAACAATATTTTTGAAAATAATCTGCTCTCACCCCTTAAATGTGTTCTATCTAATACAAAAACACTAGGTTTAAAATTTTTTTGAATAAAAAATATTTTAAGGGGTCCCTCAAGACCCTCGAATATTTAATGGTCCCTAATATTTTC
This sequence comes from Hydra vulgaris, assembly GCF_038396675.1. Classification (NCBI taxonomy): domain Eukaryota; kingdom Metazoa; phylum Cnidaria; class Hydrozoa; order Anthoathecata; family Hydridae; genus Hydra; species Hydra vulgaris. The sequence goes on from NC_088929.1 coordinate 16,015,406, forward strand.
AAAAAAAAAGTTTTTCAAAAATATGTCAACCTGGTACTCAAATAAAGCAAAATTATATAAAAAGTTCAAAAATAATATTCATTTCGAAAAATAACAAATATATATATATATGTTTTTCTGTGAACTTAATGTTGTTTACTTCATCCGACTAATTTTTTTTAAAGATCAAAGTTAGTCATGTGACTTACGCTTTTATTATCATTGGTTTAGTTATAAATAACTTGGACAACTGAGTTTTTTACACGGTAAACATTGGACAACAGTGGTTGTTTCAAAGTTGCCCTTTTTTTAAATGACTATAGAACATTGAAACACAGATTTTTTGTTATCAATTTTTAAATTAAAATAGCTTAGTAATAAAATATATATCATGAAAATATATAAAGTTGAAATTTTCAAAAAGTGGACATCTGGGGGTTTACCCGTGTGGTCTTCATATATGTGTGTGTGTGTGTGTGTGTGTGTGTGTGTGTGTGTGTGTGTGTGTGTGTGTGTGTGTGTGTGTGTGTGTGTGAGTGAGATATGCCGGGTACCTGGTTTGGACTTAAGGACCTGGTAATTGGGCTTTTCCCCAGGCACCAGGAATTGGCCATTTTGTTGTAGTACCTGGCACCAGGAATCTTGAAAGAAACTTTTATTAAACTTTAACATTAAGTGCTGTAACTATTTGTTTATATGATACTTTAAATTGTGTCGAAATATTATTAACAGGATTACTTTTAGTTTAACTTTAACAAATCAATTTCTTGATATAAATCCAAAAGTGTTTTGAAGTCAATAACCACAAAGCCCTATTTACTCAATATAGATGTGGCTCATATATTTTTTTAAATATATTTTTGCAGAATAGTCAGAATATATTGCAAATAGGAAACTGATTTATGCGGATATTTGAATATCTTCCTTTTATAGTGAGATTTTTTTCACAAGAGAATTTTTCAAAATTGATAGAGTTAATTTTTAAAGATCTTGATGTTTTTGGCTATAACAATGTCAGACGGCAAGTTATCAGTGGCGAATCCAGGATTTTTTTGGTGTTTGAGATAGCTAACTTCCAGACATAGAGCCAACTCCAAACATATGTATGTTTATACATATGTCAAAAAATGAGGCTTTACAAGAAATTGCGATGATTGGAGGCTGGGCACAAAAAAAGCCTTTTAACTTTATCTAAAAATCCCCATTTCAAACATGAGGGGCAACAAGTTGATAAAATACTTTTTGTACTATTCTCAACTAGACTTATATTCATCAATAAATTTTAAGTTATCTCTAAGTTATAGTATAATCTCTCAGCATTTAAAAATTAGGACCATATATATAAAGTTTATACCCCCCTCAATTTGAGGGGGTTACAAATTTTATATGGTCATAAAAATAGAGCAAATGTTTTATCAATTTGTTGCCCTTGATGTTCGGGGTGGGGGGAATTGGGATGAAGTTAATAGACTTTTTGTTCCCAGCCTCCAATCATTGCAGTTTTTTGCAAAGCCTCATTATTTGACGTAAGTATAAATATACAAATGTTTGGAGTTTGCTCCTTGTCTGGAAGTTAGCTATCTCAAACACCAAAAAATCCTGCATCCATCACTGCAAGTTATTCCAAATATTTGTATATAAAATATATTAAATATACTAAATTAACAGATATTAAAAACTTTGAGGGAGAAAAAATATCTACAGACATAGGGTTTTCACTTAAGTCTGCATAATCTGAATTTGCGACCCAGAGCGCAAACATAGCATAGTCATTCATCAAAAAGAAATTTGATATATTTAGGCAAACTTAACAAGCGCAAATTAATCAGTGTCATTTAGTGAAAACAATTCAGCGCTAGCGATTTCACAAGCTTTTATTCCAACTTTTTTAAATGAAATTTGTGCGAGGTACCTGGTCTGACACCTGGTATATATACACACAGAGATATATATACACACACAGATATATATATATATATATATATATATATATATATATATATATATATATATATATATATATATATATATATATATATATATATATATATATATATATATATATATATATATAATCTTGTGAACACTGTTTATTTTCTCCTCTGTAAAAATATTTTTAAAAGTTTTCATTCAGTATTTTAGAAAAATATTTTATTTTAGAAAAAACATACTTAAAAGGATGTTTAATCTTGTTTTTATAATGTGTTGTCTATGTTAAAAGTATGGCGCCAAAGTATATTTTGCAACTCAAAATTTGTTGAAATTATTTTGTTTATAGTGTAGTTATAAAAATATTTTTTTTCAATAGAATCAAAGAAGACGTGTTCACATTACTTTAGAATTACCTTGGAGTGCAGACAAAGCTATTCAACAATTCGGTAATAAATCACACACTTTATTGTTTTATAATTGGAACCCCAGAGTTCAAGAGGTTCAAGTGACATGAAATAAATGAAATGTGTTAAATGCATGAATACATTTTGAAAATTTTAATCTATTTTGTGTTAAAGAGAGAGATCTAAGCAATTGTTTCCACAGGTGCTGCCATTTAGCACGGTGCCCCTTAACCACTTAATATTGCGTAGTTCAAACTTGGAACCCTAAATTGAGAGGTAAAGAAGTCTAAGTGTGCACCATCAATTATTTTTCATTCATAAAACCAATGATGAATGTTGTAAATAATTATTATTATAACAAAAACTCAAAGACCTGATTATTCTTCTGGTATGCCATTAAAATGATGCAATATTAATTTTTCCTCTTACAAATAATTTTTGACTTTGAAATGTGTTTTCTCAAAATTTTAATTTTGCAAATATATTTGGTAATAAGATTTTATGAGCTCTGGGCTTCTCCATTTTAATTATGCTTCCTGCTACTTTAACAATAAGTCAATATTATGTTAAATAAGCCAAAAATAATAATCTCTTATTACAATTTTGGTTTGTGTTAAAAAGTCCTCTAAGTAATTATTTTTCATTTTTAATCAGGTCGAAGTCATCGGTCTAACCAGGTTTCAGCTCCAGAGTATCTTTTTTTGATATCTGAACTTGCTGGTGAACAAAGATTTGCTTCAATTGTTGCAAAACGACTAGAGAGTTTGGTAAAAATATTTTGTTTTTAAAAATAATAATAATAAAGAAAGTTACTTAAAGTTTATCTTTTCTTTTCATATATTATGTTTTTGTTATATATATTATTTTAAACAGTCCCTGGCCAAATTATTAGATGCACTAAAATTGTTTAATAATTGTATGCTTTGCACGAGTTATATACAATACTTTTCAGTATTGCATGTAATACCTTTTAAATACAGTTTTATTCTAAGCAGTTAAGTTTTATTTTAAGCAGTTAATTGTTAATTTTGTGTGCAGTGTTTACATAATTAATAGAAACATTTTTATTACGATTACAACGGCAATTTTTTACCACAAAAAAAAAATCTAAAATAAAGACTAGTTGGTATTTAAATATTTTTTTAAACTGCAAAATATTTGAAAGGTTAAAGTTTTCCTAAGCTAGTGTACAACAAATAAGAGAGAAAGTTGAGTTAGGGGACAAGTTAAACTTGAAATGAAAGAAAAGCTGACGGAATGCCTATTTTTGCTCTGATGTTGAAAAAAGTTCAAAGAAAATTTGCCTAGAAAATAAATTAGCTACTACAAAATTGAAAAAACTGCAACTCTTTTATGCACTGATAATGAAAATTAAAAGATTTAGATTTTGATGCCTGCCAGGAAGCTTAAGTTAACAGCGATGAAAACAAAACATCTGAACTGGAGGTGATAAAGGCGTGAAAACAGAAAATGTGACAAAAAATCTGTCATGTAGAAGGGTTTAAAAATTAGTAGCCCTAGGTACAATAAGCTTTTTAAAATTGTACCTAGAGCCACTTGCTATTGTACCTAGGGCCACTTGCTATTGTACCTAGATTAAAAATTTATTTATTTTTCAACAAATTTATTTTGTGTTCCAAAACAATTCCAAAACAATCGCAAGAAGAAAAAAAGTTCTGCACCAATAAAAGTTCAACCATCTCCCTCGTTATCAAGCGATTTTTTTTGCACATAGGGCCCTAGGTAAAAGCAAACTATATGGTCCTAGGTTCAAGGAATGATAGCCTTATGAAAAGTTTCATCTATTGATGAACCCTGATTCAGAGGAAACTTATTGAACATCACACTTACTTACAGTACTTAAGTAACAAGCAGTATAATATACAAGGACTTATAGAAAAGCATTTCCTCTAAGATTGTAAAACAATCTAAGATAGCAGCAGTAAAAACTTCCTTAAGACCATTATTCTGCTGCAGCAAGAGTGTTGCTACATGGAGGCAGTGGGATGAAACAGCAATAAATTTTTTTATTGTTCTTCCTTTTTTTCTTCTTTTTCTGAAAAAGCCACGTTGTAAAGCTAGTAAGCATATGCTTATCTAAACACGTTATATTAGGTGTGTGTGTGTGTGTGTGTGTGTGTGTGTGTGTGTGTGTGTGTGTGTGTGTGTGTAATATGTATTTTTATATGTATTGATTCTAAAGTATGTTATTCTATTTTTACTATTTATCATTTTTAAAATATTTTTATTTTTAGTAAAATAAAATTTTCTGTTCTATATAACTAAACGCTATTAAAATCACTTTGCAAATGCAATATATAAATTATCTGATCAAGCAAAGAGTTTATTATTAGAGATAATTTGAATTAGAGATTTAAATTTCTACTATCTTTTTAACAAGGGCGCTCTTACACATGGAGACAGAAGAGCAACTGAGTCAAGAGATTTGAGCAAATACAACATTGATACCAAGGTTGGTTTTTTAAAAAAAATTTTAAACAGTTGTTTGAGTTCATAGAATTTTCAATTAAATTAATCTATCTGTCATAATTTTAGTATGGGCGGCAAGCTCTTGATATTGTTTTAAAGTCAGTAATTGGTCAAGAGAAACCAATAGTACCCAGTCCAACTGGCTACAATGGCAACTTTTTTGAAGGTTTTATAAATTTTTCTTTTACTAATTAGATTCTTAAATGTTCTAAAGTTCTACCTTTTGTAGAAGATTTTAATAAAGTTTTTTTAGAAGCTGTTTACTAGTTTTTTTATCTTTAACAGATTTATTTGTTTGATCTTTTATTGTTACATTACCATAATTTCTCATCTTTTGTTTTTATCTTTATTTGTTCATTATATTTTTTATGTATATCTTCAGGCTTTCTCAGGAGTATTGGACTTTCACCCACCTTTGCCTCTATACTAACATAAATTAGTTTACATTGACTTAAAAAAATTCTTGGAAAATTTAAATTTTCTTTAAAAAAAAATTAGGTTACCTGTTTTTATGTTTTTTAGGTGGAATTGCGTTTTATGCACATAAAAAAAAAAGAAAAATTCAAACTCGTATTTCTCGTATTTTATTAAAAATTCAAAATCTCGTATTCAAACTTTTGTATTTGAAATTAAAAAGCTTTTTTACCAACTTTGTGTATTTATATTTAAAAAGTATTGTTACATAATCGTAGAGTAATCATGAAAAAGAAAATTAAAAAAAAATTAAAGAAATTTAAAATTCAAAACAAATCTTAATAAAAAACTAGTTTTAAAGATGCAAAAATCTGTAGTGGTAAGCAATTGTGATATCCTTCATTTGAGCGTTGTCGTTATACTACCATCAGGTAGTACCAAGTTATTTTATTACAATTACATCCCATGTCATTTTACTATCATCAGCTCATTATGTTAAGGAATGCCAGAAGTTAATGAATGCTTTTGCATTCTTTTAATGTAAGTTTTTAATTCACAGTACTAACTTTCTAGATGTCAAGATTAGTTTGGTTGGTATTGGACTTATTCAGAAAGATGAGAGAACAGGTTCTTGTACTTTAGCTGACAAAGGTATGGATTTGAATTTTAAATACTTTTTTTTATTTAAAAAAAAAAAAGATGTTTCTAAAAATAGAATTTTTAAAAATTCAGATTGTACAAATATAAGTCGTTTCTTAAATCGAATACTTGGAATGTCTGTTTCTCTACAGAACAATTTGTTTCAATACTTTACCGACACTTTAGCAGAAATTATTAAAGAAGCAAAAAGAAGCGGAAGATGGGATGAAGGAATTGTTGGTAAGCATCTTGAATTTTATCTTTATAAGTATTTTGTAATTTCATAGGTCCGTCTCCTAAAGATATACTTAATATAACATTTACTTGCATTTTTCTACTTGATAAGAGGGATTTTTCATGGGGAGGGAAAGGAGAAAGAAATATTAAACTTGGAAAGAAATAATAAAACTTGCATAGTGGCGCAATTTGCCATTTTGTAAATTTCATTTTTTTATTCCAAAGTGTTTTATTGGCTTTCTGTTTAGATTTATTGAACTTACTTTTCTGTTGCAGGTTTTTTTAGTAATAGTGATATCAGCTGTGTGTTATCTGACTGAGCTATGGATATATTGCATTAAAATCTAAAAAAAAAATTAAAAACTTTATCTTGCTTTTTGAATATCCAGCATATTTTTTAACATAAAAAAATTTATTATTTTTTTTTTAAAGGGTTGATTAGTCAAAAATCCATTATCTTTTTCTCTGTAATTATCTTAAAACCTTCTTTAAACAAACCTCTGATTCAGCCATTTCAAATGATATTCAAGTTTTTATAATAAGATTTACTAAAAAGATAACAAATATTGAAATTAATTTCTTTAATGTTTTGGGTGAAATATTTGTTGCTTACTTGTCCAACTTATTGACAGCTTTTTTTTAAGTTTTATTTTATTGTATTTACCTCCTTAAGACTACGGTAGCCATAACCTTTTGGCTGTGGTAGCTATAACATAATAGTCAAGTAAGCTACTTTTTTATTATTATTGTGGTTACAACCGTCACTCAAACCTTTAAATTCTTGACAATATACACAAATCTTGTTTCTCTATACATGTGTATTGAGTAGTATACAAAGCAAGTAGACTGTATATTAAAAACACAGTGGTTGGAGGTGAGGCACTCTTACGCTGCCACTTTCTTTTTAACACCCACACCTCCCTCAACATATTTTTATTATCACCCAACATATTTCTATTATATTCTATAATCAAAGTTTACAAATATTTTCATAAATCTGGTATATCTAACGAGTTAAATTTTATTATATTCTGTTATCCAGCCATATTTGAAAAAAATCATGTTTGGCGCATCTTTTATCAAGATACAATCAAAAATATTTTAATATATCTACTAATAAGCTTATATATAATATTATTAGAATTAAATGTTCACTTTATTTGTTTTAGTAGTTGTTTTTTAAAACATCATTTCTCTCTGCCACTAAATGATTTGTATTTTTCATTTATGAATATTAAAAAAGATGGCTTTTAAAACAAATATAAAAAAAACTTATGATTTTTAGCGTCTTTGCAGAGCAACATTATTTATTTAGTATCAAATTATTTTTATGAGCAATTTTTCATTTAGACATTGGTTCTCAAGGTGAAGCAGTCGCTCAAGTTGATGTTCAGACATTTTTTTGTCCTTCAACATGTGGTGAAGTAACAACTGAACTTCGAACTGTAAGAAAATTTTTATCAAAAGTATTAGTTTAAATTTTTAAATAAATACTCTATAAATTAAAAAAATTCTTTTATGTTTAAAAACAGGTTAGTGTTGAAAGAGGTTTGTCATTTTCAAAAGCTGTTGAAATGAATGCAAAATCCCATGATCCAAATGAAGGATTTTATATTTCAAAACAAGTATGCTTCTCTTTTTTTTGCTCATTTAAATCTTAGTTTCAGTTTGCATATGAAATAAGAGTTTTGTTTTTTAAATTAAGTTTTTGTAATGTTTTAAATCAACTTGCTAGTTTTCTAATAATACAATATGAAATAAACATTAAGTTGTGATTAAAAACTGTGATTAAAAATAATAAAATGGTTATACAAATTTCCTTTTTTTTATAATTATTTGTATAATTGTTTTTTGTAATTATTTTGTATAATTTTAAAAATAGTTTTTAATAATAGCATTTTAATATTATGACTTTTTTTAATTAAAATCAGCTTAGAAATGGTAAAAATACAGCAGCACTTGTTCTTAAACCTCACGGAAAACTTCTCTACGCAATATATAGACCAAACATTGGACTTGCTCAAAAGTTTGAATCCTTAGAAGATATACAGAACAAATATGAAAAGGTATAGTATCAAATTAGATTATTAACAACACAACTATTTTGTCCTTATTAAATTTTGCATTTCTATATTTTGATTTAACATTTTTTTTGTCACAGGTAGAACCAAGTGATGTTGAAGTCATATGGAATGAACAATATGAATACTCTGAAAAAAATTGCTCTCACGCCTTTTTGTAAGTTTCTTTTTATTATAACACTGTTTTAGGTGATTGAAATTGTTTTGTAAACATTTATCCCCATTCTGTTGAAAATTTTTTATCCCGACATCAAATAATTTTGATCATTATATTTTTTATTTATATAATCATAAAATTTCTTTGAAATAAATATTTAATTTTGATTTTGCGTTTAATATTTTTTACATGTATAACTAAGAAATGGAAGTATATTTAAAATGATTGATTTGTAAGTAAATTAATTAAATTAAGTATTTTTAGCTTTAAAGTCAGCGAAAACTTGTTAAAAAAAAATTTAGTCAAGTAGCAAAGAAAATGGTCAATTAATATCAAATCTTTCAACCATAACACTTGATAACATTTTTTCACATCCATGAATTGTAAGACTTGCTGTTAACATGTGATAAAAGTTATCATATGTTGTTAATAACATTAAAATAAAAACAATAAAAAGTTATCACATGTTATTAATATTATGTGATAACTAAAAGTTTAATTATAATAGTACAAACTTTAGATCTAAAAGTATTAAGTGGTGCACGAGAAAAACTGCAAATTGAAAACCTATAATTTGATGTACACAATGAGATATACACAAGAGTCTCGATGAACACATTCAGAGTCTTGGTTCAAGAGAGAACGTGTATATCGACTAGCTGCCGCAATATTTACAATTGCGGAAACCGTCCGCCGTCATGGAATAAAAAATATAATTTTATTATATAGACTCTTAATGCTATAATAATTTAATAAAATAATTATTCCGTTTAAAAAGTACGACTTTTAATTTTTTCAGGTTTTTAGCCATCACATGTTACTCTAAGAGAATCATTATTTTATTTTTTTTAACACGTGCAGTTTTTATTACTTTATGCATAGTAAAGTTATGTTTATTTACAGTAAAAATAACCTTTTTTTTTTAAAGACGTGGATACTGCAAACGAAAAATAGTCGGGCTTCCTTGTGAGGTTGGCACGCGAAAACGTACCTGTTATATTTTATGTGGTTCTGTATTGAGCGTATGGTCTAAAGTTGAAACTTTGTTATCGTGTCAGCCTGGATCTGCCTCAAAAATGCAAATAATCAGGCTAAAACTTGATAATGGTGTCAAACTCGTTGGTATGTTTTATATGTATAAACAAATAAAAAAATTACTAATGATATAATTTTTTTTTTTTAATAATTTTTGTCATATTTCTATGGAGAGTTTTATTACCAAACAATAAAGATCCTATGAGTTCAATAGAATTTGGAACCAAGAAAGTGATAGATTTTCACCCATTAAATTGATAGAAAAAAGTCAAATACAAAATTTTAGTTCAGTTTTTAAATTAAAAAAAATCGGTTTTCGTTTACTTTTTTTTTTCCAAAAAATCCATTAGGTTTTTTGACAGGGTGAAACTGTCTCTAATTCAAGAAATATAACAAATATTAGATAAATACTTTAAATGGATGTTCCTCTTTAAAACTTTATAGTTATTTTATTGATGGTAAGTTTACATTATGTATTTACTGTTACCTAAATACTTTTGTTACTGAATGTTTATAGTAACTTAAATAATTGTTTTGGGATCATTGTCGTTGTCATTTTTTTATAGGCATGTCTATTCCCAGCAATTGTGTCGAACCACTTATTCGTGTTTTGTCTTCCGATCTTCGAGTTGAACGAAAAAGACCTGATTATTAGTCACCTTTTACCCGCGTTTTTTTCTTTGATCGTTTAAAAAAAAGAAAATGTTCAAGGGTGGTTTTAATGATTTTATTTTCATATTTTTTATAAAATTACTCCCATTTAAAAATGGTTATGTTTATTTTTTAACGACAAAATATACATTTTAGTGTAAAGATATTGTGAATTTTTCTTATAAAATTTATATAAATTTTTGTTTGCTTTTAGTTTTTATGTTTGTTTTTTTAATATTAGAATTTTAGAAATCATTAGATAAATTTTTATTATACGCATATAATTAGATTAATCTTTAACATTATCTCTAATTATGATGATAAAAATGAATTGTACCAGACCAACAACAACAAGCATAAGGTTCTACTCCTTTATTGAACGTACCAATCACAGTTAATAAGGTTTAAGAGAAGAATTCACCCTTATGACACTTTTTCACAACTTATGACACCTTGTCATGCAGCGATTATCTTTTTCCGGATATATCCGGAATTTCGGATGTTTCCTTCAACTTTTAATGTAAAGGCTCGAAATTGAAAGAAAACATTAGAATATTCTCAGAAAATGTTTTGTAAAAATATAATCATGTTAAAATACAAGATAACATAATAGTAAATAATCTCATGTTATTTTATCACACACATGATAAAAAATAAATTGAAAATCGAACAGCAAGAAAACTATATTGCTAATTAAATGAATACATAAATGAAAAATAAGTTGTTCTTTTATAAATATACATGTTTAGACGCATCAAGTTTTCTACCACATCACACATACTCTACTCTGCTGCAATAAGTTTCTTTAATAATAGTAATATGAATGTATAGTATAGTGCATAGTATTTATGTATTGCTATCTTCAGATAATGAAGCAATGATTAGAAAAAGAGCATCTACTAGACATAATGTTTTCAGTTAGGTAGTTAATGTCCTCTGAAGAAACTGGCGAGCGAAAGTATTTTTCTCTTACCCGTTATTCAAACAGTTAATTCTGATCCCAGATTATAAATACTCAAAAGTTATTATTATTTTATTAAACACCCTTTTTAAATGTGTTTACAAGGTAAAAATACATAAAAATAGTTTAAGATATATACAGAGAGAAGTATTAGCAAGACTTACGATTTGTTTAATTTTATTTACATCCTCAGTAAATATATATTTATTTCTATCAACTTTCACAAAAAATACTAAAATTGCGACCAAGAAAAAGCTTGTAATTATGAAAAATTGCCAATAAACGATCAGAACAGATCATATTGTTAAACTCTAATTTTCATTTCCCTTAAAAAACGTATTTATTATAAACCTTATTAAAATTTGGACAAGCGATTCTGATTTTAAGATTTTTTTTTAAAAAAAGGGAGTTTTCGGTCTGGGTTTTTTCGCTATAAACATTTATATTTTATGATACCGCAAAGTTTATCATTTTTTTTGTCTTTTCATAATTCACAGACCTGCTCTTTTAACGGAAATATATCGTAGTCAACAAAATATACAGACGCTGTAATATTTTAAAATTGCCTTAACTACACCGAGCAGTTGCAAATGTTTACATTTTTGCCGTAAACTAACGCATGCGCAGTAGTTAGTAGGCAAAAATAAATAAGCAAAACTTTGAAACATACTGCCTGTATCCTGTTTTGCTTTTGGTTGCTTAGTTAGGAAAAAAAGGATATTGATTAAGGTTTTACGAATTCCATTTGTAACAACATTTTTTGGTTCAGAACAATAAAACAAGATAAATACACTGAAACACAAGTAGATAATGCTTGTCGGCTTATTGAATGATATTATAATATCAATTTGGGCAATAGTTAATTCATACAAAAGTGTTTTTTCTGAGCAAATATCAAACATTTCTGAACAGTTTTCTATTTAAAATATAAAATTAGTATTTGAATACTTCTTTCTTAACAAAATTATATAAATACATATTTTATGTGGGGAAAATATATATTGACACATACTATCATATACAATCTAAAAATAAATCTTAAACTTACATTGTCTTTTCTGTAGTTTTCAAAACGGTTCATTCTGTAACAAGCAGTGGTAGTCAAGTTCATTAGGGGACCATATAAATAAATCACAATAAGGTAAACCACATATTAATATTTGACCTTGTATTGTATATGGTAGGAGTAAGGGTGTTTTATTTTGATTACATGATTAGAATCCAATGGAATTTTTTTATCTTTCTTTAAATATATACAACCATTTACATATTTGTAGGGCATTTAATTTCCACAAGGCGTTTCCAATAACAATAGCATTCTACAAACGCACCAGAACTTGCATCAATCTCAGAAAATTTTTCATTAACATGCAATCCTGTCAAAGTTATTTTAAAATGTTTATTTTGTTCTGACATAATTTGAAAAAATATTTACTATCTTTACCTTCATTTTCAGTTTTATACATTGCAGCTATTGTTCCATTAAAAGATTTAACTGCAGGATTTTGTTAATAAAACTTTTATCATTTTTTTAACAAGTGACGTGCTTCATAAAAGTGGGAGGCAGTAATCCTACCACAAATATACTCTTTCAAACACTGCGAAAAACGTTGCGCACAAGTTATTTCTGATAATCTGTTAAAAGATTTTTGGGTACATTTTTCGGTAACATATTTTGTAAAGTTTAAATTATTGTTTATCTTTGTTTATTAAAATTCTTAGATTTAAGCGGTTTCTTTTGTTGTATCAGTTTCACTTGAAAATAAAAAATCTGTTTCATCAATTACTTAAAGCAGCTCTATAAATTCCTTGCATAAGGTTCTTTTAGTTCGTTACATTTGGACTTTGAAATACCAACGTATTGCATATATACGAATAAAAATTTTCATCAAAATTCTTGTATAGTTGATTATGAATGATCAAATTTTTTTTTTTAGGACAACCAAAAATTTAAGTTTGTAAACTTAGAGATTTTATCTCGATGAAAATACTCATCTTGGGCAGATGTTAAATGCATCCGGCTACTGTCTTGTAGAAGGCCTCCTAAGCAAAGACTTAAGGGATAGACAGATTCTATCTGTTGACCAGCCTTGGACCCCTTCTTCATCTACTTAGCTGGCGCAGATGTATTTTTAATGCATTTTTTCCAGTTAAGGATGTTGAATGCTGGACCTTCTTGACTCAATGCATTGGTTTTGCTTGTGTCTCTATTTTTATGACTAGGCAACTCATTCTATTATCTCCTAATGAGGGTACAGCTCTAAAACTCAGTTTTATAGTTCTGAGGCCAGCTGGTAGTCAGGTTTCCTAAACTCTGTGGTAGCTCTCAGAGAGGCTGATTCCATCAACAGCTGAAAAATATCTAAGTATTATTAGTGCCATGTTGCGCATAGATGGTGTCCCTGTTCTTACTTTTAGTGTGCATTGTCAAGGCCACATTTGGAGCTTTTTGTTACGGCTTAGGGTTTATTAATAGCAATGAGATAATTGCTTGGGCTAATAAACAGTGTACTGAGTACTGTCTATGCTTTGAGCCAAGTTCTTTAACAAATTTAAAAATGAATAAAGGACCAAAAACTATAAAACCCAAAAAACCATCGTCATCAACAAGTTCTCTAAACCTATCATTCAGTTTCACCAGACCTAACTGCTTTTTGTGAGACTAATTTGAGTTCAGCTGTCTCATCTTGCGATCTTATTGTTGATGGTTATCTTCCTTTAATTCGTAAAAACTCCAATAGTCACATGCTTGGCCTGGGCATTTACATTTGTAAGAATTCACCAATTTGTCGGGAAACTAGGTTTGAATCCACAGACTATTCTTTTATGTGCTTTTGATTAGCTCCACTTCACTCTATCGTCTTTCTCTTTGTTCTATATTGCTCTCTTTCATCTCACGACTGCACTCTTTTTGATGTTATTTCTGATCACATTGACCAAGCCCTCTGTCTTTATCTATCAACTAATATTGTTGTTGTCGGTGACTTTAATGCTCATCACACTGAAGGGCTTGGCTCTAGTGTCAGCGACTCTGCAGGCGTTAAAGCCCATAACTTTTGCCTTTCTCAATCCCTAACTCAAACAGTCAACTTTCCAAAGACGGTTTCCAGAAAACCCGAATCATTTACCTTCTCTACTCGACTTATGTCTTGTTTCTGATCCCAGTTAGTGCTCTGATCTTTCTAAAACTATTATCTCATTCTTCTTCATCATCTGAATCCCCCTATCATTGTACCTATTACTACCTTAAAGTTGACTGGGACTCTTTTCGTGATTTCTTTCATGATGGCCCTTGGTTAGAAATTTTTCGTCTTCCTGCTGACAAATGTACTTCTTACATAACTTTCTGAATTCAGGCTGGCATGGAATCTTTTATTCCATCTCGATGATTCCAGGGAAAATTTGCTATTCCACCTCTCTTGTATGGTTCAGACTTTGTCATCTCACCTAGAGGCAAAGCTGGATTATTTGCTAAGAACTTTTCTTCAATATCTCTTGATTCTATTAGTTGCTTGTGGCTCGGACAACATACCTGTTATAGTCTTCCAAAAGTGTTCTCCGGAGCTGTCGTTTATATTTTCAAAACTATTCAACAAGTATTTTCAAATATTCTGGAGAGCGATCTGATTCGAGATTTAGATGTGAGAATATCTGAGCGATCAGATATTCTCACATCTAAAGTGGCATTGTTCGCTGATGATAAGAAGCCAACACTCTCTAACTGTTTGGAGGGGGCATTTGAGCTTGAAAAAGATGTCACTTTTGCTACAGTATGGGGCTTATAAACTTCATATGATGATGATGAGTCATCTACCCTTTATCTTCTAGGGTTAACTCTTACTTCCGATCTTTCTTCGAAACCATATATGAAATCCATTGCAAAATTAGCATCTGCTAAGGTTGCATCTCTTTATCGAGCTCGACTCTTTTTTACTCCAGAGTCTTTTCTTTATCTCAATAAATCTCAAATCCGACCTTGTATGGAATACTGTTGTCATATCTGGGGCGGATCTTCTAGTTATGCCCTTTCTCTTTTAGACAAAGTGTGAAAACGCATTGTATACATAGTTGAACCTGCTCTTGCAGCCAACTTACAACTATTATCATATTGTCCTAATGTTGCTTCTTTTTCTCATTTCTACAAATACTATAATGGGCACTGCTCTAAAGAGCTAGCGTTTCTTGTGCCATCTACTGAAATTCATTCTCTTGTTACTCGTCATTCAATTAAGTCTCATCCTTTTTCTGCGACTGTTCCTAAGTGCTCCAAAAACTCTTATTTGTCTAGTTTTTTTCCTCGAACATCAGTTTTTTGGAATTCGCTTCCATCATCTTACTTTCCTGATTCATATAACTTGCGATCTTTTAAGTTGTCTGTCAATAGTTATTTTGCTCTACAATTTTCATCTTTTCTCTTTCAATAACTTCTAACTATAATTAGTGGTTGCTTGTAGCCTTGTTGGAAGCAATGATGTTGAAAAAAAAAACGAACTTGTACAAGAAGTTTTATTGACTTTAAGTCTTATGCTAGCCTCAACTTTAAAAAGTAAAGCTGTGATATGATAGCAAGCTGATCAAAATCTAAGACATTAGTAATTAAACACTTAAATTTTAATTATATTAATAATTACTTATTAATAATTTTAATTTAATTAATAATTAACTATTAATATAATTAAAATTTAAGTTTTTAATTAATTATGTCATAGATTTGGAACAGCTTGCAGTCATATCGCAGCTCTACTTTTTAAAGTTGAAGCCTGCAAAAGACTTCAACTTCAAAAAAGTTGAAGTCAAAGTCAATAAAATTTCTTGTACAATTTTTTTTATTTTTTTAACATCATCGCTTCCAACAAGGCTGCAAGCAACCACTAATTAGAGTTAGAAGTTATTGAAAGAGAAATGATGAAGATTGTTTCTTTCATTACAAATTATCCTAACTAATATAATTCTAATATAATATAATCTTAATATAATCCTAAATAATCATAATATAATTTTATGCTTTTAAAAAAAAAAAAATTGCTCAAGTAAATATACCCATTTTATGTTACTAAAAAAATTTAAACAATTGCTTAAGTAAATATACCCAACAACACAACTGCAGTTTCCATTTAAAATATATTTTTATATATATAACTGACTTCAGGAAACAAACTAGCATTATTTCTTCAAAATTTCTGCTCGATACCATAAGAATTGGGAAACAAAACTTTATTTTCCAATATCAACTTCTAAAATAAAATTCTTCGTCAGGGCTAGCAAGAGAATTAAAGTCAGAAGACATGGGTTAGATGAACTTTAATTAAGTTGTTCAAAATAGAGTTCTTGTTTATTTTATATTTTTGCCTATCAACTACTGCGCATGCGCTTAAATTGTAAACATTTGCAACCCGTCTATTAAAATAAATTCACCGCACCCTAAGATATAGGTTAGCAACTTTCTCAACAACTCTCTCTCTCTTTTCATACTTTGCATACACGAGCAAGCGCTGTCAAATTGAAAAGAGAACTCTGGGGTTTATTTATTGCAGCTAGTCAAACAAACGAGACAATTCTACGCGAACAGCATAAACATGCAAGCAAAGCAGTAAAAAAGCAGTTAAATCAGCAGTTCTTGCTTACAAAGAGGAACTGGTCAGCTATAGCAGAGACAACCCAAAAATCATCAACTAATATCATATTCACATGCTTTGCAAAAGCTTTCCACAAAGTTCCACACCGAAGTCAATCGACAACTTGCAAAAATGGATCAAAAGCTGGCTAACCAACTGTCTACAACGTGTAACGATTGGTAACAATAAATCCGATTGGAAAACAACCTCTAGCGGTGTGCCACAAGGATCGGTTCTTGGACCTTTCCTTTTCCTTATTAACATTAACTTCCAGACAAAAATACAACACCACTTTCGAATGCATGTGACTGTCAATTATTCAGAGTTATCAAATCAAACTATGACATCTCCAAGCCGACAAAGCAGTGAAGTGGTCGCACTCATGTCTCATACTTTTAATGTCGATAAGTGCAAAGTTATGCACACTGGGTGCAGTAACACCAAAAAAGTTGACTTCAATTTACATTATGAATAACTTGGCACGTCAACTGCATCAGCTGGTATGTAAAAAATTTAGACGAGACCTAGGCGTTGTTATGATTAACGATCTGAAGGGTAAAAAACAAGTTTTCACGGTTATATCAGCTGGCAACCAAATGCTTGGCAGACTCAAGTAAGTTTTTCAAGGTCGAAATACAGTATTATAGCGCACCTTGTATATATTTTATATGTTCGCCCACATCTAGAATCAAAGTACAAGCCTGGCCACCTTTTTAAGCCCAAGACATAGCCAGACTCGAGCATGTTCTACACTGAGCCCCAAAATATATTGCCAACTTAAAACACTTGCCCTATATTCAGAGACTATCAAGACTTAACTTGACAAGGTAATCAAATCACAAGAAAGAGGAGACTTTATTGAGCAATATAAAATCAGAAAAGTTAACTTCTCAATCCCTAAGTTTTAACCAAACACCGAGACTTTAAAATACAGTTTTCGAGCGCGTGGTAACACAAAACAACTGAAAGCACAACTTGTACGAAACTGCGCAAAAAAAAAATAACTTCCTCAGGTGTTGTCAAACCATGGAATGCTTTAACCTAAAATGCGGTGGACTCAAAAAACCTGAACAATTTCAAATACGAAATTTCTTTGCTCTGGCGTCTTAACTTGAGCTGAAATCTAAAAGCTTTATTTTTATCACAGAGTAGCCTGGTACCGCTCTTTGTCAGTAACTTATAAACTTTGTTGACCATGAATAAATAAAACTAAAATTAAAAAAACTAAACATCGTTTAACATTGTCTAAACATTGTTTAACATTGTCTAAACATTGTTTAACATTGTCTAAACATTGTTTAACATTGTCTAAACATTGTTTCAGGTGAAAGATTTCCTTAATTGCAGCCGAAATTATCTTAGTTTGTGACTGATTGATTTTTAATTGGTCTAAAACTGCAGTGGCTATTGAAACAACATCATTTTTAATCTATATGTTATTGGATTTGCATTAAGTGCTTCGATTACACTCTCGTTGCTTCTAAGAGTTTAAAATCTCTTTTGAAACATTAATTTCATCGGGGTTCAAATTCTTTCTCAAGAGTAGCAGGTATCGCATATATTTATTTGCGTTGTGTTTGTGTTGTAGTACCTAGATTGTTGCTTTCATCGAATTTAAATAGAGCATTTTCTTGTTATAAATGAGTTAAACGCAGCACTTCACTTACTGAGAATATTTCATTGTATCGCTTTAAGATTGATAAGACAACATATTTTAGTGATACCTTTAAAGTGGAAGATTTTTTTCCTTTTTATTTAGGTGATGAGGATAAAAGCATCTTTTTTATGGAGGGCTCCATAAACACAAAAGGTGAAAAGAACATATTTATTCAGTCATTTCAACACTTCTTGTAAGCTTATTTGATAAAAGTCCATTGTATTTCAAACATTATTCTTGTTAGATCGCATTACCTAAAAACAATTTTAAACAATTATTTTAATAGTGTTTAAAAAAATTATGTTTAGGTAATACTTTAAACAACACACTTAAAAATGTGTTATTTAAAGCTTTGTTTATAATATCTATATTGCTATTCACAAAAAATGTTCACAAGTTTGAAATATATTGTTGTTAGTATTAATATATATTACTGCATAAGTAGAATTAATTCAGTAATTATTTTGCTCAAAGAGATTTGCCTTTAAATGTTAAAGCATACAAGTTATAAAGTATGTAATCATAAAAGCTATTTTAAAGCCGCGTACATTTAAAAAAAGTAATTACCCTATAGATGAAGAGGTTTTGTTTTGACATCAACGTCTCCTAAGCTGATAAGTGTAGAGCATATTGTTTATAACTTTACGTTTTTTGAACGTAAAGTTATAAACAATAATTTTGATCCACAATTTCTTTCGGAAAACTAACAGTTTTCATATTTAACTTAAAAAACAAGTTCTATTTATGCAGATCCTATTTATCCAGATCTCACTACATAAAATAAAATACTTGCTCTATTTATGCAAATGTTAAATATCCTTAAATAAAAATAAGAAAATTTGATTGTAAAAGAAATTGTTTCAAGACAATTGAACACGAACTGGTTTTTACGTAATCCTGACATCGGAGATTCTTCATTACGCCACCAGTTATATGCAAATGACGTAAGTTCAACTTATTCTCTTCTGGTAGTATACTATATTTTATTATTTATATATACTATATTTCATTATTATTTTAATTAAAATGATTTCTATATCATAGTCAGAAACGTTTAAATTTTTTCCTGAAATTATATGCAATGTTTTCTGCTATACTAAATTCAGAAGATTCGAAATTTTATCGCTAAATTTTTAGCGGAAACCAATCCGAATCCTTTATCTGTGTGTCCCAGAAAATATCTCTTCATAAAAAATATGTACTTTAAATGAAAATTAGTTTAAAAAAACCATTCACTTTTTATAACAAAAAATTTTCTTTAAAGCATTCTACGTTATTTGAGAATAAATTTTATAATCATTTTTCATAAAATTTGAACATTTTTTACCTTTAATTGTAACTTAACACTTATAGATCACATGAGTTTTTTTTTTAAATTATGTTAGGACCATCTTGCATTGACATTTTAATATGATTATATATTTATAAAACTCAGCGCCTTTCCCGTAATGTGTCATTTTGTAAATTATTACGTTTTTTTTTACAATTTTAACAGAACAGTATTATTTGATTATGAATGAGCATTCACTATATAAAAAATTCTAAGAAGCCTTTTATTTTGTTATCGATGAAAACTAAGCAATTCGAATTTTAGCATGCACTACGGTAAAATGTTAAACTGTTACTACAACGAAAATGAAAAACAACCAAATAAACGAGTTAAAACACCATGGCTTCACGTCAAATTTTGATGGAAAAACGTGGACAATGTTGTGGAACTGGACAAAAGAGCGCGCAGTTAATGAAACTATACGTAAATGCGAATATGCGCTATGCGAATATACGAATATGCGCTAAGAGCACTAATTACTGGGAAGAAAATAACAGATGGATTAACTCTGACATTATTAAACCACGACCCGACCGCGACCCGACCACGAAACGACACGACCATTAAAAGTATCGACTCCACTCATGTGCGTTGTGCAAAAATAAAAAAAAGCAAAAAGATACGTCTAGTGGGAGACTTCCGACCTTTTAATGAATTTGTGAATTGAAAAATTGAAAATGCAAAAATTCTGATACATTAATGATGCACAACAAGTTAATATAAGTGATAAGTGAATGGGATTAAAAACTTCTCTCAAAGTTTTGAATTCCATTTACTCGAACATTGCAACTTTATTTGCAAAATAACCAGAAAATTTTGCGAAGGTTTGAGCATCAATAAAGAATGGTAAATTGTGCAACTCCATTAATCCGTATTCCGTAAAATGGAAACACATAAAATTAAGTGTTAAACAGAATTAGAATTGGGTTGCTCTTGACGTAACGCATGTCGACCCAGAATTTTTTAAACTTATTTTACATTTATTGTTTATCTTCATATATTATATAAAAAAGAAAAAAAATACAAATGAGTATATCAATAAAAATAAAAAACAAAGAATACAGAAACTCAAAGAATTGTCGCAGAGAACCGCTAAGATTTGAAACTAAACTTTTTTTAATAATAAGCCTAATTTGGGTGGTAATGGTGTTTGGTGTTTGGGGTGCTTGTAATAATCTTATCATTGAGTTTTTCTTAGTAAGTTATAAGAAGTTGATTCCAGTGAATATATGTAAATGTCCATATACTTTAATTATAAATTTAACTGTTAATGTCCATAGTTTTTAAGTAAATATATGTTTTTTTTTCATGTTTTACTTTTTGATTAATAGAGATATGCAATCTTTGTCAGATTTTTATACTTTTTGGATATAAATTCCATCGTTTTTTACAGTTAATGCACTCTTCAATACAATACAATTTTCAAGTTTTATTTTCATTTTGT
The DNA here is from genome assembly GCF_038396675.1 of Hydra vulgaris. Classification (NCBI taxonomy): domain Eukaryota; kingdom Metazoa; phylum Cnidaria; class Hydrozoa; order Anthoathecata; family Hydridae; genus Hydra; species Hydra vulgaris. The sequence continues at coordinate 16,036,432 of NC_088929.1, forward strand.
ATATTCAACATTTTAGAATTCAGTAGTTCTACTTTGAGGTTAAACATTTTTAATATTATATTCTTGTGTAAATAAATAGACTCTTAGAATAGCGTTATTGTAATTTATGCAATTTTTAATTTTCTTTTTTTCCGGTTCTTTAAAAGTCTTTCTCAAAACTGAATTAAACGTTCAGTTCAAAGTCTACGCAATATTTCAGCCATTTTCAATTCATTGTTGTTATTATCATTTTAATTCATCATTTTATAAATACTTCTTCGTGTATCATAAAAGTTCTTGTTGTGTTTCTTCGTTTTACGACTTTGTAAAATTTACAATACGTACAAATCCGTACGTACTAATGATTGACTGGTACCAAAACGGTAACTAAAGTTATCAAAAAGAACAGTGAAATTTTTGTTTTAAATGGATCACCAGTATGTCTTCTAATGAATAACATGTTTCGATCTAGCATGTTTACAAGATTCTCTAAATAATGGCAGTCCTGCTACACGATGAGTCGTACTCTGAACCGTCAGAACTCAAATGAACATTTTAGAAATATGCTTTATAAACCAATAGAGGAAATCAAAAGTGTCGATGGTGGGGACAATAAATGTGTTGTTTAATTTCTGAATGGTTCTCACAAAAGTGGTGGTCAGCGAGTAACGCAATCAAATAGTAAAATGAAAATTTCTGGAAAGATTATGACGGTATTTTTACCCAATTATAATGTAACCAATAAACAAAAAACCTTATAATAATATAATTTCACTTTTATCAAAAACTACAAAATATTTGATTGCAGTTTTGAAATAAACGTCTAAAGTTGTATCCAGGCAACCCAAAGTTATCAAAGTTATCAAGATTGGAATTGCGAGTAATCTTCACATTTATTTTGTGTATTGAGTATTGTAAATAGCAAGAACTAATATGAGAATTAAATTTTTGTACATATATATGATTTTGTAAGATAGAAGAATCTCGAAACTCAAACAAAAGTTTTAAATTAAAAAAATGCAATAATGCTAAAATTTCTATGTCCTATCTATGATATCTGAGAGCAAGTATCCACAGAATTTTTTTTTTGAGAAACTGCTAAATAAACTTTTTATCAATGATAATTTTGGGTTGCCTGGATACAATTTTTGACGCAGATTTCAAAACTGCAATCGAATTTTTTGTATCATGTATAGTTTTTAGTAAAAGTGAAATTGTATTATTATACGGCTTTTTGTTTAAATACCGTCATAATCTTTCCAGTCTTTGTACCAGTTTAAATGGTTTAACTTTATGCGAAGTTTTATACTAATATAATTTAAGTAAAATAATCTAAAACACACATCTCATTATTGTCTTAAAATAATAATTGAAGTATCATTTACAGTTTTTATGATAAAAGCATAAATGTAAACACACAGATTTACTATTATTATACGGCAAAGTACTACTTTTTTTAACATATTTTTGGATTTGTTTTATATATTTCGTAGATTAACTGCTCATTTTTTAATTTCAAGCAATTATCGCACGTCTAGCAACACATATATTTGCTACCTGAAACCTCTGAGAATAGCTTACTTCATTCTGTCAGTGGCTAGTGTTGTGTGAAGTGTAATGCTGTTGTTACTTTGTTTCAAACCTATTGTTTGAATCAATCAGCATAACTCGAGAATGTAAGAATTCCCCTTACAAACTTTGTTATGTATGTGGCAGTTTCACAACTAGACTACAACGACAAACTTTTACACCTAGAAACTTTTACACCCATCAAGAAAATGTACAATCTTTGCTTTAATTGCCAATTAAGTGACCAAAATAAACCATGGGCGCCACATCAAATCTGCTATGCTTGTTCATACGGATTACTTGATTGGATGAACAAAAAGAAATCTTCAATGCTGTTAGCCATACCAATGATATGGAGGGAGCCGAGAGATCATCATGCAGATTCTTTCTTTTGTAGTGTCAACATGACATGGTTTTCTTCCAAAAACAAACACAATATTGCATATCCAAAAAATGGATTCCGCACGTAGGCCAGTGTTGCATTGTGAAGAATTGCCCATTTCAATTTCTCCTGATGATGGCATCGATTCTATCAAAGATGAAGTGGATAGTGATTTAAGATCTGATTTTAAATTGTAAAGAAATTTTGAGCCAAAGCTGTTAACCCAAAGAAGCTGTTAACACAAATTGATCTGTTAGAGACCTATCACTGTCTAAAGAGAAAGCAGAGCTTCTTGCTTTGAGACTAAAGGAGAATAACTTGCTTGAAAAAATTGTTCATATTGGTTTTTACCGAAAGCGGAATATTAACTTAGCAACACACTTTGCAGTAGATGATCCTCTCTGTTTTTGCCATGATACACATGGACTATTCGCATAATAGCTTAATATTACTTTAAATTTTATATCGCTTATTTTTAAACTAATATATAAGTAAACAAACACAATAATATTGTCCCTGAATTATTAGTACCTTTCGTATGAAAGTAGGCAATACACATAAAATCAAAACAAAATTTTTATATAAATTTTATTTATAAGGAGATTATAATCTCCTTATTATTATTATTATTATTATTATTATTATTTAGATGGATCAAAAAAAATGTATTGTTTTTCAATTTTAACAAGGTCACTTTCTTTTCTGCTCATTATCTACTAAAGTAGTTTCCAAAACTTTGTACCGTTTTCGATTGTACGCCTCGTATTTTTCTTCATATTTGTATCAAACGTATCAAAGATTTATAATACTAAATGCTCCGCTTTTGGACTTATTGAAAAACACTTCCTGCTTTTTGGACGTGTATTAACTTTTAAAATCAATCCTACAAGTAGGGAGGTATAAAATTAATTTTTTTTAGATTTTTTGTAGTTTAACCACTTTTTCTTAATTTTTTATGCTGATTTCGAATTTCACAATGCATTTACTTCATTATTAATATTTAGCCTTCTAATTCATTTTGATAAAAGTGATTATTTTGACAAAACAATTTACTGTTAAATTAAATGAAATCATTATTATCTTCATATATAAGCGATGTAAAACCCATGGTAAATTTTTTTTTCATTTTATTAATAAAACATTTAATCATTATGCTTAGTTATAAATAACACAAAAAATTACACATTGCACATCATCAAGATTTCTAATATTAATAATAATTTGTTTTGACCTCTATTGAAAGTGCGAAATAACTTTGTGGAAGTCATCGTAGGTGATTGTGGATTGCTGTGATAACTTTCCAAGTAGAAACTTCAAATTAGTAGCATATTCTTCTATAGACATAAAACGGCGCTTTTTTGTATTTTTTATCAAAAATCGTGATTTTAAATAGAGTTGATTTCCGCGGCAATGACCTACTTGTATCTCTAAAATAAATTACTTCATTCTTCAATCGTTTTTAGCATTTTATCAGATCTTGCTCTTTTTCAAATATTCACTGACATCTGATACACTAGTAAATGGGCCGCCTTGTAGTTTTAAACAAGTTAAATTAGAATTTCTCCTGGACGCCTGATGTAAAGTTTGTTGTTCTTCTTTAGTTAAGCCACTTTGTCTTAGTTGAATCTGTCGCTGATTTTAACTGTATTCTATACTTTCAATTTTTCTAACAATAGGACCCATTTTCCGAAAGAGTTCTAAATTATTTGAATCTTCATTTCTTAAATGGTTTGAATATTTAAGAACATTTCCACGAGAAACTGTTGAAAGCAACGGTTTTTTTCGAAGTCGATTGCTATGAGTTCCACACTGACGCTCAAGTTCAATATTATTAGTAAACGTTTTATCGACTCCAACAACTTGATTAAAAAGTAATACTTATCAGGTAATCGATCATTGTTTCTTTCTCCAAACCCATAATGCTTTCCTCTTTGGTGTTGAAGGACTATAGCTAAACTTTGCCGAACTATATTTGCAAGAATAATGCAATCATTAAAGTTCTTTGATGCGTATTTTCGAACTACATCAACAACTTCTAAGCCATAATCTTCTTTAATGAGGTTTTCAAAAAGTCTCATTGATACTCTTTGAAAACATGGCTCTTTAAATTCAAAGAATTGTTCATTTATGACATCATTAGATTAACTTGCATACATCTTGCTAAAGAATATTTGCAATTTAGAATGCGTGGCTTTACCTTTAGTTTTACAGAAAAATGGTGAATTGAATTGCATTCCAAAAGCTGCTACTACGACTAAAGTAACTATAATGTAATCAAAATTCATAGAATCTCGGACTAAACAAGCAAGTTTATTTGTGATATACTCATGTTGGTCTAAAGGTTAAGGATAACGTTTCCGTACTTTTGTTAATAGATATCTCTAACAGAAAGCCTTTGAAAAGGTTATCCATATTCATTTCATTATCAATTTGGTTTAGAACTTTTTCAATAGCTCTGTCAAAACCTAAAACTGTATGTGAAGTGCAAAACAGTTGACCAGCAGCAATTTCTCTATCGAGTATATCATCTGTGATTTTAGATATTTCTATATTATGAACAGTACTGTCAGTCATATGAACATCTATCTTCTGCCATAGTTCTTCTGAGGTGTATTTTGAGGCTTCCTGTAACATTTCGAATGTTGTTTTTATTCCATCTGCAATATTTGCTGTAGTTTCTGAAGCAATTGCTAATGTAGGAAAAGGAAAATAATATTCTCAGTTAATATGTAAAACAGAAGGTGCAAAGTTCCCAACATGCTTGCGAGCGGTAGAGTTAGTTGCGTGAGTTATTTTATAGCGACTATTTTTAGCTTGAACAACTCTGTCTGCAATCAAGCCAAGAGAATACGCGTGCATCTGTTTTAGTTTTTTACGTATGGCACTGCGTGTTGGGAGTGTGTTAGAACCAATAAATGTGTTCTCAATAGCTTCACAATTATTTTTATCGTACTTAGATATACGGTCAGTTTCATCTGAAATTTTCCATTTTGTTTTAAACTTTGATTGCTGATTACTTTCAGTGCAATTTGAATTTCCCTCATCGAGAATCCTTCTCCATCTTACTCTGCACGCGCATGGTAGATATCACTAAAGACTAAGTTTTTTGATTGTCGCACATTAGGTGGAACATAAGTATTGTGAGAACTATCTTCAAATATTAATTTTGGTTTTGATCTCGTCATGTATGGCAGTTTTGGTTCACATACATCAACAGACATAACTCTCTTTTTTTTAATTGGTTCAGTTTTCAAAGAACTGATATTCATTTTTTGTTTATTCTCTTTCAAGAAATTCATCTTCGTCTTTAAATTCACTTAACTCGCTATCATCATTATCAACGTAAATTGTTTGATAAACTGCTGTTTCATTTCTTATCTTTTTCTCCATTTTTCTTTTGTCATTAATGACTTTTTAATGGAAAGTTTTATCAACATTTTGACATGTAAAATTTTTGTTACCGCGCATGTTTTCTAGATACGAATAGTCTTCAGCATTCTTTGAAATACCGAAAAATTTCTCTAGCTTTTCACGACGTTCTGGATTGAAGCAGAAAATGTCAAAAAGATTTTTAAGGTATTCATTCATAGAAATACATCTACTTGAAATACATAGAAATACATCACCTCTACATAGAAATACATCATACCTACATAGAAATACATCACATAATATCATAACATCAGTACATAAATATCTACATAGAAATAAATCACCTTGCTTGTTTTTGTCAACACCTTTTAAGTAACGATATTCAGTGATTTCACTTTGCAGACGTTTTAAAATGACCTGATACGATATTGTGTTGATATTACGCACTGTCCAATGAATTTCTACTAACTTTGCTACTCTTCGACAAACACTTTCAAAAGATAATTTATTTTTGACTTCGATAAAGACAAGTGAAAGAATCTCTGAGTAAAGGCAACTTTGTATGATAAAATTTATCAACTACAAGGAGACATTCTGAAGGAGTTTGTTTATTTTGATTTAAAACTATTTTGTTATTACGTTTTGTTACAATTTTTTTAATTTTAATTGATGTCTAAATTTCGTTAACAATAATAGAAGCAAAGTATTTTCTAGCAAAGTAAAACAAAAGCTATTTTTTAAGTATATATAAATTTTGCGTTTTAACAAAAAAAGTTTTATTACGTTTTTTTTTAAAACGTAACTATTATACATTTTAATTCAAATTTATCTAATAAAAATATAAATTGCATAAATTTTAACGTAAAGTTGTGTAACTTTATACGCAAAATAACCGCTGAAAAGAATTTTCTTAAATATGTTTTTTTTTTTGTTTTTTTTTTGTATCTTTAAAAATGTTTAAATAGAAGTAGAAGGCCAACCACAAAAAAATAGAAAAAACTGAATCGTTTTTCAAACTTTTTAAAAAAAATTAATAAAGAATAACTGGTTAAACAATAAATATAGAGTTTTGGACCCCCTTAATATTAAGGTTATAGAAGATACTAAACTTAAAGTCACATCAGCGGCATCATCGACAATTAGTATTAGTATTGCTACTTAACATATTAAACAGGAAAAAACAGAATCGCGTGACAAGATACAGACTAAGAAAAACGAAAAAGAATGATTGCTCACTAGACAGAGCCTTTTTCCAAAAATAAACTGATTTCAACTGACCATGACTCTGTAACCACTGAAATTAGCTAAACTAATTTGATTTCAAATAATAGATTTATCAACGGCATTTAAAATTTGTCGAAACAATTATTGATGATTCAACAAAAAAACCTGTTATAATTGCCATGGAAACCATTTGCTAAAAACAAAATGCCAAAGAAAAATAATCGAGAAAAACAACATCTTAATCGTTCACATCTGGAATAATACAAATGGTTAATTTATTCAGGTAGTAAAAAGGAACTATACTGCAAATATTATGCGTTATTTTCATAACAGTGGACTGCAGGATCTCTCAAACAACTTTAAACTAGCACTTCAGAATCTAGTTAAACAATCATTTCATGCATTTACTAAACTGTTTGGCTAAGACAGAGATCTAGCAAGTTACAAAAAGACAACTTATCACAAGGAAGCTTAAGCAAAAAAGCAAAAAGTTGTTTTTAAATATCTATAATAAACCTTTATTGAATATTGTGACAAACGTAAAAAATTGACAAATATAACGGCTGAAGCCGTTAAAGTATGACAAACAGATAAATGTAACTGCTTTTAGAAAAGTTTTAGAAATTTGTCAACAATTGATACCTATTGAGGAAACGATTATATTTTTAGAGAGGCAAAATATTACTTGAAAAGACAACGAAGATGATAGCGGCTTATTTGGAATAGACATGATATTTTAATGCGATAAAAAAATGAAGGTTATTTTATGACAATTTATAGTAAACTGTGACAATTCAATTTACAAAACCATTTTAAAACACCTTGAGCGTCAGCAACTTACATTAGCAAAACTACGCAAAATGCATTAGTTGTAGAGAAGAAATATGCAAACAAATTGTTAGTGGTGCTAGAGAATCCAATTATGATGTATTATGTTTAACGAAACAAGCCATGCATCATAATATTCACAAATGATAATAAAACGTTATTTGATGCCTGATGGATCAGTTCAAGAAGATTTTGTTAGATTTATTGATTTACATTAAAAAAAATTATTAAACTGAAAAGATTGCATCCATTGACAATAAATCTATTCTTTATGAGAAAATTATCGGTCAATCAGTTACAAACATGTTGGAAAAAATGCTTCACTTTTCTTTAGAAAAATGTGTCGGTGTGGAAAACAGATGATTGTAGTGATAAATCATCATTTCAAAAAGGAGCGGTGTTTGGAATTCAACAAATTGCATTAAATGCTGTTTGATGTCCATGTTATAATTATGCTTTAAATCAGCGATATTTAAATTATAAGTATAATCACTAATAAAGTTTTTATTCAGTATTTGTAGCATTGATTTTTATTTATAATTTTGATTTTATTTATAAAATTGTTTCTATTTTATTTTTAAATCAGTTCTCTTGTAATTAATTTTAATTCAATTCTTATGATTTCAATAACTTTACTTCTTATTTCAGTTCCAAATTCTGTTAATATTTTACTTTTATCAAATATTTCAGCAATTTTTGACAGCATATTAACTTATTAAGTATTATCATTAAATGTTTCAAGATAACAATAATAAAACCAATTTTAAACATAATACAACAACATGCATAAATAAGCATTTAGTTGTTGTAAAATAGTCAATGATTCACTTAAATTGAGATGAGCTTTGTTTTGAAACAGAAAGAATATGTGATTGAATTCTAACTTTCTTTAGTTCAATAAGGCTATCCAGACGCAATTAATGTTCATTTGGTTCCTTTAGCCATGTGGCCATATTTTTTTTTAGTAACCTAAAAAAAACCTAAGATTTTTATATCATGATTTTTTTTAGTTTAAGTTAGTAAATGAGGGCAGAGGATATATTAAGAAAGATTGCTTCTTCTATTTTTTACAACCACCCTTATCAAGAGTTTTTCCCATAACAATAGCAAGTATATATATGAGATTACTACATTAATGTCTTTTGAATTTAAAACTAATCCCCTGATTGTCCTTGAAAAAGCTTACTATAGAGTTGTCATAGATAATAATCTTTAACAATATGCTCGCATATTTATTATTAATTCAAAATTGCTTTTTTAAAAACTATCAAATATTTTTTAGATGACAAATATCTTTAAATTTATAGTAAGAGAAAACACATTTAAGAGTGCAAAGATTTTTTTTTGGAAAGGTCAGACATTTGTGTAATTTTTTTTAAAAAATATCTACTTTTAGCATATATATTATATCTATCTATCTATCTATCTATATATATATATATGCATATATATATATATATATATATATATATATATATGTGTGTGTGTGTGTGTGTGTATATATATTTATATATATATATATATATGTATATATATATATAAATATATATATATATATAAATATATATATATATATATATATATATATATAAATATATATATATATAAATATATATACACACACACACACACACACATATATATATATATATATATATATATATATATATATATATATATATATACATATATATATAAGTTTATGTATATATATATATATATATATATATATATATATATATATATATATATATATATATATATATATATATACATATATATAGACACATAAATTTTAATTCATTTTTAAACCAGATGATTATTGTTTCATCAATTGGTATTGATGAAACATATTCTGCAACTTGGTATTGATGAAACATATTCTGCAACTTTATATTATGATAAACAAATATATATATATATTCTATAATGTCACTAAAAAAGATAAACAAAGTAAATGTATATGCGTAATGTATATGTCATATTAAAAGGTTTAAATAAAATTTATTTTAAAAACTGTATAAACCTTTTTTTTTTTTTTTTCTGGTTATTAAGATACTCTCAGAAGATCTAATCGACTTCTAACACAGTACCTCGGAAGAGCATTTAGCAAGAAATTTTTTTTTTTGATGTTTCTTATATGACCAGAATATGCATCTAGACAAGGACCTTTTGATTCTGAAGTCAAGCGCCCTAAGCACTGTGCCGCGGATACTCAAATATTACTCTGAAACAACTAATTTTAAAATCTTTTTAAAATTAAAAAATATTCTTTAACTTCTTATGTACAGATTTTATTCTATTACATTATATAACACTATAAAAAATGTTATATTATCTAAGACTTTTTCATAACATTTTTAATAGCTGCTGTATCAACGTTACCGTTAACAATAAACGTATATTTACTTTTTATTTATGCTTAATGTATATCTATGTGCTTGTTATTAGTCATACTATATTTAATAATTGTCATTTCTTTGATCAGATTTGTATGAGTAATCGTATTTCACATAGTATTTCACATAGTACATAGTATTTCACATAGTATTTCACATACGATTACTCATGCGTATTTCATATAGTATTTCACATAGTACGAAAAACCAGTGGTTGCAGTTTGCGAAAAAGAGAAATGTTAAAGATTGGATTGCTCTGCCCATTTATGAGAACAACATATTAATACAACACTTTACTTACTGGTGCAAAAAAGTCAACGCATTTACAATGAGGCATTATTTGAGGCATCTTCTTGCACCACTAAGTACTGTTATAAAGTACAGAATATATTAAACTGTTGTTGTTCATAAATGAAATGTTTATTTTGAGAAATTATCACTTATCATTTCATGCTAAGTGATTGTTTTTTAACTGCAATAGAATACGCATAATCTTGAACAAATTTACCTTATAAAACATAATACATTAAAATACTAAAATATTGTTTCTGAGTATTAGGGTGTTCAAAATATCAACTTGAAAAAAAAAACAAATTGGGCTGTGAATCTAATCTCATTCTGTAGAATTTTTTGATGTGTAAAATAATAGTTTTAGGTTTCTAGGATGGTTAAAAGCGATAGATATAAATTTTGATTTTTGATTTATACTTTTATTTTTAAGCATATATTACTGCATTGAACCTAAAAACTTCTCATAGCAAAAGAACAAAGCGTTTATATTAAGACTTTTCAGGACCCGGGGATATTTTAGAGCAGGAAGTATTATGATAAAATCTCAAAAATTAGAGTTAATGGACAGATCTTCGTCACAAAACCAACTTTCAATGTCTTTGTTACAAACATGAAACTTTTAAAAAATCAAATAATTGTTCTTAATAACTATTTCAGCTGGTTCAGAAATAAAGAAAGATTTTGAACAACCATAGCCTTAATATTTATACTTATATATAACATATTCCATAATTCGTTGAAAAATACTTTTCTTCTTTTTGATAGGTAAATCATCACTTCCTAAGCTTCTAATTAGTGGGGAATTAAATAGCAGGCATTTTGTTTAAAGCATTGAAGTAAGACTTGATTCATTTTGAGATCGTTTACAGGAGCATTTACACCAACGAAGCTTTTCAGGATCCAAGGCAAACAGATTACAATAAAGTAGTTGTCTTTCTTTTTTTAAAAAGCTTTTTTTATATAGTCATTATTTCACGCATGTCTTGGGTTATGAAAAGAGTTAAAATATGTTGATATGCATACTTTAGATTCGAATTTGTTCTTATATTTCTTCAGAAGTTAAAATATAAATACATTTTTAATTGCTATAGTTTCTAAATAACAGTTTGAAATAAAATATTTAGACCATAGTGCTTAGCTGCAGGTGGAAAACAACAAAAATAAAAAGTTTATTATTATTTCTTATATTCTTTTTTGACTTAGTAAATAAATATTACTGAACAAATACTACGACAGTTACAAAAAACAAGAAATAAAAAAGTATTGTAATCACATTTAAAATTTAACATAAATTTGCTACATAAAATTGAATGCTGAAATGACGTACAATTAAATACTAAAGTGAATTGCATACTGTATTACAGTATGTACATTACATGTAACTGTAATGTACATGAGCAACATAAGTAGAGAGAAAAAATAGGTTCTACAGTTGATCCCAAATAAGTGAATAGTTGAACTGTGAATAGTTTCTAAATACTAGAATAGTCAAAGTTTACATCCATTACTTCTAATTATCTTAGAAACCTAAAACTAATATTATTAGGGCATGCAGGCCCTAAATATATGCGGATTAGCTTCTCAGAATAATTTTCTTTATGTTGATATTCTGGACACATTTCTTAGCATGGCTATATTACATATCTTAGAGTTAAAACCACACATCTATTAGTCTCAATTATACATTCAACTCAAGTTCTACAAGATTTAAATGTCAATTAGAAAATAATACAAACATTTATAGTATAAATTGTAAATGGATTGTATATAAACCATATTTGGATTACGTGTGATGCATTTTGTTTTCAAACAATTTTATGCGGTTTCGTTAATGTAAAAACAATTACTACGGCAATCTAACCTAATTTGAAAAATTTAGACAAATAAACAAACAAAAAAAACAAAAACAAACAGTAATAGATTATATTATCAAAATGACCATTAATGAAATGACCTTGTAAATTTAAAACCAAGATTTTAAATATGTTGTGCAAAAAAATAAAAGTGAGTTAAACAAGAAGGTCTAGAACTTTTTCGAGATTTAAAACCTGTCATTCAGATAAAAATGAAAGAATATATTTGTTGCAGCTTTTAAATTTATATTTAACTTTTAAAAAATACCTTTTTCATGTTTGTGTCAGCCAATTTAAAATAAACCTTAAAATCCTACTTTGTAAATGAAATCACAAGTATTAAATAGTAGATTATTAATTAGTATAAAAAGTAGTTATTTAAAAATCACATTTAATTCTAATATTTATGAGCTGCTTTTTTTCTATGGTTTAGAGAGAACCAAAAGACCATAGCAATCTATGCGATGGTCTTTTGGTTCTCTCTAAACCATAGGAATTCAAATTTGGGTAGCATGACACACAAATGATGTGTAGTGCCTATTTCTTGACTTGTTCTCATACTAAAAGTAAACATTACAAGTAAATTTAACCAAAAGGATATTCTTTCTGGGCGACTTCTTGGTGAATGGTCCTCAAACATTACAAAAACTGTCAGGATTTACACATCTATGTCTCCATCTGTTCAAACAAAATATTCTTATTGCTTTAGCTTAACACGTGTAATAAATTTGTGGTCAGAGTCAGTTTTTAACTATTGACTTATAAAGCTCTCAATTCACTGACAAAACACTTAAAGAAAGCTTGTTAAATACCAACTGCCTTCCTATGCTTAACTGCCTTCCTATGCTTATCTGCCTTCCTATACTTAACTGCCTTCCTATGCAGTCTACTGCTGCTAATATCAGTAGATCTATTCATTTTCCATTGACGTCAGCAGATTCTGATATTGTTATCAACCTAAATGTGCTGTGAGAACAAATTCGGAGCCATCTAAGGTGGGAAACTGCAACTGCAGCTATAAAAGTAGCTGCATGAAAAATGGCAACACGATGATTTGCTGCACGGTAAACATATAATGCTTTGCAAAAGTTATAATGTAACTTAGCTCAAAATCCCAACGTGCTATGAATATATTGGAAGGTGTCCTTCAGGTGTAACTTTTTTAGGATTATTTTTTTGCAAAGCGTATTTTGTGTTGCTTTAGTAAGAGTAGTTGGTAGTTTTTATAATTTTATAAAATTGGAGGTAGAAATTGTATAATAAGTTATCTAGCCCTGGTCACGTGACCAGATGACAAATTTATAATTTTTTTAATTTTATTTTTATTTCAAATTTTCTTTATTGCAAACTAAAAATTCTCGCAGACAATAAACAATTAAGATAACATGAAATTAAGATAACGTGAAATTTTTTTAGGAGGGTCGTTTTTGAAAAAAAAAGGCAGTTTTAAAACACCAAACAAATATCTTACTAAATTTACTTAATAAAATTTTCGTGAAACATAGCTATATTTGTGTAAACAATGTTTACATAAACGAATTTATTGTTCTCCGACTATTTTTTCTACTTTTATACTGCATTGGTGTATAAGCAAGCTCCTTGTTAGAAAATGGGTATCGATACAAAGATTAATAATACTTTGATAAATGGTTTAAATTTTTACTCAAAAACTAAAATTTTTTCAAACAATTTTCTAGGATGTAGTTTAAAGTAATTTTGATACTTGTTTATAATCAACAATTTTATTGTAGTGGATATTCATGATGGCTAATGAACCAAGTCTATCTGCAGTCATACTGACTTTCAACCATTTTCTTAATCTTTGCATTGCTAAAAAGCTGTGTTCACTTTCTGCGGACGTTACGGGTAGTGTACATCCGATCTTTAGAAGTTCAAAGAGATTAAGATACTGATTTTCAATGCAGATTTTAATGGCTTTAGCTAGAGTATCAGGGCTATCTTCAGGTTTAATAATAGACTATTTTCTTTTCCAAAACATGAATTCTTGATCTACAGCTTCAGAGTTTGGAAGATCACTTTTCAACCAACTCCTGGAAAGCAGTTATCTCCTCACTGCAAATTATTGAGGGAACCAAGCATAAAACCTTAGCAGCAATACAATTTGCGTTAGTTTCTCTTTCAACATTTTTCCGCAGAGGGTTCAAATTGTCGATTGTTTCTTGAATGTTACTGTAAGCATACACAATTTCAATTGTGCACCCTTGTAACCTCTCTGTTAACATACGACAACGGGTGAAGTAAGCGATACAAAGTTATAAAGATATAATACCAATTATGAATTCGAACTTAGTGAGTGCATTAAGGAGTGAGTTGGCCTCTCTTTTTCCTTGTGCGTCCCAATCTATACTAAACTCTATATTGAACTGTTCTATATTAGAGTGTATTCCTAAAATAATCTCTAATGCCTCTGCCATAAATGGTATAGCTAAATAAAAGTGTTCATATGCGGCATCTCTTTCTGACCATCTTGTTTTGTACATCCCTATCAAAATCTTTTTTCTTTTAGTTGATTTAGAACGGATTTCTGCAACATGCTCCAGCAAGCGCTCTCTTTTCGGAGAGGTATTGAAATAAATGGATATATTTCTGTATACCTCCAAAATGTTATCAATGAATGGTATTTTTAATGTTGCAGCAATTGATAAATTCAAATTATGTGAGCTACAATGTGTTACAATTGCTTATGGTGATCCTTTTAAAATAAAGCTGGCAACACCTTTTTTTACAGATTGCATGTTTGGTGCGCCATTGTAACACTGGCCTCTACAAGAACTAAGATCAATTCCACTTTCGCTATAAAATTTCATCAAGCTTTCCCCAATATGTTTGCCTGTTGTCCTGTCAAGATTCAAAAAGTCAAGAAATACTTCTCTAATTTCTTTTTCTCCGTTTACGTATCTCATACATACTGATAGAATTTGTTGGTTTGCAGTTGTTACCTCGTCTGCTGAAATTGAATGGTAATTTGCAGCTTTGATTTCATTAATTAGCCGCTCTTGTATATATTTCTTTCCAATTATATTAATTAATTTATTTTGACTCTTGGGGTCAAGGTAGTTGACATCTTTGCGAAATGGTGTTTGTATATATGCATTAAGTTCAGCGTTATGGCGAGCTATTTTTTGCACAATTGCAAAAAAGTTTCCAGGATTACCTTTTTGGTATGAGATTCCATGCACTTTTCATAAGTTCCACGAAATACAAGTCCTTGTTTTCCCATCAAATGAACTATTCTACCTAACGTTTCAACAATATACAGGAACGTTTGTTGTCGGTTTTTTAAAGCGCTATCGTTTTGTAATGGAATGGTTTGTCTTGGATCTTTAAAACGACAACAAATGTCATTAGCTTGTTCGATAGCTTCTTTATGGTATCTATTACCTTTATGTAGTTTTTGTTTCTCTAAAACATTGTGCCATTCCTTATATCCACGGTTAACAAAGACTCCCGAAGATTTTTTTTTATCCTGCTTTAGAAATAAAGTGCAGTAGACTGCGTCTTCACTTTTGCTGAAGACAAATCCATTTTATAAATATTCTTCTTTACAAGCGCGTTTGCAACCATGTTTTAATATTTTGGGAAATTGAAAATGTATCTTCTGTTTTAAGTTATTCGTAAACATTTTGTAAATTTCATGTGGTGATAATTCTTGATTTCCGCGCAAGAGTTCGTCAATATCATATCGTTTTTCTTCTTCTTTAAAATCACATTCTTTTAAAATTGTTTGCTTTACTTCGCATGACAAGCTTTTGTTAACATTATTATCATCTTTAATGACTTCCTCTTTTTCTTCTACTTCAGGTAATGTTTTATCGGTTACATTTTGAGAACTGTCGATAATAAAAAATGTAAAGTTTATAATTAATTACTTGAAACGTAAGTAATTAATTATAATCTTTCAGATCTTAAACTAAGCCAAAATTAAAAAAACTCGCGTAAACATTACAATAAAAAACAAGTAATAACAAAAGTACTAAAATAAAAAAATTTAACGTATGGATAATATCTATACCTAGTTAATATCAAACTAATCAAACTAATTATTATAAAAGAAGATCAAAATATCCAGCCAACGATTTGCATTTCTTTGCAGCATGTTGAAGCTCTTTTCTATCAGCTGCTCGTTTCCTAATTTGGTTAGGCATGTTAACTATATCATTTGCTTTTAAAAGCGAATTATTATTAGTAGAGAATTATAATTACAGTATAAACTTTGGAGAGACTATTTTTCACTTTCCGTTTACAAAAGATTTCACAATGCAATGACTTGTAATGACGCCTTACGTTTGTGAAACAACAAAGTAAAAATTGTTTCATGAGAATGATTCATAAAAATCAAATAATTATCATAAAAATTTTGATTAAATATTTTGACATCGAAAAGAGTCTAGAAATAATTTTTGGCGTCAAATTAAAAAAGGCACTTTGCACAAAAAGGGGGGTCGAACGCACCCAACGACCCACTCCCCCACGGTACGACCTGGATAGTTTTGCAGACCTTTTAAAACGTTCGCCATCTTGCCCTGTCTAATCCTAATACATTTCTGGTGCATTTTTTGTCTGAAATATTTTCACATATTTGTGACAAAAAGATAACTCGTTTTAAAATATACAATTAACTTTGTCGTGTCAATTAACATGTCGTGTGAAGTAAGTTAAAATATTTTCTCTTAATAATAATTAAGCAAGTAAAATACAAAAAAAAAATTGATGACTGGCTAATAGGTTTACCGAATCCATTTTTTATCAATAACTGAAAAAATTACTTGACGCTACTTTCTAATTCATTATTTTGCCATATACGTTAGTATCATATTGATACACCCTACACCTTTTAACAGAGAGAACACAAGAGTATATAAATCTTCAAAAGCATACAACATTATTTGTGGGTAAGTTCACGATATTTTTTATCGTAAAATTTAAAACAACGACTACTGTTACTATTTTACTGTTACTGCGCTAGATTACCATTTTAATGTTACTTAAAAAGACTAGTATTATAAAAACGTTTTGTAAAGTTTGATTTTGTATAACTCATTTTTACTTAAACAAATTATTTAAGTTTAGCCAAGTTAACCCCACGATCAAAGTGATGAGTACTACAACGCCAAGACTTTGACTGATAACTGCTTCTCTGTACCCAGATTTGGAGCAATCTGCAATCATCTTGCTGCTTTATTATTCAAAATGCAAACATGCATTTAACTGGAACTCAACAAGAAAACAGCATGCACAAGTAAACTATGTAGTTATAAAAGAAGAAGTTATAAAATAAATCTGAACTAGCCACATAAAAGCATGGAAATTTTAGGCAGCAAAGACCAAAAATGCAAAAATTCCATAAACAGGGTCTCCAGCAAATTACATGTTTGCAAGATTTACAACATATTATGGGTCTGATATTGAGACTCCATCATAAGGTTTTATAATTAAAAGAAAGCAAATGGTTTAAAATATGTAAAGAAATTGAAGGTAACATTTAATCAAAAAAGATATGGGATTTTAGTGATGAAAATTTAAAGCAAATGCATAAAAAAGCAGCTACGATGATTGCTTTAGATTACCAACCATTTAGTGTTACTGAAGATCATGGGTTTATTGGTTTAATGACTAATTTACAGCCTAATCCCAAATCTAATCCTAATTTAATACTTAAGAACCATTTCCCAAGCAGACATTTGTAAAAGAGCATACTACCTATTACATTACTATTAAATGCAGCATGCTACAGGTAGAACTTTTTGGTTCCTTTATGAAAAAAAATTGAGGCTTTTTTGAATTTAGAAATGAACTTACAAACTACGTGTAATGAAGCTTTTTAATCTACGTTGATATGTTAGGTTCTAACTTTTTTAGGTTCTAACGTATTTTAGCAATTTTTTGCAAAATAACCATTTCTTTCTTTTACATAAGTTTTAAAGTTTTACTTAGAGCATTTGAAATCTCTATAATAACTTTTAAACCTAATGTGCCAACAACAATAAAAAAAAAAATTGGTTTAAAAATTAAATTAATTGGGTAAAAATTGGTTTCTTTTTGATAATAAAAACTAAAGAAGTGCTTTATATATGGTAATGTTATACAAGATATACAACATTTTAAACTTGTTGAAGATATTTATAACTTTTGAATAAAACCTGAAGAGACAATTCTTTTTGAAAGTTCTATCAATGATCTCTTGTTTATTTGTATTATTCTGTTCAGATATTTCACTAATATTAGATAATCTTTTGATTTTTTGTCGCTTTAATTTGACTCAATATCTCAAATAATATCTTAAATTTTAAAATATTAACTTAATACAATCATTTAATTTTAATGTTCTACTCCTGTTTAAGTGCATATAAATTTGTTTTGCAGGAAGTACAAATAATTTTTAGTTGATACGTTGATACTTCTGTCTATATCATATTCTCTCTAAAATAAGTTTAAAATATGGAGTTGAGTCGCAGGTTACTTTAATAAGTTTATGTGGTCCTTTTTCAATAACTATAAAAAAATTTTTATCGAATTTATTTACTCTGTTTTAAAAATTTTGACAAAAAAAATAATTTTTAATTATGCGCTTAAAGAAATATTGACCATATTAGTGAGTCTTTTAATCCGTATTGCAATTTTTTATCAATTTAAATAGATGATGTAATCATAAAATGACATAACGTTTTCTTAGATAAAAGTTAAAAGTTTGATGTGCAAAAGTTAAAGTTTAAACTTCAAAAATTATTTTAAATTTTTTCTGCATTTAGCACTCAAATGCTGTGTCGACATTTTTTGTGCTTATTGTTTGTGTCATGTTTCTTTTTATAAATACTTTGACTCGATGCATCATTGTAACCTTTATATATTTCTTGTATACCGTATTGGGCTTTAAAGGTTTTTGACAAGGACAGGATAAAGAATACCTACATTCGCGAGCTATTTAAAAAAATGATTTTCAGAATAATTTGCAGGTTATTTAAAAAAAATGATTTACAGTATAATCGCAAATCTAAAATGTCAAATCATTTCTGAAGTTTTTTGAGTGGTTTTTTTTACTGTCTTTGCTTAAAAGCAATTGTCGATTTTTACTTGACCGAATAAACAAAAATATGAGAAAATTCTTGTTTTGTCTCAATAAAAATGTATTTTCTTTGTACTGTGATCATAAAATCAAAGTTTATGCTCAATGTAGTAGTTTTTATACATTCTTTAGACGTAATAGGATCCCTACCACGTCCCTGGTAGTACCGCACTCAACTTGTTTGTCAAGTTCGTGTTTCGGAGTTATAGAGTTTAGAGAAGGTTGTAATTACAACTTAAGTAGTCTCCCAACTGTAGTGGTCTTCATGGTATTGAGGAAGCGAATTAAGATTAAAAAAAAATTAATTAAAATATAACACTTTGAATCCAAGGACACAGTACAAGTGAATTACACATTTGAATTATATATAACACTTAATACGATACAATTATAATGCTACATTTAATACACATTTTAAAATATACATTGAATTTCTATGAGAATAAGATCAAAGCCTTTTACTTTTTGTTTTGAATATGATTTACTCAAGGAAGACCTAGTTGCTGAATTTTTTATGTTTTTAAGATAAGAATTAAGTTTAAAAAATAAATTTGATTTTGAAAAAAAATTTTGAATGATTCATAAAAGTAAAAAGTATTTAAATCGTAATAAAAATCCCTAAATTGTACTCATACTGCATTTATATTGTACTCATACTGCATTTATATTGTACTCATACTGCATTTATATTGTACTCATACTGCATTTATATTGTACTCATATTGCATTTATATTGTACTCATACTGCATTTATATTGTACTCATACTGCATTTATATTGTACTCATATTGCATTTATATTGTACTCATACTGCATTTATATTGTACTCATACTGCATTTATATTCTATAGTGTTGGTTAAACTCGAATGTAACATTTTTAATATAAAAATGTAAAGTTGATTCAGAAAATCTAAAATGGTTTTACTTATAACAGTTTCCAGCACTCATGTGTGTAAGAAAAATCAGTATTTAGCACTTATAGGTTAAAAATTTGATTATTTTTATAAAAAATCATTATTTTACACAAATGTCAATATACAAAAGTTTTAAATTTTTACTCATCTACCCAAATGGGTACGGGGCCTAAAATAAAGTCTTTTTTAAATGAAAAAAAAAAGAAACAATGTCTTTTGAACGTTCAAAAGATGTCCGAAACGTTCGAAAGACATTCAAAAGACGTTTAAAAGACGTCATTTTTATATTCCGTGCCCACTGGGATGTATTCAAACTTTTCTAAATCTGTGATTTCAGTATAATAAAAGTATTAGAATCGCTTTCATATAATTTTAAAAACTTGGATTTATTATTTTTTTTTTAGTTCGACATGGGCTACCTTTTCTGTTTTTTAACATTCACATTATTTGTTACATCAAAAGGTAAAATGTTTTGTGGAATTTTAATATTTATTTTAAGCATATGTAGTTCTTATAAGTCTGCTAAAAGAATTAATATGTATATATAGAATTGTTAATATAATCATGTGTAATGTGTGTATATGCAGTTGCTAATATAACTAATAGCATATATACAGACTTATCTTTAGGATAAAAAAATACGACAGCTAAATTGAAAACTTTTGGGTTATGATGTGTTTCAAATTAAATGAATCAAATGAATCTTTAGAATATAGTGT
The DNA here is from genome assembly GCF_038396675.1 of Hydra vulgaris. Taxonomy (NCBI): domain Eukaryota; kingdom Metazoa; phylum Cnidaria; class Hydrozoa; order Anthoathecata; family Hydridae; genus Hydra; species Hydra vulgaris. The sequence continues at coordinate 16,057,047 of NC_088929.1, forward strand.
TTAAAAATACTGGAATTAGCCTCTTTGTATATAGTGGAGGTGAACATCTTTTAAAAAAGGAAAAAAAAATTATTTGTTTTGTAATTTTGCTTTATAAAAAGTCTTGAAATTGAAAAAAGAAGTCAGAAATGAGTTTGTAACTCGTGCTACTACTTACTATTTCCACAATTCATCAAACTCTGATGGGCTTCGCTTAGTTTATGCGTGAATACCACGATGCATGGAACAAATCATGGATCAGGATTAGTCTTGCTCACTGACTGACTTGCATGGCAGTCGTTTTTGATCAATGTTTAACCATTTTGCATTCATGGTTTACATTAAATTCTTTTAGATTGATTTTCACTTTTTCTGTTAGAAAAAAGACTCAAATGAAGACCTTCGAGATATATTCTTGAAAATATACATTTAACTAGGTTACCAGTTTTCTGAGATTGTCCTGATTTTATCCAAAAAAGGTCAATAAATATAAAAAAATAGAAGTACAACAATTTTGAGCTATTACATTTTTCGCTAGTTTTTTATTTAACAATGTTTGTGCATGTTTGAAAAATTTTTTCACAAGGAAATTTCCAAAAAATCTGATAGGAGAATCAGCCTAAAAATCAGTTTCAACTTATCTTTTTTTCTACGGGAACGGAAAAAATAATCATGTGAGCATAATTTAACTTCTTGCAAATTGAAATTTTTACTACGCATTTAAAATCTTGCATGTATCGTTTCTCTTTAATTTTCTCGCATGTACTTTTCTCGCACGTATTTTTCTCTTTATTTTTCTCGCAACGTTCCGTTGTCAAATTTATGAAAGAAAGTTTGAAAAAGTACTACCTTTAAAAAGCCAACAAATTATAGGAGAGTTTGAATATAAAAAAATAGACTAATCCAAAAGACTTTTTATAGAACCTTCCGTGAAACCAAAGGCATAGTGTTTAGTTAAATACTATGACTATGGTGCAACGAAGCTGTGAAACGAGCTTGTTAAAATGAAAATAAACGTGATTTTTTAAAAAAAGGCGACAATTAGATCAAAATCAAATAACAGCAATAAGAGGAAAATATTTCCTTTGAATTTGATTGTAACGATAAAAAAAAAATCAAAATGATAATCATAATAATAACAAACAGTATTTATAATAGAAATAATAAGAATACTAGTCGGACCAAATTAATCAAGATATTTGAACTAGTATTATAATACAACCGAAACAAGAACAATATCAGAATAAGATAACAGTTGGGATTCAATTTGTTACAATGCAATTTACTTTGTGAATGGAATTTGAGTTCAACAAATATCAGTATTATAATCTAAAAAAAAAGGCCTTTAACGGATACTAACAATAATACTAAAGGAAATGATCATAAAGTTAATGAAATTAGGAAATTGCTGTTAAAGATGATGATCAAAGGAGTAATACTAAGCTGGTAGTAATTTAAAAAGGAGCAGATGAAAATGATTAATATTCAAAAACAACATACAACAATATAGTAAAAAATCAATTTTAAAATGAATAGTCAACAAATAAAGAGTCAACAATAAAAAAGAATACAGTAAAGTAAAACACGTCACACTCGAAAAATAACTTACAAAAAATATATATTAAACAGATATAATAAGAATTTAATATATATTTAAAAAAATATATATATATATATTCAACAGATATAATAAGACAACGGAATTCAACAAATCAATAACAACAAATCATAAATAACAAAACATAAATACGAAAACAGAAATGCAAACAACAGATACTAATATCAGATACTTGGCAAAAAAACAAAAATAAACACTAACTACAAATAAAAATTATTTTAAAAACTTCAGCTGTGACTTTTTTTTTTAGCACTGACAACTTTAGCAAATTAATGTCATTTAAATTAAATGACATTAATTTGCTGAAATTGTTATTGATTTTAATATCTTGATGTTATCTTTGTCAAGTTTTTATTACTTTTTATTAGAAGTTTCAAAAAATAGTTTAAAAAATTTAAAAAATCAAATACAAAAGAATTGAATTTCAAGTATATCTTAATGGCTTGAAATTGTGAACTATGCCGACAAATGCTTGCGTTGAAGGAAAGACTTTTCTCTGCAAGTATTTTTTAAACATTGGATCATACAATCACAAACTTCGTAAGTCTGCTATAGCTGTGGCCATTGTACTTAAAGTGAGTTAGGTATTGAATCTATGTTATTGCCGTTAAAAAAGAATTTGCTGTCAATGTCATGAAAATCACATCAAGATATAAAAAGGTATCAAACTTACACATTATCCAATAAAATCAGTTCTTTTGACGTGTTTTTTCATTTGGATTCGTGTGTTTTCTCGCTATCGTTAAAGATCGATCCGGGAACATAATCAGTGATGCAAGTACAAAATTTATGGGTAACTCAAACTTTATAAAAGCTTTTTTGATATTAATAATGTTGCTGTTATCTGGCTGCAATATATTTTAAAGCACATCAAAATATTTTAAAATTGAATAAAAAAAGGATAAAGAAAAGTTGAAGTAAATCTTCATCTTTTGTTTCAATTGTGCCGCTCATCATCTTTATTATTTTATTAAATTATTCTAAAATCTTTGAGACTTTTTTCCCAAATTGCAAAGTTACTCTTCCCGTATCCTCTTACAATTAGTTAGAGAGTAATAAACAAACCCATTAAAGATTCAAAAACTTAAAATAGATTTTAATATAAATTGCTAGGTTGCTAATTCTCCTAATTAATTTGTTCGATGTTTGTACACTCCCTGCATATTTTCTCTATTTAAGTCAGTTGATGTATGTACACTTCAGTGCGGTTAGGGATTGTCCATAAAGTAAACATGCTCGGAGAGGGAGATGGGTCTGCGAATGGCGTATATGAGATAAGGGGCATGGGGTCAATTATAATAGTAAGGAGACACTAAACTAAAAAAAATATCATAAAATGTTGGGAAAGTAGGTTAAAAGCGTAGGTACTTTTAGGGAAGTGGAAGGTACTCAAAAAAGCGTCTAGTAAAATGCATCGAAATAAAAACGTGGTTACTTTATGGACAACCCCTTTTCTATAAATGAATTAGTTTTCCGGTTGTTAGGGAAACCCGTCAATAAAACAAAAATAAAAATGTATAAGGTGAAAAAAAAAAAAAAAAAATCAACACAAAAAACTTGGAATTAAATTTTTATGACTTTTAAAATGATAAAATTAAATGCACTCCATAAATGTTTAATTGTTTTAACATTTAGTTGACAATTAAATTGCTCAAATATTAAAAATAACGTTTGCGACAAATACAGTCTCTTGCAAAAGTTTAGAATCATTTAAGTATTTTTTAGGTAAATCCATTTTATTGAAATGAAATTCACAGGTGACATACACAAAACTAAGAATTATTTTAAGTTGCATACATAAACTTTTGCAAGAGACTAAATAGTAATGAAGAATATATATATAAATATATATATATATATATATATATATATATATATATATATATATATATATATATATATATATATATATTTAAATATAAGTAAATATATTTTAGGTACTATATATGCTATAACCTATGTTATTAAAATGATAAAAAGCTTTCAAAAAACACTTGCGGGCAAAATAAATATTCATTTCTATTTTTTAAATCTTTATCTAAAATCTTGTGTTTGGTTTTAGGTCAGAATAAAATTTCTGTTTCGTTACTTTTGGATTCATCTATACGTTTTAATGAACACTGGTTCAATGAAAACTTTGATGGAAATCACTTTCAATATTTAAAAAACTTTGCAAAGAATTTTGTAGATGCCTTTGGTATTTCAGCAACTCGTCGGGTAGATGTTGTGCAGTTTCAAGATAGCTCCACCTCTGGAAAGATTAGTTGCAATTCTTTATCTACATTGGGACAATTCAAGTCAAATGTAGATGCACTGACAAACAATTATGATGCAGTAACGAATATTGATATAGTAAGTGGAGTTTATGAAGGTAAGAAGAACCTTCTATCTAACTTGTGTGGCATTAACGAAAGCTTTTCCACCGCATTAGTAGTCTTGACATCAGGGCCTCAACTTGGTTCTTCTGTGAGTGATACCTTACGATCATTTTACTTGCTATCAGACACTCCAAAAACATATGTGGTTTATTTAAATGATGCAACTTCTCAAGGTACTGATCAATACAACATTTTAACAAAAGGTATTATTCAAAGACAGTTTCCTGTTCTGCAATTTTCAGACTTTCAATCTGCATCATTGGCATTATCTGTAGTTAATCAAGTAATTAATGACAGTTACGGTAATTAAGTTTTAATTAAGTTGTTATTTTAAAATTAAAGTTTAAAAAAATATAAATTATCAAGTTAAAAAAAAAAATTATAAATCACTTTTCATAGAGCAATTTGATGCTACTGCATGGTCATCATTTGGTCTGTGCTCAATTCAATGTACGAAAACAAGATATAGAAATTGTACTGGTCAATGTACAGGAGTAGAAACTAACCAAACAATAAATTGTACTACTGACTTTTGTTCTCGTAAGTTATTTTATTTATCATTTTTTGCTTTCTGTTATTTCGAAATAAAACTTGTTTATATGCCCTTGATTGTTTGTTCATTTAAAGAGTTAATTGAGACTGCAAAATTGATTATTCAGTTGAAAAGATTTCATTGGACTACACATTATTTCTTGAAATGATTTAAATAAAGTTAAATATGACTTTATTTAATTATATAATTAACTAGTTGAATAATTAATTGAATATAATCAATTGTATAATTAACTATTTCTATAATACATAGTTACACATAAATAGAGAATAGTTATTTTAGTCATTATATTATCTAATTATGTTATCATGAATTTTAATTTTAGATGAAACTTTTTTTTTTAATTTGAGCATTTTCAACTTTTTTTCAGCCTCATTTGGTTTGTGGTCATCATTTAGTAACTGTTCAGTTTTATGCCAACAAACAAGAAGCAGAAGTTGCAGTGGAAACTGTCAAAATGCAATAACAACGCAAACACAATCTTGTTTAGGTGACTTGTGTCCTAATGGTATGTAGATTTGCAATAGTTTTATGAATATTTTATGTTTAATTTATTTGAAAATGTTAGATTTTAAGAAACATTTTTTTGAGTCATCTTGAGACAAATTAAATAATGGTTTGAAATATAATAGAAGAATTAAATCTCGTCTTAGAGTCTACCAATTTTTAAAAATTATTTGTTTTTTACCTGTTGATGTTAACAAACACATAATATAAAGGTATTGTCAATTTTCAGGGGCCTGGGAAGCTTTTGTAAACTGGGGGGGCCCACACTGAAAAAAGCGCATTCCTTTGGTGTACCCCCAAAAATAAATATTGTTTTATATGTTTCTTTGGAGTTATACATATTAAAATTACATATTATTATTTTGTATTTGTTGAATAGAGAATATATGGGTACTATAGTACATATTAGATTCTATATAAAATGAGAATACAAAAGGCTGATAATGACCAAAAATAATTTATAATAATATAAAAAAGTTTAGGTTGTAGGTACATAAAACTGTATACACATGTAGTACAAAATAAAGTTCAAAATAAAGTCACTAAAATCCGAATAAATTTGTTCTATAAGGATGATCCCTACAGAACTCTGTTATCACTTTTTCTGGATCAAGTTGGTTTGCACAGTTTGAATAGATGTGTAACATTGCCAAATTATTTCATCGTCGTTCTCAGAAAAGTTTTGAGTCTTCTCATTGTTGAAAATGCTCGTTCACTAACTGCATCTGTTGCTGGCGTAACTAGAATCAGCTTGAGCAATTTGACAACTTCAGAAATAGAAGATAATTGAGAAGAGGAAAACTGTGTGAGATGTGAGACAACATCACTGACATACCTTGGAATTTCATCAAACATTGTTCTGTATAGCCCATCTAGTAAGTCCGTGTCAATATCTGAGTATGTCTTCTTTATCCATGCTATGATATCTGTGACATCTTCAGAAAGCAAAAGTTTCTCCAGCTTTTCAAGTTGTTTCTGTCCTGCTTGATCAAAATGATATTTGATAGTGTCAACAGAAGAATCAATTACATTGTAGTATGTGGCGCAATAGTACTGAATGGTTGTCTCAACATAATGATATGTGGTACTACAACCCTCCTCATACCGTGCTGGCATCTTCCTTTTTCTCGGAAGCTTGGGTTCCTCGAGGTCCGGGAAATCATTGGCATGCTTCTGAATTTTTTGCCACCACAAATTGAACCACTCCTCATTTCGCATATCCATGAGTGTTTTGACAGTCAACATTCCTTGACAGTCCCTTTCTTCAGAAGCAGACATACGTGTCTGTTGAAAGGTTTTAGATAAGTAATCAGTAATCATAAAAATACGTAATCATAAAAACATATCAGTTGTTATTACGACAACTTTGTTTTACTTTTATTTTTTGACTCTGTCTATTAAATTCTATTTACAACTTTTATACAGAAACAAAAATTCTCGAGGGCGTAATTATATACAAAAATAGCTTATGACTTGACTAATAAATTACATTAATTAACTTTAATAACATTATGACAAGAATTTTATAAACGTAACAATAAAGTTTTATAACGATCAGCTATTATCACATCACCCCAAGAACTGAAGTTCTTAAGTAACATAGTCATTTAAATATGTTGGCTTTCTCCTTTCTCTGGTTGATCGTCTGATCGCTGGTAATAAATTATCGATGATTTCTCTGCCGTCAGCTTCCTCCTCAGCGTCAACAACTGTTTCTTCAGTTCCTTTCTCTCGTGCAGCAAAAATGTCTAAATCTTCTAAATCACTTTCATCATTGTCAACCTCTTCACTGATAACATTTTTACTTGAAGCGTTTGAAGAATTTGAGGCAGGAGCTATTCTCACGTCTCGCACATGTCTTGGTACACCATCAATTCTAATATTTGTGTTTGTGAGTATGTCAGTTACAGTACCAATTTTCCAAACTGAAGTGCACTTTGCATAAGCGGGGCGAACATAAACTTTTTTTCCAATTCTATAGTTTTCATAACTTGTCGTGATCTTTCCTGAGTTTCAGTGTTTTTCTCCTCTTGAATTGGTAGACGCCAAACCTACTTATTATTTTAAGAAGCAGGTGCAGATTCCTCGTTTGTTCCCACCGTTGGTGTTGCATTGTACCAAAATACCGCTACTAACGGACATATTTGTGCCCTCGCAGCTGTTCGTTTTACTGTGCAGTGGTTACGCTCCACAATCCCATTTCCTGATGGTCTATATGCACATCTATACTTTTTTTTTACACACCATTTTTCACATATATTTGAAAATTCACTAGAGTTAAACACCGCTCCATTATCTATTAACAGTTCTTGCGGTGGGCCATGCTCCCTAAATACAGATTCCAATTGACTTACTACATTTTTGGTATCTTCGCGAGGCAACTTTCTCCAAATTGCAAACCGACTTGGTCCACAGTCAATCATTGTTAAATATGGCAACCCTTTATAGTGAGTCACATCACAAGCAATTCGATACCATGTGTCTGGTACATCTAGCACTCCATTTTCCCATTTTATTGGCGCTGGATCAATTGAATTACATTGAAAACATTTGCGAACACATTCTTCAACATCTTTTCTTAATACGTGCGGAAGTCTTCATTGCACTGTAAACATTGTCCAATTAACGCCAAAATGATGCTTTGAGAGACAATTAGGAATTTCTTCAGCAATACTTACTCCACATAGCTCTTTAGTACTTCTTCGTGAAAGCTCATTTAACCAAGTCTTTGGAACTCTTGTCAACATGTCAGCTTTGTTTTTAGAGGACGGAACCCATTTTAATGTGATGTTTATATTATATTCTTTTATTAGGTCTTGCAATAGAGAAAGTCTTCTTTTAATAAGCATTTCTGATAATCCATTTGATCAAATCCTATGACTTTCAGTCAGCATACTTTATAGCCATCCATGACCTGTTACTGAAACAGTGAATACTGACAAATTCTTTATATCCCACTTAGCAGCTAGGTTTATCCCACGCACCACAGCATCTAATTCAGCAATATTAATATGCATAACATCATTTATACTTCGAAGCCAGGCTGCATCCTCAATTATTATGCCATCGTATTCTATAATAACCCCCAAAAATTGTGGTGTGATGCTGCTAGCATCACACCACAATGTTGCTCCATTTTGAATCCCTTTAGCATTCCATTTCCCTCTCACAGAATCACAAACTTCTAATTGGCGCAATATTTGGATTAACCTTGACTGAGCTTGATCTCCAATTAGATCATCCCAAGTATTTCATTTACTATGACGTTTTATAAAACTGCAGGCAGTTCTAAGCCACCCTCCAATAGGATAGTGACCCAATAAGTGTCCACATATTGAAAAAAGTTTCCGTCATGTTACTTTTCAGTTTTGATATCTTGTGACTTTGGAATGATGTTTCCACGTTTCCAACAAAGCTCCTTTTTTTCATTTCTAAAAAGTTGCAAACCCAACACTCGTGCAGTATCACATTGCACCGGCTCTTTTGTTACCAATTCATAACACGCTAAATGATTTACGACCTTTTCAACTGATGTCTTTTCCAAATTAACAATTATGTCGTCAATGTAGTGGTCAGTTGCTTCACTAATACCTGCATTGAGATTCAACACACTGCCTAAGACTGAAGACATTATTTTTGGGGCAGAATTTAGCCCAAAACCAAGACGTGTACTCGGATCGATATGTATTTGCATATAGGCGCATCTAAGATCAAGCGTTGGAAATTTGTCACCAACAGTTCTCCATTTTCTAACTTTTTCATCACATTCGTCACTTGAGGCATTATGTGAGTTCACATACTGATTCAATTCGCGAAAATCCAGAACAGGTCGTATCTTTCCTTTATTTTCTTGCTCAACAGCCATTAACGGGACAATCCCTTTTGTACTTTTTTCTTCTTTGTTGCATGGTTTCAACCAGCCATTTTTTACCCATCTCATCATTAAATTGATGTAACAACTGGGGTTTTACTTTGTACTGCGCGACAGAATTTCTCAGTTGTGGTTGACCTTGTTTCCATTTATATTTAGCAGTCCACTTTGTACCATCAAAATAAGCATCAAAATCCTTGTCCTTTATACCAACAACTTGTTTCTCTGCATGAATTGAAACGAAACCAAATTCAATTTTTCCATTGTACAATGCACTCCTATTTAGCGATTAATGACATCCATACCAATAATAGCATCAATACCGTTGACAACACTTTTCAGAACCATTACTGATGTTTTGAGCTTTTTTCCTTCAATAATCAATGTTACTGTAGCTTCTCCCTCCGTTTTCACAAATTCTCCATTAACAGCCAACACCATTAGTTCATTTCTTCTGATACGAACACCGGCTTTCTGAGCCATGTTGTTTGAAATAATAGTTCGAGTATATCCGCTGTCAACCAGTGCTTTTCCAGCAAAGGTGTTCACTTGCACAGTGCATATTGGAAGCGCCGTTAGTTGTTTAGGAAAACAGCTGGCACTCGCAATTCCCCATTTGAGTTTCCCTGACGCAATGAACAAAATCTTGCAATGTGTCCCGATTCTTCACATCTAAAGCATTTTATTCCATCATTAACAATTTGTTTCTTCGAAAAACAGATTCTGGCAACATGTCCAGGCTTGCCACACTTGTAGCAGTTAAAATCAGTAGCGGATGGTTTTTTAACATGTTTATAGAAACCAGAGATTTTTGTTGAAACATACTCATCTTTCGTTTTTTCCGTCATGAGTACTCGTGCATGGTTTAATGCATCCTGTAACCTGATCCCAAATATTTTCACTTGTGCTCGTAGCTGCTTTGAAATTTCACCCGGCAATCCAGTTATGAATGCTCTTAGCAATAATTCTTCGCTTTCAATGTTGGCCAAACCCATAAGTTGACGTAAACTGGCCAAATACACATCAACAGATTTACTGTCATTCCATCTACAATCTCTGAACTGCTCGTAAGCTTGAAAACCATCGACTGCAAATGCATCTAGTAGAGCTTTTTCAATGTCCGCAGCGGCGGTTTTTTGGCTCCCCCCAAGTTGCTCATATAATGCGAACGCACTGCCTACAAGAAACAGCGGAATGATCAATGAAAGATCGCCCATATTTTGCAGCTCTCCCACCAGTTTGATCTTTTTTAGCCCCCTGCAACATCTCCAGATCCATCAAACTTTCCAATCATTTTCGCCATAGATGCCATACTGCCGAAATAGCTTGTTATTACGACAACTTTGTTTTACTTTTATTTTTTGACTCTCTCTATTAAATTCTATTTACAACTTTTATACAGAAACAAAAATTCTCGAGGGCGTAATTATATACAAAAATAGCTTATGACTTGACTAATAAATTACATCAATTAACTTTAATAACATTATGACAAGAATTTTATAAACGTAACAATAAAGTTTTATAACAATCAGCTATTATCACATCAGAAATCATATAAAAATAAATCATATAAATAGTATTTAATATTTTGATTATATAAATAGATATATACATAATCTATCATATATATTTTTTTAATATAGATAGCTTGGCCTTTGGCTACCATTATATAGTCCAAATGCTAGGCATGATAGCATATAGTAGTTACCTTTTTTTTAATAGTGACATTTAAAAAATAAAATTTAGTCAATATATAATATAATAAATACTTCTATTATATAATTATAATATATATAAAGAATAAAATCATTATTAGAAATTTTTTGCTTTAATATTTATATATATAGGAATTTTATATTACCTAAGAACAACTAATTAAAACTTGATTATTCAATTCAACAAAACAATCTTGATTTATAAATAATAACTTCCATCATTAAGAAGTTTCTTATTTTTAGCCAATTTTGGAAGGACTCTCATAAAAAAATAGACAAGAAGACCAAAAAAAAAACTAATACAAAAATATATATATTTTTCTAAATAGATATATTTTAAACAATTTTTTTTTAACAATTTAAAAAAAATTTTTTTTTTCAGGGGCAATAATTTTTTAAAGGCACAACTAAAAGGGCGCCATCATTTTTTTCTCGGAGGGCTCTGGCCCCGGTTCCGAGGCCCATGATTTTAATTTTGTGGCTTAACAGATTTTTATCTTTTATTTATTTATTTTTAAACATCTTCGCTTCCAACAAGGCTGCAAGCAGCCACTAATTAAAGTTGGAAGTTACTGAAAGAGAAAAGATGAAGATTGTAGAGCAAGATAACGTTTGACGGATGATTTAAAGGATTGCAAATTATTTGAATCAGGAAAGCAAGATGAAGGAAGCGAATTCCAAAGAGCTGATGTTTGAGGAAAAATACTAGACAAATAAGTGTTTTTGGAGCACTTAGGAACAGTCACAGAAAAAGGATGAGACTTAATCGAATGACGAGTAACACGAGAATGAATTTTAGTAGATGGCACAAGAGACGCTACCTCTTTAGAGCAGTACCTACAATAAATATCAAAAAGAAAAGGAAAATACTTTCCTAGATAACAATGAATCTGTACCTGGTAGGAATACCAGATAAAGATTCTTTATGACTATAAAAAATATGATAAACCTTTTTATAAAATCATGCTTGTGCTTTTCAGAATTTAAAAGAAATATTATTGCAGTATATTATAGCAGATCAAATTAGTTTTCTAAATTTTGAAATCAAATTATGTAATTTCATCATTTACCATGTTGATATTCCACTATCCATTGTTTTTTTATCTATTTTATCTCCTGATGAAACCATTCCTTCTGCTCTTCACTGACATCATCCATAATTTAAAATTATGGATGATGTCAGTGAAAACCAACTTAATAAAATAATATAACATTTTTTTTGTTTTTAAACAAACCACATCTTTCACAATCATGTTGACTTACATGATTGTGAAAGATGTCGTTTGATAGAAACAAGAAAAATGTTATATTAGTTTATTAAGTAAATGAGCACACTTTTATAGCAGTATTTTTTAAATTTTTATAAAAAAAAAAAAAAAAAGCAAAATTTTATATTTGAAGTTTGATCATAGAGATAATTTTTATATATAAACAAATTTTTTATAACAAAAAGCGCATAAAAAAACAACATAACTTTACAAAGAAAAAGTGTGTAAGTTCCATTTAATGTTTGATTTGATAAGATTAATTTATTTTACAATATTGAAACTAATTTCAATAATATAAAATTTACATTATTGAAATTATTTTCAATAATATAAAATTAACTTATCGAATCAACTTTATATTAATAGAGTTAGTTATATATTTATAAAATTAGTTTTGTATTTAAAGACTAATTGGTTTTATGTGATATTAATCAAATTTAATATTAATAAATTTATTATCAATAAATAATACCAATACATATTAAAATGTTAATATCAATACATTGAATTTAGTGATACTAAACTTATTAGAATTAATTGGTTAATCATTTTTATTATGGAATTAATAATTTGTTTACTTTTTTTTCATTATATTTTTATTAAATCTTAAAAAATGTTTTAAACCAAAACATCTCAATATTTATATTTTAGGCATTAAAAAAATTTGGCAAGCTATATATATTTAGTAGAATAGAGGAAATATAAGATATGGGCTATATTCCACTACATAGTTTTTTTAATTTTTAAATAAGAAAAAAGCAAAATCTTTTTGAAGAATTTTGCATTTGATTGAAGTAAATAATTGGAAGAAAATGTTAGATGTTAAATGCTTACAATAAGGTTGAGGAGTGGATGTAGAAAATCTATTAGAATGTAAAAATTACACAAAAGAAAAAGACTTATAGTTGAATTGTTAAATCATTAATTCATTCATTCGTGTTGGTTATTTAAACAGTAATAATAAAATTTTAGTTGTGTAACATGTTTTTTTCTAATTTTAATATTCTTTGATAGTAATATTGGGTGCATGGTCAGATTACGGAATCTGTTCATCATCCTGCTGGCATACAAGAGTCAGAAATTGCACAGGAAACTGTCAAAATGTAACTACAACTGATTCAGAACCTTGTTTAGGGGACTTGTGTCAAACAGGTATGTTAAAAATTAAATATTGATAATATGAGTATTTAACTATGTCATAAATATAAATGAACTAATTATATTTAAATTTAATTAAAAATTTGAAGATTAATTAAAGCATTAGATTTGGAAAAATACTTAAATTATTATTAATAATATATAATTATTATAAATATAATAAGAAAAACAACAATGTTTTTTATATAAATAAGTATAAATTAAATAATTAATTGCGGCTTTTGTTCTTTGTGCTGTATAATAAGTTTTCAATTATAACACATTGATAAAATTTGTTTATTACAAAGTTAAGTGTACTTAGTTGAGCATGAAAAGCTTGTTTCCAGTAACTTTGCATTTTTTATTTTAGTTTTATTTCAAATATTATTTAAGTTTGTTATTTTGATGTAAACATAGGTTTTATAAATTAGTTTTGGTTAATTTTGTTTAATTATTTTTTATATTTAATATTTTTATTTATATAGTTATTTCTTTAAAAATATAATTTGTTAAAAAAAAATTATTAATATTGACATAAATAAGAATTTCTAATAATTTTAGTATATAAATACATTTTTTTATTTATTTGTTTACAAAGCTGATTATTTAAAGAAAAGAAAAATATAACTCTAACAATAACCTTTTTTTAATTCAGACCTATTAGTTAAATTCTGTAATTCTTTTCTTTTTTGCATAAAAGTTACACAGGGACAATTTGAATGTAAAAAAAAACTTACAAAAGCAAAATGTATACAGGGGCATGAAAATGTCCTTTTAAATTTTTTTGTCCCTGTAAGTAACTGTTGTTTGTTTCTTCACCACTAAAATTAGTGTAATATGTTATTTAAAATTTTTTTTAAAACATATTGAATATTATATTTTATGTATAGACATGTAGTGGGTTTATGGTTATGTGTTAGCTATGTTGCAGGCCATGAACTATATAGTAGCTGTAAAGCTGGCTAGGTAGTAGCTATGAGTGGGCTATGTAGTAGCTATATAACAGGTTATGTAGTATCTATATAAAAGGTTGTTTAATATCATGTTGTATAATAGCTATGTTGTGAGCAGGTAGCTCACTATATATTGAAATATTTTATACCTATATAGCGGGTCATAGCTAAATAAAGGATAATGTAGTAGTTATGTCCTCAAAAGAATAAAAAAATAATTAGAACTAGTTTAAAGTTTTGACTAATTCTTGCTGCCATTACGTAGGCTATCCTACTAATATATATATATATATATATATATATATATATATATATATATATATATATATATATATATATATATATATATATATATATATATATATATAAATATGTTAGTGTAAATTATGTTACTGTATTTTACAAATAGAATTCTCAATGTTCTTAAAGAACAGAGCAATAATAAATTAGTAAAAAACACTTATCTAACTTTTTCTTCTACTTGAAGTTTAACCATTGCTGGATCATCAGGAAGAGTTACTAAATCTCAAAAAATCTCTTTTTTTTGAGATTTAGTAACTCTTCCTGATGATACAGCAATGGTGAAAATTCAACTAGAAGAAGAAAGATAAATAAGTGTTTTTTACAAATTTTTATATATATATATATATATATATATATATATATATATATATAAATGTATATATATATATATATATATATATATATATATATATATATATATATATATACATATATATATATATATATATATATATATATATATATATATATATATATATATATACACATATATATACATATATATATACACATATATATAATAATATATATACACATATATAAACACATATATATAAAATACACATATATAAACACATATATATAAAAATATATATACACATATATAAACACATATATATAAAATACACATATATAAACACATATATATATAAATATATATACACATATATATAGTTTTGACTAATTCTTGCCGCCATTGCGTAGGCTGTCCTCAAATATATACATATATATATATATATATATATATATATATATATATATATATATATATATATATATATGTATATATATATATATATATATATATATATATGTATATATATATATATATATATATATGTATATATATATATATATATATATATATATATATATATATATATATATATATATATATATATATACAGGTACCGAAAAAAGTTTAGAACCACTTAACAATTTTGCATAATTTCATTATTTTTTCAATATATGAAACTAATATTGAACTTTGATGATAAATTTTGTATATATATATATAACATGCTTTAATAAAAACCTAAAGGAATTTACACCGCATTCAATTGCACACACATTAAGCGATCAATAAACAAACACACACAAATGTATTGAATTCAAATGAAAATAAATACATTTTAAACATTTAAACTTTTTAATAAATACATTTAAACAAAGCAATGTAAATATTTATATCAATATTTACATAGATATCCTTTGTTTTTAATCACCAGATGAAGTCTTCTAGGCATACTTTCAACCAACTTTGAACACTGATCTTTATTAGCTTCCAGACACCAAACTCGTCTGATTTCATCCTTCAAGGATTCTGTAGATGTACATTTGGTTCTATCAAGATTATCTTTGATGTATTTCCACAAATTTTCAATCAGATTATGATCCAGACTATTTCCAGGCCAAGGAAGAACTTCAATTTTGATGAAGAACATCAAAGTTCAATATTAGTTTCATTGAAAGGATAATGAAATTACCCAAAATTGTTAAGTAGTTTTAAACTTTTTCAGTACCTGTATATATATAAAATAAATGTTTATTTACACTTTTTTAAAGCAATTTTGGGTGTTTGGTCATCATTTGGAAGCTGTTCAGTTTCATGTCAGCAAACAAGAAACAGAACTTGTGTTGGAAACTGTCAGAGTATTTCAATATTAGAATCACAGTTATGTATAGGTGACTTGTGTCCAACTGGTATGTAAATCTAGTTACCAAATGTTCAGCTTTATTAGAAAGTTTTGAATATATATTTTATTTTTATAAATTAAATATTAATAAATAAACTATAATTAGTTACTATAATTAATCTGGTTTTCCATTCACCTTCCGTTAATCCAATATAAACTTTATTGGTTGGTTTTTAGCTGCGATGATGCATTTGCATATAATGTTTGTGGATTTGCACTAACCATTCAGGGGCCATTCTGTTTTATTTCGACAATTGCTTTTTTGGGTCATTATTTTCAACTAGTTAAGATTGGACCCATAAAAGATACAGGTCTTTGTAAGTCTATTCCAAATCAAACTTTTTTATGCTTTTTCCTTTTGTATCCTAGCTTTTTGGATCCCTAAAATACGGGTCTTTACCAAACCTACCATTTCTATACATATCTATTCCACACCGATTATTTCTATGCATATTTTTTACTTACTTTAATATTTTTTAGTAAAATAATTTCGTTCTGAAAAAAAACTTTAAGAGCAAAAAAATTAACATGCGCACCTTTGCGCATACGTAGAGCTTATGAGAGACTTATAATTAGGTTTGTTTTTCTGCTAAATGCATTTCATTGATAGCTGAGTGGTTAAGTGCGCTGTCATCAGTGTTGTTTTGGGAGGTTTAATATCTCCTTTTTGCGTAATAAATTTTGAAATTTTTTAAATCTTGCTTATATATTTATAGCAAAAAATAATAATATAGCAAAAAAGATTTCTAAAATTTAAAATAAAATTTTAAAATTTTCTCATTTTATAGATATATTATACGCGATTATTCCTTATAATGCCTGCCAACTCAACATATGCTAAAGACATTTACACTTACAGATGTTTGTATGTAATACAAATGGAACTAAGAAGTTCTTAGACCACTAAAACATATTCATAAAAAAAAAAGTTCATTCTTATGATTAATCTAAAAGTTAAGCAAAAAAAATTTTGCGCATTGGCTTTGGGTTGTGGCAAAATAAACCTTAATGCGTCAAGTTTCTTTTGCATTTATCTAAAATTTTTTGAATAATTTTAATTTTGTTGCATACAAATGCATAAAAACATATAAAACTGGTACAGATATATCATTTCACAGATAAGAGATTGTATTTACTACAATAGTAATAAATGAATATTTTTTGCCTTTATTAGAATATATACCATAAAAATATATTCCATATATCTTTAATAGAAGGAGTTTTTTTAAAAATTTAAAATCTTATTTCTAGTTTGTTTTTCTATTTTTTTGCCACAAAGTGACATCACATACGCAAAAAAATTGTAGCTTTAATGATTTACGAAATAGCCTCGACTATCATTTTTAAAGGTCTAAGCAGTAGATGATGTCATTTTAGCTATATGAAGTTATCAAGAGAGGGGCAAATCTAAAATTGAAGTTTCAAATTTCCACTTGGATGAGACAATACATTTCGTGTTTTTTCCAACCTTGTCAATTTTTTTAAATATAATAGCATACCTACAAAATATCA
Source organism: Hydra vulgaris (assembly GCF_038396675.1). Lineage (NCBI taxonomy): Eukaryota > Metazoa > Cnidaria > Hydrozoa > Anthoathecata > Hydridae > Hydra > Hydra vulgaris. Next base: position 16,074,541 of record NC_088929.1, read on the forward strand.
AAACTAAACAGCTTGAGTAAAAAAGATTTGTAATTATTAGAAAAGTTTACTTACGATCCTGACTTTTTTCGTATTACATACGATCCTGAATAAATGTTATATAAGTGGATTTTGTACATTTTGTAAACAATATATATAAATATATATATATATATATATATATATATATATATATATATATATATATATATATATATATATATATATATATATATTTATATATATTTCTCTGGAGTCCACAGAACGTATTGGATAATAAGATTATTTGAGTCCTTTGTAGTGCAGTGTCTTAAGAAATATAGTTGTTAAGTATTAAGCCTGAGCTGATTGCAGTTTACCATTTTATGTATTAACTGAATGTTGACTTTTCAATTATTTTTATACTAAGTATTATTATGTAACTGTTACTTGCAAAGCTATTAAATGTGTTCTGGAGTTTTTATGTAAGAATATAACTTTCGCCACTGTAAAGTAGGATTGGTTAGCAAGCTGCTTCAAAAATTTGGGTTTTGAACAGTTCTGACTGCTGAACACTATTAACCGTTAAATTAAATTAGCGCCTTCTTGAAATTCACAAATACAGCCTATTCTATAGGTGATTGTATGCGGTACAAAATAGCTTTTTTATAAGGTTTTTAGCAGCAACAGACTGATTCTTCTATAATTTTTTGTAAGACTTTTCTCCGATAATTTTTCATTTGAGAATTTGATTGTCTTTCTTTGAAAGCGAAACTATGAAGTTATATAGCTCCACCACCGCACAGATAAGTAAAATTTTAGTAACAAATAATTGGGTGACTTACAAGCTGCCTTAAAAAGTACCCCATTGCGTAATTTTTGTTCAATATAGGCAAATAGACAGTGTTCTTGACAACCTTTACTGAGGTGTTTGCTTGAAGCGAGCGCAAATATGACATTAAATAATTTAATCTCTCTTATTATCATTTTGTCTAATTTTTTCTTATAGTTTTCAATTGTCTTAAAACATTTATTTTAATTAAAATATGGAGGCATTAACAACTTGCAACTGCATTATCCGTGAAGTATATTATTGCGTATATATGTATGTATGTATGTATGTATGTATGTATGTATGTATGTATGTATGTATGTATGTATGTATGTATGTATGTATGTATGTATGTATGGATGCATGTATGTATGTATGTATGTAAATATACATATATGTATATATATAAATATATATATATATATATATATATATATATATATATATATATATGTATATATATATATATATATATGTATATATATGTATATATATATATATATATGTATATATATATATATATATATATATATGTATATATATATATATATGTATATATATATATATATATATATATATATATATATATATATATATATATATATGCAGTATAGCTTGAGCAGGTAATCACTCGTCATTATTAAAAAAAAAGTTGATGCAAACAAAAACAAATGTGTCGATAGTTATGCGTACAATTGACTTGTATGCATAACTATCTGCATTAAAAATTAATTTTTAATGCAGATAGTTATGCGTACAAGTCAAATTTGAAAAGCATAGTTTTTTTTCTTTGTAATTTATTTTGTGCAACAAATTTTAGGAAAGGATAGTATTGCTTTTATATGAGTTCTCATAATTTTGTTATTTATTGTGACGTACTAATTATCTTTCAAAGTTTTTAGCTCTTTCAGATTTATGGTATTTTTTAATTGCTTTGATTCTGATAAAGGAATTCAGACAGTCCGAAACAGCTTTGTATAATATTATGTTTAAATAAAAAATGTTAGCAAAACTAATAGTTTGTAACATTTATTCAATTAAAATAAATATTTCTTCTGTTGCTTTAAAACTCTTTTATTCTTTATTTCTCTTGCTTTTGACTCGTCCAATTGTGTCATTTAGACAAGAGATGCTTATTTTAATCTACCACAATCCTAATTATTATGTAAACTAGGTTTTTGTTTATAAATATTTTATAAACAAAAACCTACTTGCAACAAACAGGACAATATATACTTTTCCGCGACTATTAGAAGGTTCATTAATTAACTAGCAGTAAGCAACTCGTAATAAGGATTATTAGTAAATAAATCAATAATAAGAATTCATTTGATTTATTATCTGAAAAATATAATAACATACAAGTTTTAGTTAACGACATAAACACTACATTTCATACATTTAATTATTAAATTAATTAAGTCAGTAAAAAATAAAAGCTTATTAAACAGCTTTGTATAATATTATGTATAAAAAAATAATGTTAGCAAAACTAATAGTTTGTAACATTTATTCAATTAAAATAAATATTTCTTCTGTTGCTTTAAAACTCTTTTATTCTTTATTTCTCTTGCTTTTGACTCGTCCAATTGTGTCATTTAGACAAGAGATGCTTATTTTAGTGTACCACAATCCTAATTATTATGTAAACTAGGTTTTTGTTTATAAATATTTTATAAACAAAAACCTACTTGCAACAATCAGGACAATATATTTCTTTCTAATAAATAATTCCACTGGTATAATATTATTATTTCTTTCTAATATAGGCATTAGTATAATAATAGGCATTATCATATTTTCTAATATTCCAATATAAAAAATTTATATTGGAATTATGATCTTTTTAGCTCCCTGCAAATATATCTTGTAAAACTTGTGGAAATCATGAATGTGGAGGCAAAACTACCTTACCATTATGGCAACATAAAAAATGTGTTTCATCAAAGTATTTTTTATCTGGCAGGTCTGGTTCACTTCTCTTAAACAATTTTGATCTGGAATAGTATTACTTTTTGTCTAGCAACATTTGGAACAGTCTAGCAAAGTAGTATACTAATTATTATGTCTAGCAACATTTCCTCCTTGTCTAGAAAAATATTATTTGTTTTGTAGATGAATAATTTCATCTCGCCTAGCTCTATCTCTTTCATTTTGACAAGGATATTATCAACATGCCTAATCACATTTTTCTCATTTCCACTAATAACTTCTTCAAGCCTAATATCATCCATTTCATTTTCACTCTTTCTGTTAAACATATAACCAGTAGTATTACTTCTACTAATTTATTACTACTACTACTGTAGTAACGTAAAAAAATAAACGTTAATAAAAAAAACCTGTTTTTTATAGTTGTTTTAATATAATTTTTCATTTTGTACAAAAAAAAACAACATCTGCAAACATAATAAAGACATGAACAAACTATTTCTGCTTTAAGCCTTCCACGCAGTCCAAAACTATTAAATTTTTACATGAAAATAGAATGCAGTAAATAGTAAATTCACTTTTGTTTTAAGACACCTAAATAATGAAAAAACTATTTACAAAACGTTTATATTGTTTTTTCTTTCAGTTCTCATTTTTACGATCAATGATTGTAAACCAAACTTTTTTACAAGACCCTCTCTTTCTGGTTTCTTCAACATTAACGCAAACTTGTCTTTCATAATTGGCTCATTTGAATATATTACATTAGATAAATGTGTATAAATAAGCTTCCTATATTTTTTAGTAAATTCTTTTCGACTTCTTTTAAAAGATGTCTCAGCACTATCTGGAGAAGGTGGAATATAATCATCATAGTCAAAATCTTCAGATTTATCTACGTCCTTTGCAGCATAAAACAAACTTTCACCATTGTTACTACTTTCAGTGCTGTAACTTTCTTCTTTTCCAAAGCGGATATACTTTTTTTTGAATTACTTGTGAAACAGGGAAGCTTAATGGACAAGAAATTTCATTTACAAAATCAACATTGTCAAAATTAGGGTCTGTTTCTGATAATTGTTGATTTGGCATTTGTGTGAGTTTTTTTCGTTTGATAGCATATCAAACTTTATCTACTATTTTTTTGGCCTTTTCATTACATACGTTTTCTGAAGAATTAGCCAACTTTTTTTTTACATCAGCTAATTTTATAGACCCCTTGTTTATTTCATTTTCAAACAAATTCAAAGGTATGTTTTTCTTTTCTTCTATTTTTGTACCCTGCTCATCTGTTAATGATCTTTGAATTAAACACAGTTGATTGTTTGTACTTGACGCAGCATTATATTTGTCAAATATGGCATAATTGCTTTCAGCCACTTTTAAACTGTGACATAAATGATGTGCAACATTTTGCTTCAAGCTGGGAAAATTTTGATGAACTTTTGTTGTCGTAAATCTTCTGACTAATGTTGGAGTCATTTTAGTAAAATCTTTCTTTACCTTTTTGCCTAAAGCATGATTCCAAAATAAATGAAACTGGGAAGTAATCATTGATGAGTCCATTGGAGCACCATTTTAATTCAAAAACACAATCGCTGTATCTGTGGGTAGAGAAATTCCATTAAGTTTATTTTGAAAAAACTCTATATATGTATTTAGCTCATTGTAAAGCTCAAAAGTCAACACAATATTTGCAGGCCCCTTATACGATGTGTTATGCTTTTTAATGCTAATTGTATAACAATTTTCTTTATACAATGCTCTGCGGAACTCACCAATAGTCATATTGGCGGAAGCTCCTGGTCTTGTGGCATTATTAAGAATTGTATACGCTAACAAATATGATCTGACCAAACAATAATTGGATTTTGTAAATACAAAACCGGAAGATTTAGAAGTTTTAATTGTGTCTTTTGCACATTTGACAGAAGACGGAAAGTTGTGGAAATCATTCATGTCTTTTTCATGTTGTCTCTCCTGGGTGCCCTTCCACAAACTACGCTTCCACTGCTTCATAGAGATTTTTAACTTGGAGTATTTTTCATTAGAAATAATTTCAAGTTTTTCTTTAGAAATACAAAAGTCTAAACACAGTTGTAGAGAACCTAAATAGGTTTTTATTGTTCCTGGCTGCTTTTTATCTTCTTGCATTTTTAACATCCAAGAATTTAAGAAAGAAACACACCCAAAATGTTTGTAATTTACATCGTCATCTGTGGCATGACGAACAGCTCCTAAAACAACATTTTTATGTTTCAGGGCAGTCCGAAGTGGTTTTACCACCCTCAACACTTTAAAGCCAAATTAGAAATTCATCTAATAGCTTATCTTCTTCAGATGAAGTCATATAAAACTTATCTTCACCATCATCAAAGTCAACATTTGATTCATCTGAATCAAATGTTGACTTTGATGATGAGGCATCTTTTTCATTTTTGATACCTGCAACATTAAACAGATTACTTTTGCTATCTCCAGCATGAAAACTATATTTCGATTTAGGGAGCCTTTTATCTAAATATTGCAAACTTAGCCAGTCTTGGTTTTCATCATTTGAATCACTACACAGGAAATTATTGTCATTATGAATAGCTCTATTAAAATTATTTTCTAATAAATCATCTTCTGCTAAAGATTCAGAAGAAACTCCATCATTTGAGCTCATATCTGAATTCTCATCAAGAAATGTTTCCAAAGCAGGCCTTGAAAACAGCATTGCTTTTTTAATTTCCTCTTTTGATTATAAGCTTTTTTGATATTTGTTATTAATTCTTTTAACTTCTTTAGAGCAATGTAAAAAACCACATATAGTTTTTTTATAATTACGGATTTTGGAACGGGAGAAAGTACTTTTCTCTTTAGATTTAAATCGAAGTTAATCCTTGCGCTCTTTGCTTTTGATTCATCCCAATCATGTTTTTTAGACATTAAATGCTTCTTTAACTCTACTACACTTCTAACAATAAAAAAATAATTCTTGATAGTTTAATATCATTTTTAAAAAAGTTTTTCTTTTCAATATTAAAAGTTTTCAACTAAAACAACAACAACAATAATAATAACAATAGTAGTAATAATAATAATAATAACTTAATAACAAAAATTGCAGCTTTTTTATTCCTTGTCCTTGCTTTAAGGACAAAAGTTAAGTTCTTGACATTTAAATAAGGAACAAGTTATCTAAAATCAGAACTGGTAAAATGTCAAACTAAAAATCTAAACTATAACCTACTTTTCGCAAGCAGGATATTTTACTTTGCCGCAACTGTTATTAGAAACAGGTTCATCAAAGGTTTTCAGTTTTGACAACAACTTAAAAATGATAATATTGAAGGATAAAAAATCATTTAATAGATTAAAAAAAAGTCTTAACAACAATTAAAAAAAAAAAAATTCAAATGTTTCTATACCTTAGATGCTTGATTAAAGTCATTGTTATCAATAGCTTTCATCATTTCTGTCTTCATACTTAAAGATATATAAAGAAAAAACTCTAAATTAATAAAATACCAAAGACTTATTCAGAGTTTATACAGGTTCTCAATAAAAGATTTCCCTGAGTTAACTCAAAAATATAAGTAATTTCCCTGACTTTTTTCTTTAAAACCCACTTGTTTTCCCTGACTTGTTCAAAAAAACCCTTTTACCCTGACTTATTAACTATATATAGTATTAATTATTAAAAATAATAGCTAGAATAAAGAAATATCTTTAAAACAAAGAAAATAAGTTTCACACTATTTTCTTCTTTCCTTCCAATATTTGTACTGCTTTTTCCAAAATTTTAATTTCGACAGGTTTTTCTTTGCTCTAGCTTTTTAAACCATTTCCTTTAATTATTATTCCAATATCATTTTTAACAAACTCAGTTATAAATTATCGCAGGAATCTAATAGGAAAATTTTCACTTTATTACATCACTGATTTCTGTGGTTACAATTTCTATTTGATAATTGGATTTATTTTGCTTAGCATTCTTTCTCCCTTGTTCAAGATCTAACTGATATCTTTGACATGCACCTTTAAGAGACTTTATAAACTTAACTGTTAGTTCTATTGTTGATGATAGTCTACTATCATTTTTCTTGATTTCATTGATCTTTTTTTCAAATTAACTTTGGATCCAATCTTATTAATATTAAATTGTCTCTCTATAGTTGCTTAACCATGACTTGTAACTAGAACCTATTTTTATTTTATGTTAGAACTGATTTTAACCCCTTAGGTATATTGATAGAAGATTTATGATATACTTAGTGGTCAGGGAAAACAACCACTTGTTTTCCCTGACCACTAAGTAAATGAAAAACCATCTATTCACACTCACACATTAATTAAAAAAAAAAGAAAAACACAAAAAGTTTACCTATCCTTAAACGTATTTGGAGTAACATTAATTTTTAGCAAACATGTCTAACAGAAAAAGAAAGATTTCTTTTCAGTTAAAAAAAGCTTGTTTAAAACCAAAAAAAGGTTCAAAAATAAATTTTAAAACATACATCAGATTTATCAGCAGAGCCTATAGCACAATCATCAGCTCCTAAATTAATAAATAATTATATATATATATATACATACATACATACATACATACATACATACATACATACATACATACATACATACATACATACATACATACATACATACATACATACATACATATATACATACACACATACATATACACACACAAACACACCCACGCACACTTTTTCTGAAATATCAAAGTTTATAGAATAAAAAATGCAAACATATTATAAACCAATTGAAATTCAAATTTTCAGATCAAAAGGTTGAATTTTAACAATCAAAGTTTTAATGGAGAACTAATATATTTATTATTTATTGTAATTTTTATTATTATAATTATTTTGTATTATTATAATTCATAACTTAATTGCTAGTAAAACAAAAAAAAAATAATTTCAAACATATTTTGACCTGATTTTATCTGCAAAATGTAATTGTTCCCAATCAGATGACTTTTTCTTCTTCTAAAAACCAGTATTAATCATGATAGTTCACGCTTTATGAATAATAATTTTTATATTGTATTTTATGTTTACATGGGTAAATATTTTACACGATAACTTTGAAAATCTTATGTAATAATTACAAATTTTATAATACTTAATTTTATCTCACCTTTCAGTAAAAAATTTATTCAGAAATACCTCAGCCTATAAACACAAAATTGATTTTATACCACAAATCCATTAGAGTTAGAAAATA
>NC_088929.1:16085000-16212500 GCF_038396675.1 Hydra vulgaris
AAATATTTTTGAGTGTGAAAAATCAGCCTAAAAAGGAGCCTAATGTAAAATAACATCCAGAATTGATCAACCAATAGTCAAAATAATAACCAATAACCAAAACTACTATTTGAAATTGATTGAAAGAGAATGGATTTAAAGCAAGAATTTGATGGAAGAAATCGTTCTTTTTAAGATTGAATTTGGTTTTAAATTGACGAAATTATGAATTAATATTTTAGTTATAGTATAATTTATTATTGTTTGTTAGTTTTTTTTTTGTTTATTGAACTCTTAATTAACTTTGCTTTTATCGTAGAGTTTCTTATTTTAAACTTAATTACAATAATCATTAAATGAATAATTTTTTTCTGAAAACTTATCATTTTCTTGATAAGTAATCATAGTTTACTTATCAAGAAAAGCATTTTTGTACAAGTAATTTTTTTCTGAATTTACATATAAAATCTTATATAATAATGCTGAACTTAATGTTAGTACTGTAAGTAGTGTCAAAACCCTTTATTTAAACACGGATCTGAAGGCATCCATTTATGAAAATTAAAGGCAAGTTTTTTTAGCATATTTATTAATAAAAAAATAAAATATAAAAAATAAATTTTTTTTTGGGGGAGGCTGTCAAAATCAACAAGTGTTACCACATATCGTATGTGTACGACAAAAAGTTTATAAAATATTATATTTTTATTATTATATTTCTTATAAAAAAGTATAAGTAAGTTTTGTAAATATGTAACTTATGTAAATATGTAACTTATGTAATTTGATTGATAACAATGTTACTTAAAAATTACATATAAGTAAAAATTTCATTTGAATAGTTTTACATACAAACATCTCTAAGGGTAAATGGGAAAAGGTTAAGTTGAGTTTGTGGATCTTATATGTAACAAATGTGTATAATATATGTATAATAGATAAATTAAAGTTTTTTTAAGCAATTATGAGTCTTTTATGCTTAAACTGTTTTATTTTGTATTTAAAAAATACAAATCAAAACAGTTTAAGGCAACTTTAAAAAAAACAAGTTTTTTTGCTTAGCAGTGGATATGATCACTCAGAAATGTTAGTATGTAACATACTAATCTCAGTGTCAACATTGTTGGCTCTGAGGTTAGCACACTTAACTAATGAGCTACTGAAAATGTGTTTTATTGAAAAACAAACCACTATGATTAAGAATAACTATATTGGATTGCAGTAATATTTTTACAAAGTATTTTAGAACTTCAATATTTTCTCAAAAAAAAAAGAAAAAGTATTAAGTATAAAAATTAAATTTAAATAAATACAATTAATAGTTACTATTAATAGAGATGTAATAAGCAAATATAAAAATATTTAATATGTAAAAAATCTTCTTCAATATGACATAATGTACAAACATCTATAAGTGTAAAAGTCAGCACTACTGACAGTAAGTTTTTTATGTTTTTGTTATATACATACATGATCTTATATGTAAGGATCATGTATGTATTATGTATAATATCAGAAAAATTTTATAGTTTTTTTAAGAATTAAAAGTTTTTTTTGCTTAAACTATTTTGTTTTAGCAAAAAAGACTTTTAATTGTTAGAAACAACTATTTTATTTTATTTTGAACTTTATGCTATTGTATTTTAAAAAATCAAGGAGACTAAATACACAAAAAATATTTTCTTGTCCAACCAGATGATTTGAACATTCTCTTACTATTACACTGAGCTACTAATGCTTAAGTAAAGTCTTAAATTAAAACGCTTTACAAAATTTTTATAATAGTTTAATAATTCGTCATGACTTTACACCCCCCCTCCCTTCTTGATAATTTCTGTTTGCAAAAATTTACATTACATTTTAATAATCTGTCAAATCTGGTATTAAAAACACCTTTATAAATGATTTAAGGATAAGTTTTTTCCCACTTTGTTTTGACTGGGTTTATTTTGTGTATTCTTACTTATGTTGAAATTTTAATCTTTTCATTTCAATGCAGGTTACATCATCATTAAGATCTAATTTTCATTCTGGAGAAAAGTTAAAGTGTGTTACTTTATATGATAAAAAAATGCCATATGAAGTTTAGTTTCCCATACATAAATATTTAAGCACTAATACCACTTTATGAATTGGGATACAACACTACCATAAGTACCACTAAAAATTAAAAAAGACAAAAAATTTTATGTTGATTGATCCATATGTGTACATTATAATGGGTTTTTTGATATCAATTTTAATGAGCTAACTGCTGGAAAAGTAGTTAATCTTGCTGTTAAACTGTGTGAAATGTAGTTAGTCAGATTGGTTTTAGGATTTCCATTTTTCTGTATTTCTTTAACAAAGAAATTTTACAATAAATGCTGATAGTTTTATAAATAAAACACCTTTTAAAAAAACACGATACATTTTTAATAAAAATTGATGTGAATTTTTGAGAAAAAGTAGTTAGTGATGCAGCTTTTGAAAAAAATGAAAGTTGGTGATGCACCTTTTGAAAAAGCTTTTTTTTTATTCTATTTTAAATGTAATAATGTTCTTTTCTGATGTTCTATATGTACTCTTAGTTCCTGCTATCATCACTTGTATTAAGTAAGTCAAACTTGTGTAGCCTGTCATTCAGCAAAATTGCATCTTTTTACCCTTCCTTCATGCTTGAAAAACTATTTCTCTTCTAGTTGTTTTCCTTTGAAATTTTTCTTTAGAATTCTTTATTGTCTTGGTGACAAATTTTTCAAGTCTTCTGTCAATGGCTTTCTTGTTCTTCACCTCTCCTCTTTGCTTTCTGTTGACTCCCAACTCAATTACTACTAAGTTACTGTAATTGAATCTAAGATATCACTGAATCTGAAACTTTGTAAAAATAAGAAATTTTTTTTTTTTAAAAAGTAATTTTTTTGAAGTTTGTTTTTCTTTGTAGATTTTGTAGAAAGAACTTATCCTTTTTTTACCATTATAAAGCTTGTCTTTCTTTGTCAGTTTGAGGCTGATATTTCTTTGCCAGTTTTATACAAAAAAATTGAAAAGCAATTTTTTGATGGACAGAACTGATAAATCTTCATATTGCATAAAATTTACTGAGAATAGAAACATTGAAAAACAATGGCAGTTTTCCAAACAACAACAAAAAATTTATTAATTTTTTTTGGATGTTGATTACATTGTCCATTAATATGGTGATTACTCTGTTGGATGAATTTTTTGTGACATAAAAACTAAAATTCTAATTAATCACAGTTGAGTCTGATAAACGTTTGAAGTTTAAATAGAAATTTAAAAACAATATTTTTTATAATATTTTAACTTAATCAGGTTGTAATTATTAAAATTTTTAAACAATTTTTATATTTTTAAATAATTTTTAATTTCAGAATTCTTTAGTTTGCTAGTGTGGTTGTTCTTACACATAGTATTTCGGAATTCTTTAATTTCCTAGTGTGGTTGTTCTTACATATAATATTTCGGAATTCTTTAGTTTGCTAGTGTGGTTGTTCTTACACATGACAAAATTCTTACACTGAAATTAAACTTTAAAAGTGTTTATTTTTGACATCTGTAGTTTTGTTTATAAATTTTTGTCTTTTTGTTTCTTTAAGTTATTTTGGGAGAATGGTCACCATTTGGAAATTGTTCTTCTATATGCCTACAAACAAGAAGTAGAAACTGCACTGGGAGTTGTCAAAATGTAGATACTTCACAAAAACAATCATGTACAGGAGGCTTTTGTTTGAATGGTAAGAATTAACAATCAAATAATGTGAAGTATAACTTTAATGTAATACAAATAATGAATTTTTAAAATATAAAAAAAGTTGATACAAAATATAAAATTATTAGTTATTACAAGATTATACAAAATTAGTTCTTAAGGTTTGAAGATTGGCTTTGACTCCATTAAAAGTTCTCTGTTAAAAATTGGGCTCCTTTACAACTTTGGAGTGGTTTCATGTAAAACAAATCAGAATTGATTTTATTTTAGTAGCTTGAGTACAAGCAACTATTTTATTTATAAGTAATAAAAATAAAAATAAAAGATTGTTTAAAAACATATTATTTAATATTGTTTAAATAACCTTTTCACATTTGCTTGTGAGATAAGCAAACAAGTGACTACTCTAAACACCTTATATTATTTTTAAGTGTTCTTGGATTCACTCAAAAAGTTGGTTTATTTTTATAAACGCCCCATTTTTTTTCCACTATTTAATTATTGTCCATGATATCCATAATCTTTATCTATAAATTTATTTTGGTCACATTTTTTCTTTTTCTTCTTTTTTCTTCTTTAAAACTTGTCTTCTTTACCTAAATTAGATTCAAGTTGAAGTTGCTGTAGAGTTGTTGTTTCAGCTGTATTTTTTGTTTCTTGATTATCTTATAGATTTTTTGGCTTTTTTTTTTGTAAATTTTTCTTGAATATGCCAATAATAATAAAATGAATTGAATATGCTGTAGATTATTTTTCAGCTGTATTTTTTGTTTTTTTGATTTCTATTAGATTTTTTTGCATATTTTTTGTAATTTTTTTCTTCTGCTTTTAACCGTTGTTTTTCTTGCATTTATTTTTATTTTTTCTAGCAGCATTCTATATCTAGCATCAACATAAACTGCAGAAATGTACCAATGTTTAAAATCTTTTTTGTTTCTGCTATAATTTAGTGATGTCTGCAATTGGTCCTTGATTCTTTTAAATTAGTTTGTAATCTCATACAATTTCCTTTAAAAATTCTACTGCAGTGATGTTGGTTCCTTAAACTTTACCTGTCACATCATATGCCTATAATGACAACTTATTTCATATTTTTGGGGAAAAAATATCAAAATTTCTCACAATTTCTCATATGAACACGAAAATAATAATCATTTTATCATCTTTATGTAGGAAATGTGTTATTCAAAATTATTCAGCAACAGATTGAAAACTCGTTGATTGTTTTAATATGACATAAAGAAACGAAATATAAAAAAATAAACAAAATTTTTATCTAAAATAAATTATCTAGCAATCATGTGAATATTTATTAGTAGTAGTATATTCACGGCAAGGAGATAAGATTTCTGGAAAGGAGCATAAATACAAGGTCAGCTATTTGTAGTGTAGGCAGGCACATTTCATTCACAATTTATGCAATTATTTATTAATAATTTTTTTTTATCCAAAACCTAATGTAGTGAATTGTAAAAAGGTTGTCAACATAGAACAACATTGTTTACTTTTGGTTGTCAACGTAGAACAACATTGTTTGGAAGATTATTCCAAGAAATCGTTATTCTATAAGTGAAAAATATGTTATATATTTCACAATTATCAGTTATTTCTCTCCTTAACCATTTATGGTGACTATTCTTAGGTTCTTTTGTTCAATGGTTCAACATGCCAGTTAACAGTTATTGAATACAATCAAAACTAATTCTTCTGGCTGCTAAACTGTTTAAGTTAAGAGCCTGTAAGCGATCTTTATCGCAGAGTTTGATGCACTTTGTGGCTGATTTTGAATATCTATTACAGACTGGAGTTGCAAATTCTAAATGGTCTGATATACACTGTGTATAATTTTTCCATAGTTTGATGCTTCTACTGATGAATGAATTTTCTATTCATACTAAAATCATATTAGCTTTAGTTGCAACTTTGGAAGCCTGTGTATCCAACTTGCCATTCAACATGATGGTGATATTTTAGGGTGATGTAAGATCTAACATCAAGCATATAGTACATTTTTTGGAGGTCGTTTATACCCATATACATCACTTTGCATTTTTTGTAGTTCTTTTTTATGTCCTATTTATCCAACCATTCTGTAATAAAATAGAGTCTTGTTGTAGCTTGTCTGAATCTGAAACATCTTTAGTATGATTTTGCAGTCATCAGCATACAGTTTACATGCGATATATATATATATATATATATATATATATATATATATATATATATATGTATATATATATATATATATATATATATATATATATATATATATATATATCTCTTGCATGGTATTCGAAAAGTTTCTTCCATAAACTGTAGTTTTAAAGAGACCGCTTATAAACCAGACCAGAAAAAGCTTGCATAAAGATTATTTTTTTGAATGATAGATTGCTTGCCCAAACCAAACCCTCATTCAATGTTGCAGCACTTTCTTGCAGGCTATAAGGTAGTCGATGTAGCAGCACTCCCTTGTAGAAGCAGGCTGTATGATAGTTGATGTAGCAGCACTTCCTTGTAGCAGCAGGCTATAAGATGTAGCAACACATGCGCACGTTTTAAAAATATATATATTACATTGATGTGTATTATATACACAACCGGTAGAGGTTTGACAAAAGTTTTACCATATTTTCTTGACATAAAAAATAAGTAAAAAACAAGACTATTTTAATAAAAAGATTACCTACCCTAGCCAAAACCTTTATTTGATGTTGTGGCACTCCTGGCATGTTCTACCTATTTCAGTCAATGTAACAGCATTCATTGCAGGTTTTATCTAATTTTTAGTCAATGTAGCAGCACTTCTTGCATGTTTTTCACAATCCTTGTATTAACCCTTGAAATTAGAGAAAATAAAGTTGGCAAAAAATTGCCAACCTATAACTGTTATAGCTCAGCATCAGGTCTGCAAAAAATATAGAAAGAGATTTTAGGAAATTGATGAACTAATGAACATTTAGCATCAAACGAAAGATCATCAAATGTATTTGATGATGTTGAGTTATATGACTTTTCAATCAAATGTCAGTATTAGTTTAAAAGTTTGACAAATAATAAAACATTAGTTTTGCCAATTTTATTTCATTTATAATTATTTAAAAAGTTTTTCTGTTTTTATTTTAATTGCTTTGTTTACAATTTTAATTTTAACATTTGTTTTTCTATTTTAGTTTTATTTATTTTGTTTAATGCAAACCATAAAACTTTTTTTATTTTTTTGCTGTTTTTTAATCATTTTATTTTAGAATTTAAATAAACCGTTCATTTTACCAGGGTTTTTTTGTTTTGTTTATTTAAATGTATTATTTTATTTAGAATTTAATAAATGTTCTTTTTTATTGTTTTTATCTATTAACTATTTATAACTATTTAATTCAAAATTAAGTTGAACTTTGTTTTAATTTTTTTTATTTAAAGTTAAATAAATTTCTGAATAAAGTAGTTAACATAAAAATAAATTTATTAAAAAAACCCAGCATTAAAACAAATGGTTTATTTAATTAAATAAAACAATCTAAGATTGTCCCAGGACTGAAATGTTTTGCTGAGGTTGTTAACCTCAATTTCAAACAGGCAGTTAAGTCAACTATGCTTAATGCTGCCCTAATTCTGAGGGCTGTTGAATGTTCTACTTATTTCAGTCAATGTATGTTCACACACAAAAAAAAGTTTTTTTTTTTGTTTTTTTTTTTACATCTTCGCTTTCAACAAGGCTGCAAGGAAAGGCTATAAGAGTTGGAAGTTACTGGAAGAGAAAAGATGAAGATTGTAGAGCAAGATAACGATTAACAGATGACTTAAAAGATTGCAAATCTATAAATCAGAAAAGCAAGATGAAGGAAGCAAATTCCAAAGAATTGATGTTCGAGGAAAAAAACTAGACGAATAAGAGTTTTTGGAGCACTTAGGAACAGTCACAGAAAAAGGATGAGACTTAATTGAATAACAAGTAACACAAGAATGAATTTTAGTAGATGGCACAAGAGGCGCTAGCTCTTTGGAGCAGTGCCCATTATAGTATTTGACAATGAGATAATAGTTGGAGGTTGACTGCAAGAGTAGGTCCAACTATGTTTACAATACGTTTTTGCACCTTGTCTAAAAGAGAAAGGGTATCATTAGTAGATCCACCCCAGATATGGCAACAGTATTCCATACAAGGCCGGATTTGAGATTTATAGAGATAAAGAATTTCTTACTCCAGAGTAAGAAAGTCTCCAGCCCAATAATGAGATGCAACCTTAGCAGATGCTAATTTTGCAATGGATTTGATATATGGTTTCCAAGAAAGATCGAAGCTAAGAGTTAATCCTAGAAGATGAAGGGTAGATGACTCATCAAGTACATTACCATTTATAAATATAGGAAGATCTAAATTATTGCGATATCAATTGGCTAAAAAAATTTAGTTTTATCTAAATTAAAGTTCACCAGCCACTGTGTATATATATATATATATATATATATATATATATATATATATATATATATATATATATATATATATATATATATATATATATATATATATATATATATATATATATATATATATATAATATGTATATATATATATATATAATATATATAATACATAATATATAATATATATATATTTATATTTATATACTATTACAGGTCAATATAAAATTGCTGTTTCTTTACTTTTGGATTCATCTCTGCAGTTCAATCAATTGTATTACAATGATAACTTTGGCGGAGATCGTTTTCAATACTTAAAAAATTTTGTGAAGTCTTTTGCAGACACCATTGGGATTTCTGCTAATCATCTAGTAAATGTTATTCAGTTTCAAGATATATCTACTTCTGAAGTAATCAGTTGTGATGCTTTATCTACATTACAAAGTTTTGAGGCAAAGGTTGACAAACTTACAAACTCTTACAGTTCTAATGCTAAGGTAGATATAGTTTCTGGAATAATTGAAGGTAAAAAAAGGTTGGCTTCTGATTTATGTGGAAGCAATAATAATTTTACTACTGCTATGGTCATACTTACTTCAGGACCTCAACTTGGTGCATCTGTTGATAACTCATTATCATTGTTTTACTCTCTAGCAAATGCTCCAAATACATATGTTGTTTATCTCAATCAAGTTGATTCTCAAAGTACAAATCAGTACAATATTTTAACTAAAGGTCTTGTTCAAAGACAGTTTCCTGTTACACAATATATTGGATTTCAATCTCCATCATTAGCAAGTTCAGTGGTTAGTCAAATTCTTGCAGATGCTCGTGAGTGATTTTCTGTTCTTAAACCTCATTTTTTTTATTAGTTGTTTGAAAAAAAAAATTTTTAATTTATTATTTTAAAATTAATTTAGGGTTTTTATTGTAGGAAAAGGCAGTGAAAATCTAAATTAAATAGGTTTGACACTGGCTCTCCTACTTGAAAAACCAGACACCTGGTAACTCTAAATTATTTCCTAAATACTCATTCGATTTCTTTGGTTAATAATTGTTAATAATAATGAATAATACTCTAAATATGTTTGTTATATGAGTAATATATGTTTATAAAATATGTTTGTTGTGATTACAATATTTTTGAAGTCCATAATGGATTTCTATAAATTAATAATTATGGCTAATTTTGCTAAATATAAACATTTTTCTAACTTTTTTATTATACTGATATCAAATAATAACTCTATTATTCTTTTTATCAGTGTGACTTACAAAGTTATTGTGATTAGAGTTTTTTGTGTTCTCTTTTAAAGTAAATTAAAATTCATAAACAGATTTTAAGTTTTGTCTAAAAATCTCATGTTTTTTTTTGTTTTTTTTTTGAACTCAAGGAAAACTCTTTAAAAAAAACTCTTGTTTAAAAATGCTTTAAATAATCATGTTTGATGTTATAATCAATCAATCAATCAATCAAATTTATTGACAGGCTCAAGGCCCAATATAATAAATATACAATGTGTAAAATAAAGTGGATTAGAATAAAACAAAGTCTAACACACTTGAATATAAACAAGACCCAAGAAAAGAAAAAATATATATATATATATATATAAAGATAAGAAATTAAAGTGTTATAAATATAACTCAGCTCTCCATTTAATCATCAGCGGAGACTGCAAGAACCTGTCTGAGTTAACAAAAGCTTTTATGATGAGGTTCTCATAATGTTTTCAACTGCAGACAATAAATAGTAAAATTGAATCTTTAACAACTTTCTGCTTTTTACTTTATTAATGAGTTTTTTGCACTATCAATAAAAAAAAATGGCTTAACCAAATCAAAGTCAATCAAGAAAAAATTTTATAATATTTTTATGCCAATCTTGATGGTTTTTTATGAAGATTAGATGATTTCTAAGTAAAATTTTTAATATAAGTTAATAATTGTTATTGTAAATTAATAACTTTTCATATAAGTTATAAAACTATATTTCATGGTATATATCAGATTACTATAAAAAGTCACCCCTGATAATATTATTGATTAGCCAGGGCTAAAGTCAAGGGAATACTTTCTATATTACCCCCACACACAAGAAGCTGAAAAAATCTTATTAGTAAATAGTATAAAAAACCTACTGACCTCATGAAGAATTGCAGATATCAACCTGTCAACCATTTAATCATTAAAAAAAAAATCTAGTAAGTCATTTAGTGACTAGTAGATCATTTTTATTAGTAGAAGTAGATAATATTAAAATACATTAAGTTGTTAAAAAATTATCAAAATACTCTTTTTGTAGTTATTTTTACTGTTATTTAACATCTAGATAAGTGTTTTTTTAATATATATATATATATATATATATATATATATATATATATATATATATATATATATATATATATATATATATATATATATATATATATATATATATTAACAAACATAGTTTATTGCGTTGCAAAAAAATCTTTTAGACATAAAATTTTTTTTTTAGGCAAAAACTGTGCCTGTTTATTTTTTGATTAATTAAAAGTTCTGCACTAGAAATCTTGCAGACGGTTTTTTTGCCACAGGAACTTACATTCTTGGGCGTTTTATTTGGAACAGTCGAAATACACCTGTTTCGTCCATGTTAAATTTTCTATGAACAGAAAACTTTTTTTCAGTACAAATGTTTTTTAAGTTCTCATAATCTACTTTAAAAAATATTTTTAAAGAAATATTATACTTTTTATATTAGTTACTACATTAACTTTCAACGTTACTACATTAACTTTCAAGAAACTTTTAGTTTTAACTCTTTAGTAACATTTATAATTGCTTTAACTTTTAAGAAGGCCTCGGTGGGAAGCGAGAGCTTTAGCTTTCGCTCTTGCCCAATAACAATAAATTTACAATAACACTCCCCTAAAACTGTTTATGGGAGCAATTTACAGCTTTAGCAAAAATTTTTTTTTTCTCTCAAAAGTATAATTATCATTGTAACTAAAACGAAAAGCGCGAAGTCAAAAAAATTTAATTAATCGAAAAATAAACAGGCACGGTTTTTGCCTAAAAAAAATTTTTTATGTCTAAAGGATTTTTTTACGGCGCTATAAATTATGTTTGTTATGTGTAGATTATTTTAATATAAATGTTACAAGCATATGCTTGTAACAAGTTTTGTATTTAATAAGCAATTTTTAAATAAATAAACAGGTAGCTTGTGCAAAAACCAAAAGCTTTTGTAAAAAGCATTTTAAAGGAGCGGCTCGCATAGCTTGCCATGTTTGTTTTAGGAGAGCTTTTCTACGCTCTTGCGCTCATTCACTCCCACTGAGGCCTGTATATATTTATATATATATATATATATATGTACATATATATATATATATATATATATATATATATATATATATATATATATATATATATATATATATATATATATATATACATATATACATATATACATATATATACATATATATACATATATACATATATCGATGGGCTAATGTTACTCCGCTGATAAATGCACCGTCTATATAAGTCAAACCTTATTCTACTTTATTTGTTTCACCTTCTTGTGCAGCTGCTATATTTAAATATAGCAGCTGCGTAATCATTTTTTTCATCTTTTTCAAAAGAACAACTTTCTTGAGAACAAAATACTATTTATTATCGCAAGAAATCAATGTAATGAAATAAAAGGTAATGTCTAATGCTATGCACTATTAATCCCAGATTATGAAATCTTATATCTTTTTTCAGAAGTTAGTTCTTAGAGTCTTTTAGAAAATCTTCAAGAGTGTCTTTAACAAAGATTCGTCCAACATTCTATTTCTAATTCATGAGATTGATCTTATTACCTCTCTCAAAAATAAGGCTGAACTATTTGCAAAGAACTTTTCTTCTAATTCGACTTTTAAATCTTATGGCCATACTCTTCCTTCTTTTCCAGTTAAACAGGTTAATCCATTGTTAGACATTCAAATAACTCCAACATCCATTCCCAAAGTCATATCTCAATTAGACTCTTCTAATCTTTTGGCTCAAGGCAACACCAGGTTCAGACAACATTCCTGTCATAGTCTTACAATAGTGTTCTCCAGAACTCTCTTCAATTCTCTCTAAACTATTTAGTAAGTGCTTGACTTTAATTCTCTCTAAACTATTTAGTAAATGCTTGAGTTTAATTCTCTCTAAACTATTTAGTAAGTGCTTGACTGTTTTCCTGCTTGCTGGAAAATGGTATCTGTGGTTCCAATTTCAAATAACTCTTGAGGTTATTTTGACCTCACCAACTATTGTTCGATCAGTCTTTTATCTGTTATTAACATAGTCTTTGAGTCTTTGATACAAATTCTAACATCTTGAGTCAAATAACTTACTGTCAGATAATCAAGACCGTTTTTGATCTGTCTCGCTGTTTTATTGTGAATTAGATAGATGCAATGAGGCAAGGGCTATTGCTCTTGACATATTTAAAGCTTTCAATAAAGTTTGGCATACTGGTTTTTAACACAAGCTTAGTTCATATGAAAATAGTACAAAAGTAGATTACGTAGATAAAAAAGTTTTTAAGATTATCAAAATCGATTTTTTCTAAACACTTTATTAAAGTTATCTTTGAAAGAAATGAAGAAAATCGTCAAGGGTGTTATATCGCGCTCGTAAAATTAGAATATGTTTTTATCTAGCGTGATTATGTGCGCTCGAGATAATGTCTGCGAGCGCGATCATGAAAATTGCTGAAGGTGATACTCATAAAAAGCTTTATATCTTTTTATATCTTTTTTTATTTGTTACATAATTCTTTCGTCAAAAAATGTTTGAATTAGTATCACACTCATGAAACTACTTCAATGAAGTAGATTTTTATACTTCCAAACTTCTTGTATATTGTCAGATCGCGATTTTATTCTTAAATATTTATGTCATAAAAAAAAAATATCAAACAAAAACGCAACTTCTTATTGATTTAGTATTGAAGTATAATTTAGTGACTTAGTTTTGCTTCCTTGTTTTGATATATGTATTTTAAAATGTTACGCTGTAAACTTAATCAACAGTTAATGGTTTTTATATTTCTTGATATTTTTTATTCAAATTAATTATTTTTTTTTTTTCTAAAATTTCTTTTTTAAATTACGTTTTTTTATCTTAAAAAAATAAAACAAGAATAATTTGAAATAATAATAAATAATAAAATAACTTTCTATTTAATAAATATTGACATTATTACTTTGTTTCCTTTTCGAATGTCCTTGATTGCGAACATTCTAAACAACAGAATCGTTTTAAATTTGAGTTAAAATAAATAATAGTTAATAAAAAACCTATACTATGAACAAAAACTAATTTTAAAAATTACTCTATTATTAATATTTATTTTTATTATAAACGATGTGTGGAATATTACAAACAATGAATCAAATAAATCTTACTTGATATTTTTACAAGATTAAAAATACTCTGCAGTTTCAATTTTCTTATAATGGTTTTTTAATTTTCTATTCTTATTTTATTTGCGCATTTTTATATTCACATTGTGTTTCCACGTGCACATTCCATGATTGAAATTAACTATTAACGACTTCAAACTGCTCATTCATTATGTTAGTGCAAAAGAGAACGACATAGTGCTTTTTATATTATATATCCGTGCTTTGATAATAGAATATCTTTATTAAAAATCTTTGTTAAATATTCTATGAAAATAAAAAAATAATCCCGAACTATTGGACGAGCGTTATTTTATACGCTCGTTATAAGCTGAACGAGCGTTGTTTAACGCGCCTAGGACGTTTGAAAATACCGATTATGGGCACGTTTTACGAGCGGAGCGCGATCGCGCTCGCTTCATCACAAGCCCTGATTTTTGGTCGTGTTTTGTTTTTTATTTACA
The DNA here is from genome assembly GCF_038396675.1 of Hydra vulgaris. Taxonomy (NCBI): domain Eukaryota; kingdom Metazoa; phylum Cnidaria; class Hydrozoa; order Anthoathecata; family Hydridae; genus Hydra; species Hydra vulgaris. The sequence continues at coordinate 16,099,013 of NC_088929.1, forward strand.
TAAATGATCTTCCTGACATCTAAAATGGCTCTATTTGCTGACTTTTTTTTATTGCTTAGTACAAACAGCTGGTTTTGAACCTGATCTCACTTTTGTAAAAGATTGGAGCTTGCAGTGGCTTGCTGCGGCTATTGCAATATTGTCAACATTCCTGTATTAATGAATAGCAACCTTCTTACTGAATCCTCTTTTCTATGTTTTAGATAATTGCTCACTACTACCCTCTCATGAAAACTATACATACATCGATTGTTAAGTTAACATCTGCTAAGGTTGCTTTTCTTTATTTTGTTTACCATTTTCTTACTCCTGATTCGATTCTCTGCCTTTACAAATCTCATATTCGCCCCTGTATGGAATACTGTTATCATATTTAGGTTGGTTCTTCTAATAATGCTCTTTCTCTTCTAGATAAGGTCCGAAAAAGCATTATAAACATAGTTGGACCTACTTAATCTGCCAAGCTTGAGCTACTTTCCCATCATCTCTTTCTTTTTTATACAAGTACTATTATGGTTGTTGCTCAAAGGAGCAGCTAATCTTTAGTTCCATCAACCAAAACTCATTCTTGCTTGACTTTTCATTCAGAAAATTCTCATTCTTTTACTGTATCTTTCTCTGCATGCTCTAAAAACTTTTATTTGTCTAGTTTTTTTCCCCACACTTTAACCCTTTGGAATTCTCACCCATATTCATGTTTTTCTGACTCATAGAACATACAACTTTTCAAGTTGTCAACTGTTTTCTTGCTGTTTTACTCTATTCTATGTTTTCTAGTAACTCCCAGCTTAATAGTGTATATATATTCTTTAACTCATTAACTCTAAAACATGAACTTTACAAACATGGCTGCTGCAAGTAGAAACAAGTTAAGCACTAATATCCCTGGGACAAGGTGAAGATCTAAGATCGAGGGCTCTACCACTTTACCACTACTGCATGAGAACAAGTTTTTGCTTGAGAACCACAAGCCCAAAGATTATAAAAGTAGTAGTGGTGTAGTGGTAGAGCGCTCACCTCATAAGCAAGAAGTTGCAGGTTCAATCCCCATCATGCCCCTGGTAGTACTGCACTCAATTTGTTTCTCTACGCAGCAGTCTTGTTTGTCACTGTTCATGTTTTGGTGTTATAGAGTTACAAGAGAGTGGTAACCTCAACTAAAAGCAGCCTCCTTGACTGTATTGGCCTCCATGGTCTTTGGGAGGTGAATTGTGTGAGTGTGCATGTGTGATCTAAAGTAATCTATATAGATATGCATAGTTGAAATTAGTAAAATTTTCACCAACAAAATATAAAGGAGATAAAGATTATTGCAAGTATAACAAACGTGTCAGTGAAAATAAGTTTACTCGAGCTTATGAAGAAGAAAAGAAGAATATAAAAATAAAATGTCTGTTGTTCATAACCAGAACTTTTTTCAAGTTCTTTTATCACCACATGGTATGACTAGAGCTTTTTATTATTCTACAAAATTATAATCTGTTGCAAAAATTGTCTCTTTAAAAATATGTTTGTATTTGCGAAACAAAAATGAAAGGATTCAAATTAGCTGTAATTCAAGTAATGAATAATTTAACTTAATTGAATCTGAAAGCAAAGAAGGAGAAACGAAACTTTATTTCTTCTGTGATTGATGTGGGTGGCAAAACCAAAATAAAATGATCAAAAAAATGTTGTCAGATGCATTAGTTCAATTTAAATTAGGCTTTATTAAGTTTATTTTCTTTGTACCAGGACATAGTAAGAGTGAAAACACATTAAAAAACATCATAATAGAATAATCTACAATCAAGCTTTAAAAAAAAATAACAAAATTTAAAAAAAAAAAAATTTTTTTTATTAAATTAAATTAACTGTTAACTCATAATGATATAATTAATTTTTAAAACAAAAAATTTCCAACGTACACTGTAGTATTAGCAAACTTTAGATTTTAAATTTAACCAGAGGAAATGGTACAAAAAAAAAACAATTATTAATTAAAAAAAGTTATTTGGACCAGTATTGTTCAATTAAAATTTTTTAAATCCTGATGTTCTTTACTTCAATATGGTTATGAAGAAAAATATAGAACTTTTAGTATTTTTTGAGTAAAAAAATATGGTTGCACAACTCTTTCAGCAAAAATGCATTTACAAAATCAAAAATATTTTTATCCAAGAGGCATGAATGTACTGAAGAAAAAAAAATATTTTTATACAACAGAGTTTATTTGTAAAGTGTTTATCAAATTCATTTCATGGTAATGATTAATCTCAATGGTTATTTTCAAAAATAATAAAAATATGTTATTTAATTAAAGAACTATATAAATTTTTAAACTTTGCAAATCATAATATGTAGTTTACGACTGAAGTTCACAGTTCTAGTTTCTAAATAATGTATTTTCGTTTGTATACTTTCTTGTCTCAGTACCAGTAAAACTTGCTCTATATGAAATTTATATGTCCATTTTTTTTTTGCATAATTACCATAATTAAATAACTTATTAAAATAGCGAATACTTAAATGCTTGCATAAAATGAATGAACAAAATAAATGGATTTCAGATACTTAATCTGTAGAATTTTATCTTAATTCCATTTGCCATTTTAATTTGTGTAAACTTTAATTTTAAAAACATTTTATGCTATTTTATGCAAAATGCTGAAAAAAATTTTTAATTAAAAAGATTATTGCAATCATAAATTTAAAGCTTTTTTTTGTAGTTGTTTTTTTTTCTCACATTAGTTTAAAACATAAAATTTTGCAGCTTATTTTTGGTTTTTGAAAATAAATTACTTTTTTTAAAGCTTTTTTGGGAGAATGGTCTTCATTTGGTATCTGTTCTTATTTGTGTCAACAATCAAGAACCAGAACTTGCTCTGGAAGTTGTCAAAATGCAATTACAACTCAAACTCAATCTTGTCTTGGAGACATGTGTCCAACTGGTATGTTTGGTTTTCTATTGTAAATCTAAAAAACCAAGAATTTCATTATTATGTCTTGTCAGTTTTAGTCAGTTATTTTTGTGTTTTATAAGTTTATCTATCTTTGTATTTTATTAATTAATTTTTTATTTACTACTTTGAATTAAACTACTTTTTTTAAAGTAATTTTGGGAGAGTGGTCCTCATTTGGTAACTGTTCTTATTTGTGTCAACAATCAAGAACCAGAACTTGCTCTGGAAGTTGTCAAAATGCAAGTACAACTGAAACTCAATCTTGTCTTGGAAACATGTGTCCAACTGGTATGTCTAATTTATTATTGCAAATATGAACATATTTGATAGATTTTTATTATAATGTGTTTTCAGATTTAATCAGTTATTTTTGTGTTTAATAAATTTATCTACCTTTGTATTTTATAATTATTATTTTTTTATTTACTACTTTAAATTAAACTACTTTTTTAAAAGTAATTTTGGGAGAATGGTCCTCATTTGGTAACTGTTCTTATTTGTGTCAACAATCAAGAAACAGAACTTGCTCTGGAAGTTGTCAAAATGCAAGTACAACTGAAAGTCAATCTTGTCTTGGAGACATGTGTCCAACTGGTATGTCTAATTTTCTATTGTAATCATGAACATATTTAAAAGAATTTCATTAAAATATTTTTTCAGATTTAGTCAGTTGTTTTTGTGTTTTAAATTTTTATATATCTTTATTATTTATTATGTATTTTTTAATTTATTGCTTTAAATTAAACAACCTTTTTAAAAGTAATTTTGGGAGAATGGTCCTCATTTGGTAACTGTTCTTATTTGTGTCAACAATCAAGAACCAGAACTTGCTCTGGAAGTTGTCAAAATGCAAGTACAACTGAAAGTCAATCTTGTCTTGGAGACATGTGTCCAACTGGTATGTCTAATTTTCTATTGTAATCATGAATATATTTAAAAGAATTTCATTAAAATATTTTTTCAGATTTAGTCAGTTGTTTTTGTGTTTTAAATTTTTATATATCTTTATTATTTATTATGTATTTTTTAATTTATTGCTTTAAATTAAACAACCTTTTTAAAAGTAATTTTGGGAGAATGGTCCTCATTTGGTAACTGTTCTTATTTGTGTCAACAATCAAGAACCAGAACTTGCTCTGGAAGTTGTCAAAATGCAAGTACAACTGAAACTCAATCTTGTCTTGGAAACATGTGTCCAACTGGTATGTCTAATTTATTATTGCAAATATGAACATATTTAAAAGATTTTTATTAAAATGTGTTTTCAGATTTAATCAGTTATTTTTGTGTTTAATAAATTTATCTACCTTTGTATTTTATTAATTATTTTTTTATTTACTACTTTAAATTAAACTACTTTTTTAAAAGTAATTTTGGGAGAATGGTCCTCATTTGGTAACTGTTCTTATTTGTGTCAACAATCGAGAAACAGAACTTGCTCTGGAAACTGTCAAAATGCAAGCACATCAGAAACTCAATCTTGTTTAGGAGGCTTATGTCAAAATGGTATAAATTTATATATATATATATATATATATTTATTTATTTATTAATGTTTTTCATTAGATCGATCACTGTTAAATAAACAAGATAATTTTTTTTTTTATTTTTATTCAAAAAACAGTCTGATGTCATACTGAAATAGCCTGCTGCCTGGGGCTTCAGTACATACATTGACCGACAAATAGTCTGACTTGCAGCAGTGTGCTGCTACTCGACTAAGGGTTTGGCATGGGACAACAATTTTTTCATTCATTATTCTTTGTTTTTTTCTTCTTTTTCTAAAAAGCCAAATGGATTAGATAAGTAAAAAAAGTGAGCAAATACTTATATAAATACGCTATAGTAGACTATTTCTGGTTAGTCATTTTCTAACACAAAAATTTCACTATAACAACCTAAAAATGAGATTAGTAAAAAATTTTTCTCAGACTTAGACACTTTTAGATCAGCAGTTAAAACAGTATTGCAGACATGTATATATATATATATATATATATATATATATATATATATATATATATATATATACTAGCATAAGTTACCCGGCGTTGCCCGGGCCAATATTTAAACTGGCTTATCTGATATCTGTACACAAAAATGGTCCCAAAAAATGGTCCCCTCTGATCCCGGGGTCAGGGGGGCCCATTTTTGGGCCCCCTTGACCCCGGGGGTTGGGGTATGGGGTCAAAACCCAGCTAAGAACCTTCTCCTCCTCGAGGACTACCCCCATGCCAAATTTCATCGAGATCGGTCCGGCGGTTTGGATTTCTATACAGAACAAACAAACAAACACACACACACACATTGCCCTTTATATATATAGAAGAAAGACAAACAAACACACACAAACACACATTGCCCTTTATATATATAGCTGGAGTTACCCGGCGTTGCCCGGGCCAATATTTAAACTGGCTTACCTGATATCTGTACACAAAAATGGGCCCAAAAATGGGCCTAAAAAATCGGCCCAAAAAATTGTCCCCCCTGACCCCGGGGTCAGGGGGCCCATTTTTGGGCCCCCTTGACCCCGGGGATCGGGGTACGGGGTGAAAACCCAGCTAAGAACCTTCTCCCCCTCGAGGACTACCCCCATGCCAAATTTCATCGAGATCAGTCCGGCGGTTTGGATTTCTATAGAGAACAAACAAACAAACACACACACACACATTGCCTTTTATATATATAGAAGATATACATATCAACCCTCGGAATTAGGAAAATTGAGATCGGCAATAATTTGCCGGCCTCAATCTTTTAGAGATCGGCATCAAGACGGAAAAAAAAATTTCATACAAAGGTCTTACCATAAAATATCGAAATGAGGTCAGCAATTTTTTGCCGACCTCAAACATTTTTAGGTTGGCAGTTAGGGCGACATTGCCGAATGCCGACCCTATTTCCGAGGGTTGTATATATATATATATATATATATATATATATACATATATATATATATATACATACATATATATATAAATATATATATATATATATATATATATATATATATATATATATATATATCAGATGCTTTTCTAGGAAAATAATTTTTGTAGTAGTACCCCCACCTCCCTTCTCTCTGTGCTTGTGCCTGCTGTAAGGATAATTGACAGAAACATTGCCAAATATAGGAATTTTTAAGCAATAAACCCTAATATTATAATATATATATATATATATTTATATATATATAAATATATATATATTTATATATATATATATATATATATATATATATATATATATATATATATATATATATATATATATATATATATATATGTATATATATATATATATATATATGTGTATATATATATATATATATATATATATATATATATATATATATATATATATATATATATATATATATATATATATATATATATATATATATCTATATTTTGTTGTGTGTGGGGTGAGCGGACGGAAAAAAGTGATTCTTACGCCAACACATACGTCACTTTTAATTACTTTTGACTTTTGTCCAACATTTGCGTGTTGGATGAAAGTAAAAACCATTAATTTAATTACAAATAAATCGTTTTTTAAAAAAACCACAAAAACGCAAATTTAATTGACCAGAATGTATTAAAAACATTCTGAATGTTTTTAACAATATAAACAATGTTTTTATTTTTATTTTTTTTAATAAAATGTTTTTATTTTTAATTTTTTTAATAAAATGTTTTTATTTTTAATTTTTTTAATAAAATGTTTTTATTTTTAATTTTTTTAATAAAATGTTTTTATTTTTAATTTTTTTTACTGTAAATCATGCGCGGAGTGTTGCTACATCGACTATCTTATAGCCTGACTCACAAGGGAGTGCTGCTACATCAACTGACAAATAGCCTGACTCGCAAGGGAGTGCTGCTACATCGACTGACAAATAGCCTGACCCGCAAGGGAGTGCTGCTACATCTACTACCTTTTAGCCTGACCCACAAGGGAGCGTTGCTACATCGACTGAGGGTTTGGTTGGGGCAGGCAGTCTATTAATTAATAAAAAAAAATAATTCCGGTCTTGCATTTTAATTTTTACTTTTTGTCAACAAAATATGGAAAAAACTTTCGGACAACATCTAAGGGTTGTATATATATATATATATATATATATATATATATATATATATATATATATATATATATATATATATATATATATATATATATATATATATATACACATATAAATACATATATAAATATATATATATATGTTTTTTTTTGTTTTTTTTATATATGTATGTATGTATGTATGTATGTATATGTGTTTATATATATATATATATATATATATATATATATATATATATATATATATATATATATATATATATATATATATATATTAAACACCTTTAAAACAGAAAGTTAAAATTATTAAGTTAACAACTAAATTTTGTTAATTATTGGAATAAAAATAGTTTTAAGACCATAACAGTCTTAAGTATAAAGTATAAAAAAAGTGCGAACAAATTATTCAACAAGCAAAAATACAGAATTATAAAAAATACCAAATATTTTTGATTGGTAGAATAAACATATTTTAAGATTGTAATTTTTTTTTCTAACTTTAAAATCAGACAAAAAAATAACATTTAATTAGATGATTAAATGTAGCAATCATAACAGTATTTTAATACATAAAATGTATTAATATAGCGATCATAACAGTGAGTGGCTAGTAGCCACTCACTGTTATGATCGCTATATTAATTGCGGTAAAATATTGGTTTGGTAATGGTGTAATAGTAGATGGCTGGCTTCATAAGCAAGAAGTTCCGAATTCAATTACCTCGAAGTCCCTAGTACTACTGCCCTCAATTAGCAGCCTCGAGGGTTGTAATCACAATTAAAGAAGACTTGTTGACTGTAGTGGCCCTTGGCTTTCCTCCCCCTTCCCTCTCTCCTCCCTCAAAAATAAACAAAACAAAAAAATAAATTACCTGTCATAAGAGCCCCAAAATATTATAAAATCTTCCACTAGGTAATTAAAAAAAGCTACTTAGTAATTCCTTTTGCAAATGTTGGCATGGTATTGAAATCAATTTCATGCCAATATTTACAAAAAAGCTGTTTAAACTTGCTCCCTCCTCCCCACAATTAGAAGTATGGGCTAGACCAGCAAATAAATTAGGATCATAGGAGTTAAAGCAAAGCAATTCTTTACTTTTCCTTAAGTTATTTAATAATCTCAAAAGTTCAAGGTCTTCAAACATCAAAACTATATAATATTTTTTGTTTTAAATATTAAAATTAATTAAAAGAATAAAATAAATTATAGTCATAAAATAGAGGGAGGCAAAATACAACAGACAATTGTTTCATTTAATAAAAAATTGGTATCTGAATCACCTGCAAGAAAAAAATAAAACAATCATCCTGAAAAAAATTATTGATTTTAAATAACTATTTCTTAAATAATTATTTTAATAACCTTTTTGATTTTTTTAATTCAACCTTTAAATAATTATTTCCAATGTTGTATATATATATATATATATATATATATATATATATATATATATATATATATATATATATATATATTATATATATATATATATATATGTATATATACAGGGCTTGTGATGAAGAAAATCTTCAAGCGTGTTATATCGCGCTCGTAAAATTAGAATATGTTTTTATCTAGCGTGATTATGAGCGCTCGAGATACTGTCGGCGAGCGCGATCATGAAAATTGCTGAAGGTGATACTCATAAAAAGCTTTATATCTTTTTATATCTTTTTTTATTTGTTACATAATTCTTTCGTCAAAAAATGTTTGAATTAGTATCACACTCATGAAACTACTTCAATGAAGTAGATTTTTATACTTCCAAACTTCTTGTATATTGTCAGATCGCGATTTTATTCTTAAATATTTATGTCATAAAAAAAAAATATCAAACAAAAACGCAACATCTTATTGATTTAGTATTGAAGTATAATTTAGTGACTTAGTTTTGCTTCCTTGTTTTGATATATGTATTTTAAAATGTTACGCTGTAAACTTAATTAACAGTTAATGGTTTTCATATTTCTTGATATTTTTTATTCAAATTAATTTTTTTTTTTTTTTCTAAAATTTCTTTTTTAAATTACGTTTTTTTATCTTAAAAAAATAACACAAGAATAATTTGAAATAATAATAAATAAGAAAATAACTTTCTATTTAATAAATATTGACATTATTACTTTGTTTCCTTTTCGAATGTCCTTGATTGCGAACATTCTAAACAACAGAATCGTTTTAAATTTGAGTTAAAATAAATAATAGTTAATAAAAAACCTATACTATGAACAAAAACTAATTTTAAAAATTACTCTATTATTAATATTTATTTTTATTATAAACGATGTGTGGAATATTACAAACAATGAATCAAATAAATCTTACTTGATATTTTTACAAGATTAAAAATACTCTGCAGTTTCAATTTTCTTATAATGGTTTTTTAATTTTCTATTCTTATTTTATTTGCGCATTTTTATATTCACATTGTGTTTCCACGTGCACATTCCATGATTGAAATTAACTATTAACGACTTCAAACTGCTCATTCATTATGTTAGTGCAAAAGAGAACGACATAGTGCTTTTTATATTATATATCCGTGCTTTAATAATAGAATATCTTTATTAAAAATCTTTGTTAAATATTTTATGAAAATAAAAAAATAATCCCGAACTATTGGACGAGCGTTATTTTATACGCTCGTTATAAGCTGAACGAGCGTTGTTTATCGCGCCTAGAACGTTTGAAAATAGCGATTACGGGCGCATTTTACGAGCGGAGCGCGATCGCGCTCGCTTCATCACAAGCCCTGTATTTATATATATATATATATTTACATATATATAGGTATATACATAAATATATATATATATATATTTATATATATCATATTGTATTTATAATCTACTAGGATATATTAAAAATTTTAATTAGATTATGTTGTTTTGTTGTGGTTTTTAAAAAAAATGTATTTTTTTTCAATTGAAAGTACTTCTTGGAGGATGGTCAGCATATAGTAACTGTTCATCTTTATGTCAACAAACAAGGAGTAGAACATGTACAGGAAACTGTCAAAATCAAACTATATATCAATCACTATCTTGTTTAGGAGGCTTTTGTTCATCAGGTATGTTAATAATAAATCACAAAATCTTTATATATGCAAATAAATATTAGTCATTTGCATATTTTTATATTAGATACTATCAGTATATATAATTGTAGTGATGGAGTTTCTCTTTCTAAAATGCTGACTAAAATTTTTGTTACTTAAAAAAATTCCACCTTTTTTAATTTTTTATAAAAGTTTGAATTATATGTCATCCTTAATTAAAGTTCTAAATGTATAATGTATATATTTTTTTTAAATATTACAACTTCGTAAACATGATATTCGCATCTTACTAAATAACTTAACACTTACATGTTACTAAATGACATAGATCAATATCAAAATTCTGAAATATAAATAAAATATGATTAAAATGTATATAGTTATTTAAATGAAAAGATGATAATTATAGTACAGGTTCCATTAATGATACACAATAACCCCTACATACACCTATATTCAAATTACTTTTTTTTTAAATAAGTTTATATTTTGGAGTGTCATAAAAGAGTATTTTCATTATAGTTAGCATTTTCATTATAGTTACAGAGTTTTACATCATGAGCGATATAGGAGAGTTTTATATTGTTTTCAAGAGCACTGTGTTAAAAATAGTTTAAATCTCAAAGGCATTCAAAACATTTATCTCATGATCATATAATCTTAAAACAAATATTACTGTTATTAAATGCAAATAAAAATAAATAGTGGCACAAAATAGAAATAATATGATCAATAAATAGTTAAAACTGTTGACTGTTATCTAATGAATAACAAAGTAAATTTCAAATTGTGAAAATTAATAAAATAAAATTTCACAATTTGAAATGTTTCATCAGTCAAGGAAATCTTTAAATCTTTGAAGTCTTTTAACTAAACTTTTTATTTAAATTAAAAAAAAAATTAATTTCTAACTTGTTAAATAATAGTACAACATAAAAAAAAGGCAGATACCATCTGTCAATAAGATAGATACAAACCTTTGAAAAGATAGATCTAGTCTTTTAAAAAGATGGATACAGGCCTTCCAAAAGAGTTTTTTTAAACAAAAACTTCTAGCAATGAAGCTAAAAAAAAGCTAAAAACATAAATAAATAACATAGCTAAAATATAACAAATTAAATTAAATAAACCAAGATGTAAACAATTTAAAACAAAAATGTAAATGATTTTAAACAGAAATACAAACTTGTTAAAATAACACTTCTCATTGCTTGTTAAAAATCAAAGAAAGAGCTTGTGGTTTTTAAAAACATCCTCAGTTTTTATAAGAATGCAGTTAATGCTTATCTAAAAATTCTATTAGCTCATGATAAAACCTTTTTTATTTCTCCAGATATTTTCATAACATCTACAAATCCTAATTATTATATCCCTTTTTGCTTGAATGGTATCAATGTCTATATATTTTGGTTCTTTGGTGTATGATGAAAACAATAACTATCTTTAACAATATCAATCAAAATATTTTATTTTTTTCAAAGAAATTATTTGAAGAAAAAAGCTTGAATGTATTAAAATAAAATGTATTAAAATTTTAAGCTATCCTTGCTAAAACTATGTGTTAAGTTATCCTTAAAACTATGTTTTAAGTTATCCTTAGATAACGTGATTAATGTTCACAAAATACATTTCAAATTTTTACAATAAAATGTATGCACATAAAAAATTACTTGTGTATTTGAATTTGAGTTAGGGCACTGCACAGTGGGACAGAATTCACTTTTACTGTACAAAATTCTTAACTAATTTAATACTAGGGCTATTTTCACTAAAATTAGCATGAGTACTAATATGATGTCTGGGCTTTTTATGAAGGTAATATTTTTTTATTTTGTTGCTATGGGTACCTTTATTTTGCTTAGCAACCTTTTTGGTATTTGCTGATATTTTACCAGTGCTATATTCACTAAATTTGGAATGAGTGCCAATATTTTTTATTCACTTATTTAACCATAAAATTGAAAAAATTACAAAGTTATTCAGTTCGGTGTCACTCATATAGTTAAAAACTAGTCATTGGAGTGACACTTTAATAAAATAAACAAATAAAACAAAAAAAAAGTAATATAGATAGCGACCAAAATATAATAAAACACAATAAAAAGAAGAACAATAATATTTAAAAATGCAAGGCAAATAACACAAAAAAAGGGAAAAAGTGAATAAACTGACATTAGAGATAACGAATAAATGAGATAACATTTATTCGTTATCCCTCAATATTTAACGATCAGAATGATGTTAGAAAATAAAAGATAAAACAAAAGGATATTTTTAAATATTATGATGAGACAAAAAATAAAAGATAACTTGAATAATAGCAATAAACATAAAAAGTAACAACAAAAATAATTAGCTACAAGACCACAAAAAAAGTACACATCAACATAAATTAATTAACAAAATTACACAACAGTATAAACAAAATGTAGAAATACACGACATAAAATACATGACATGATATAAAAAATACACAAAAACACACAATATTATAAACAATACACAAAAATACATGACAGTATAAACAATGTAAACAACATAAATTAATAAAACTTAAAAAATGTTATTTTTATTTTCTTTTAATTACTTAACAAAGGTTTTTATTTTCGAATTATCACAAATATTTTTTTTCTTTTAACTTTGCGTTTAGTTATTCTGTTTATTTAACGTTTTTCTTCAATTTTTATTCTGTAATATTTTCATTGTTTCAACTTTATTTTTTTTATTTTTTTCTATTCTGAACTCTTTTATCTATTTTTCACCTTTTCGCTATTAAAAAAATGCTTCCTCCATTTGTGATGTCATGGCAGAGATTTTAAACTTGCCTGATATGAGATCATGATATATGATAACATGAGATCATGCTTCTTATAAATGTGATAATTTTTTTTTATTAAGTTGCTATGGATACTTATATTGCTTAGTTACCAGATAATTTCCTTAGTTACAAGGGGGTAAATTGATTTTTGAATAAATTTTATCGGATTTTTGACCTACCTATTTTGAATAACAATTAAGTATTTAGGTAAATAATGTTTTAGCAATAATTAAAACAAAAAATAGTGCAAGAAAAGATTGTCAATTTTAAATTACATCAAAAGTTTATAAAACAATAATATCGTTTGAGGATTGTAATTGAGGTTAAGTAATTGTAAAACATCTGAAGGAAATGTTTTATGATTTGTTCCGTGTGATGTTGATTTATGCAGTGATAAAAATACAGGATCAATAATTGTGTACAGATTGAGCCATGTAATAACATGTATAAATGGACACTTTTGAGGAGTGGACTTGCAAAACCAGATAATTCACTTTTTTTTTTTTAAAAGACTTGGCAATGTTTTTTTGTAGTATTAATATTCCTACATCTTTACAAATAAAAATTAAATTTAAAAGCAACAATTTTAATAACATTTTACCTGCCTTAAGTTATTCTGTCCATGCAAAATCAGGTAAAAAATTATTGTCGATGCAAACTAAGTCAAAAATTTTATCTAATCAATACTCTGTTTTAAAAACATTTAATAAAAATGGAGGACGTTATTTAAGAAAAAAACCATATACAAAAAAAATTCACTAAAATCACAAAAGCCATATTTAAACAGTTACAAATGAGTTTTAACTATATCAATCCTTTAAAAATATTAGGCATTAAAATTACTTATTTTCTAAGGCAGAGGGGTGTTTTGCACAATTATATTGATTAAAATCGTCACTAGTCAAGTTGACTTCGTAAAGCTTTTTTGAAAACCAGTTAGAAATAAATTTTCGATCAAAACCAGATAAAAAAAATAATTGGCATGCAAAAGCAGATAAAACATTTTTTCAGATAAAACATTTTTTTTTTTTATATAAAAAAAAAGATCAAAAGAGCGTGGTTTTCAAATTTTTGTCTTAAACATTCTTTTATTGATATCTACTGTTAAGCTTTTAATTTTTTTTAATTTTTAGCTATTCGATTTACTGGAAAACATTTTTTGCCATTATCTCACAATGAAAAAAAAGTGAGTTATCTGGTTTTGCAAGTCCACTCCTCATATAGTCTAACAGTAATTCTTGCCAAAACAATAATCCTTGAATTTTAACCAGTCTGTTTCATATCCAGAAAAGAGTGTTACCAAGATAATGTAAAATCAGAATATAAGGTTTTGATCAATAACCAGGATTTCAGCTGTTTGTTCATATGCTGCAACATCACGCCTTGAAGTGCTGCCATTGTTGCTTGTTCCAGAACCACCACTTTTAGGGAAATCAATAATAGCACTCTCCAATTTTGTTCATAAAATCAGTCTGAATCTTTTGTTTAGCTACAGATACCTTTTCTTTGTGTTCTTTAGATCTTGTTTGCTACTTTCTTGATTCTATTTTATATGCAATGTGTAAAATCATCTCAAAAAATCAAATCCATGCATGGAGACTGGAAAGACTCCATGCATGGATTTGATTTTTTTTGACCGTAAAGATTTGAACTCTCTGTTAGTATAATCTATATTAAGGATATCAAGACTATTCATATTTTTTGGAAAGACACCACACACTAAACAGCATTGTTATTAATTAGTTTTTCCAGATAATATTGTTTGAACCTTCCCATCAATCATTGTAAGTTCAATAATACAATTAACTTCAATGAAAGATCTGCAAACCTTTAATAAAATCATACCCAAACTTTCAATCTCACTTTTAATGTAGTGTTCTTCTTTTATCACAGATTCCTTGGATTCTGTTTTGAATGCAAATCTTATGAGTCTACAAAAGGTTGTGGATGATGAATTTTGATTTCTCCTAATAGACATCTTTTGGTTGCTGTTGTTAAATCCAGTCAAATCCAATGGAACTAGACAAGTAATAAATAATGATTCTCTGTTCATGTCAGGTTCTGATAAAACTTGTTTATAAATGCTTTGCCCAGAAGCACCATTAAAACCAGCTTTACACATGAGTGTCATTGTTTTTATTGCTTTGTCGTTCAATATTAAGTGCCTCAGCACAGGTTCCTGAACTACACAGATTTTTTGCAAAGTATGAATCGTTAAATCTTTTAAAGGAGCTGAAACTGAATAGTCATCCACTCTTATATTTGGAGGATAGCATTTTAATTTTGCATTCCTGGCATCATTGTAAGTGGGGAGATGTTATATTCTTTCTCAAAGGCTCCACTTCTAACCAATTGGCAGGAAGCTTTTGTCAGACTGGCATCAAATATTAAAGCCTGTGCTTTGTCTGCTGAATATTTACTTGCTTTATCTGTATATGAATTATTTAAAATGCTCTTGGCAGCAATAACAATAGATTCATCTCTGAATTTTTTACTAACAGCAAAAAATAATTCATTGGATGAATGAGATTCAATTAAACAAGATACATGCCGATTTTTAGTTTTATTAGAACTATCATCAAATGTAACTGGTTTTTGACCATGTCTACTTGCAGTTGGTTCATTGTCTTTTTTTCTGACTATTGAATATTCATTAAGCCAGTTCACAAACTTCTTTTCAAAATTTTTGACAGTATAGTTTGCAGATTACAATCAAATCTGAACTATAGATTGCAATCAAATCTGAACAGGGATTTAAGGGATTAAGTAATCAATGGAAACTTGATTGAAGCATCATATAGCTTAAATAAATGTAAGACAGAACATGGCAAATTGTGGCAATTGTTAGTTATAGTACGGCAAAAGATAAATTTCTTAAAGATTTTTTTTTTTAATCTATGATTTTCAAAGTATAACTTAGATAACATGCTATGAAAAATTTGTTTCTCACAATGGCTTTTCTTATCTCTAAATACTCTAAAATAATATAAGTTTCACAAAGTAATATCAATTAAATTAGTGGCATCAATAATACACAAATTTTTCAATGTGGCATCAATAATACACAAAGTTTCAATTAAGGCTTTCAGCATTATATTCTTTATAAACGTTAAAAATATAAAATCCAAAGAACATAATTTATTTTAAATTTAATTTTACTATCTAAAAATAGATGGACTGCAAGAATTAAATTACTTTCTTAATAATGAAATGAAAAGTATATAACGTAATTTACTTTCTTTACTATTCATTTCATTATTCAATACTCCATAACATTTTGTATTAGATAAAAAAATACATATAAGCTCTCTAAATTATACTCTATATAACTAAGCTATCATTGCACCAATGTTAAATGAATATAATCATTATATGGGCGCGGCGAGAATTGTATAAAACTCTACACCCTTAATGGAGAGAATTTAGCTTGTGCACCATTTACTTCCCTAAACATATTGCTATCAAAGTTATAAAGATGTTGTTATAAGAAAAATGCAGTAGTTACACCTCTTTTACCTGGATTATGTTCAACAAAATGGTGGTTTAGTAAGACTTTAGAATGCATAGAATTATTATTTGTAACAGTTCTAGATGTTTTATTAGCACATGACAAACACGAAACTCCATCATATTCATTAGGTTTATTTTAGACTTCAGTTGACACAGTATCAAATCTAAAGGTAACTTAATATGATGGATAAATCTGGATAATCTAAATTAACTTAATATAATGGATAAAATTACTAAAAATAACTTTTTTCTTCTGAAGATTTCAATTTTCTTATAGTTATTCTATGCAATAAAAAAATGATATAAATTTAAAAAATTTTTTTGAATGACCCAAAATAAAGCTAAATAAAATTTAAACTTTATTACAACCACACTTGCTGATGAACTGAACTCATTTAGAAATTTAGTATGTACCCAATACTTAATAAGAAAAACCAATGTGACATGGACTAAATTTTTTGGTATTTAATTATTGATACTTGTACTTTCACTTTCATTTATATTACTTTCATACTCATTACTTTCACTTTCATTTTCATTACTTACATTTTCATTACTTTAATGTTTATTACTTTCACTTTCATTTTTATTACTTACATATTCATTACTTTCACTTTCATTTTCATTACTTACATATTCATTACTTTCACTTTCATTTTCAATATTTATGTATTACTTTAATAATCATTACTTTCACTTTCATTTTCATTACTTACATATTCATTACTTTCACTTTCATTTTCATTACTTACATATTCATTACTTTCACTTTCATTTTCAATATTTATGTATTACTTTAATAATCATTACTTTCACTTTCATTTTCAATATTTATGTATTACTTTAATAATCATTACTTTCACTTTCATTTTCATTACTTACATATTCATTACTTTCACTTTCATTTTCATTACTTACATATTCATTACTTTCACTTTCATTTTCATTATTTATGTATTACTTTAATAATCATTACTTTCACTTTCATTTTCATTACTTACATATTCATTACTTTCACTTTCATTTTCATTATTTATGTATTACTTTAATAATCATTACTTTCACTTTCATTTTCATTACTTACATATTCATTACTTTCACTTTCATTTTCATTACTTACATATTCATTACTTTCACTTTCATTTTCATTATTTATGTATTACTTTAATAATCATTACTTTCACTTTCATTTTCATTACTTACATATTCATTACTTTCACTTTCATTTTCAATATTTATGTATTACTTTAATAATCATTACTTTCACTTTCATTTTCATTACTTACATATTCATTACTTTCACTTTCATTTTCATTATTTATGTATTACTTTAATAATCATTACTTTCACTTTCATTTTCATTACTTACATATTCATTACTTTCACTTTCATTTTCATTACTTACATATTCATTACTTTTAAATTCATTTTCATTACTTACATATTTATTAACTTCATATTCGTCAATTTCACTTTAATTTTATTTACTTTACATTATCAATATTTAATTAAGTAAAATGACTTGTGTTGAATGTATAAGCAAGCTTACAGTACCGGATTTTGTGCTGACAAGTTTGTGTTTGTTAAAATTGTTGAATATTAATCATAATATAGTGAAGATTGTTAAATATTAAATGTTTCATTTAATTTCAAACAGTTTAATAGCATAAACTTTTCTCTAATCGTTTTTTTACATGGTACAGAAGTGATGGAAATCAGCTGTAGTCAGTTAAGTCAATTTTTGAGATGTTTTTGGATTTACATTTTCTACAAGCCATGCCTTTGGCACTATTGACATTCAAATAACTTGACTAGAATCATAATCCAATATAAGGTTGAGAAAAGAAGCAGATAAATGTGTCAGAAAGAGAGATTGATTTTGAGGTTATAAAAGCAACATTGTTGAAATTAGTAGAATAAAACTTTTTTATTAAATAATATTCTGTGGTGTTCCATCAAGTGTTTTTGAAATACCATTTAAAGAATAATATTAAAAAGTTCACAAAATTTATAGTAACCAGTATTTATAGTATAGCTTTTTGTTGCACTCACAATGAAGCTACATGAAGTCTACAAACCTTTGGTGCATTCACAATGACTAACCTTGAGTCTAAAAGCTTTTGCTGTAATAAAATTCTATTTCATTACAGCAAAAGCTATAATGAAATTAGATTTAATCAAGCTGTCATAAATGTTTAATGAGATTTAGATCAAGAGGCAAAAATTACGGTTTTTACGGTACACGCATTTTTAACCATTTGTTATTGAATTTGTATATAAAAAATTTGGCTTATATAAATACAGTGCTTCCAGAAAGTATTAGCGCACTCAAAATTTTTTATTATAGACAACTTCAAATCAATATAAATTGTAAAGTAATTTTAATTTTGAACTAGTTTTTTTTTTAAATGAAAGGTAAAACCAATTAAATTTAATTATAATGTCAAATATTTGTCAACCTACTTTTTTTTTTTTAATTAGTTAGAGTTAATTAGATGTTTAATGACTACTTGGAAAAATGTGTGAAATTAAGCATGCAAAAGTATCAGCACATTCATTTAAAATGTATTTGTATACTTGCTTAATTCCATTTTTTGGCTTATTTTTGTTAATTACTCTCTGCTGATTAATAATAGTCAATAAAAAATATAAAAACCATAAATTGAAGTGATTGAAATACAGTTAGTTAAAACTTTTAAATTGTACTAACAAAAATATAGGTTTAAAGAGCATATCAATTGAAACAAAGTGGCAAGTTGTTGGCCTGCACAAAAGTGGTCTCAGCAATCGAGAAATAGGACATCAAGTTGAAATCAGTGAATGCAGTTTTAGAAAAATGCTCAAAAACAACAATTAGTTTGGAACAGTCGAAGACAAAAGTCACTCTGGTTGTCCTAATAAAATATCAGAAAGAGACAAAAATAAAGCAATTATGCTTGCTAAACACAACCTGAATATAAGCATAGCCGAAATCGCCTCAGGCCTGAAATTAGCGATGGGTGCACATCAAGTCAGCTAATCAACAATTAGCAAGCTGATGGAGAAAAATTATCTCAATTCATTTGCAACAAAGAAGCCACTACTAAGTATCAAAGACTGTCTCAAGCGAAGAAAATGGTGCAAAGAGAGAGCTGCACAGACTTTAGAGCAATGGAGAAAAGTAATTTTTTTATGCAAGTCAAATTTTGAACTTATTAATTGCAAGAAAAGGATTGTCATGAGAAGATACAAAAATGAAAAATATAATCCTCATTTTATCATGTCAAGAGTTCAAGGAGGAGGAGGTTCAATTGGCATTTGGGGCTGCATTGCTGGATCTAGCAATTGGCATCTTTACACTGATTGCCTTAATCAACATCGATATAGAGAGATATTAGAAGATTATTTAAAGTTATCAATGGACATTTTTAAGGCTGACTGCACCTAGCAAATTCGAAAAGATAACGTTCCTTGCCACACAGCATACTCAATTAAGCAATACATGGAGGTTAATGGTTGAATCTAATGCCTTGGCCTGCTTGCTCATCCGATTTAAATCCGTTTGAGAATCTTTGGAGTTGGATGGACTGCAAATTACAAAAAAGCAAGCCCGCTAACTTGGTGCAGCTCAAAACACAAATGCAAGAGTTGTGGAATGCCATGTCACAAGAATTAATCAAAAAAATAGATTCTATGCTGTGTAGAGTGTTGTCATACCTTAAAAACAAAGGCAGTCACATACAATATTAAACTTTCTTAGAATCTTTAAAAAACTGTAAGTGCGCTTAATTACACTCATTTAAAGTTCACTAAAGTTGAAAAAATATATGTACGCTAATACTTTCTGGAAGCACTGTATGTTGCTTGTTAGATATATAAGGCACCATGGTTACATCATTTTATTTATGATGTAAAATGCGATAAAGTTTGTATTTTTTTAAATATGGTCATTGGTATAGTTAGTTAAGTTAAACAACATAGTTTTGTTAAACAATGTTAATCTATATATTAAACGATATTATTATATAAACTGATAATATAATATTGTATAATATAATATTAAACCAAATAATGTTTTTAGCATTATAATTACTAATTTTATATCAAATTAACACTTGTTAATAACTATATAGTTAATCAAATTACTTTAACTCTTTCGTGTTATATTTAAATAAAGAAGTAACATTAAGCTGTGCTTGAAATAATGTCTGTTCAACAATCAATATTTATTTATTTATGACTTTCATTGATATATGAACATTGATTGTTCATTCAACTATGAATTGATTGCCTATTTTTGGAATAAACAATATTTTGATCTCCCAGAATCAATCCTGGCGGATCAAAATTGATTTTCATAGTTGCAAGTCAAACTTATATAACAAATAGTATAAATACATTAAAAACAGAAAATTTTAAATTAGGGGTTGTCCATAAATTACATTACACTCTAGGTAGGGGGAGAGGAGAATTAGTGTTTTTGTGACGAGGTGCATGCAATTTGTTACTATAGGGTTATGATGTTGTGGCAGGGGAGCAGGAGAGAGGGGTCGAAAATAGTCAAAAATTGTGTTTGATTAATTTACTTAGCATCATAGTTTTATTGAATAATTAAAAAAAAACATTTACATTTCAGTCAATTATAGATCAATGATAATGGAAATGCATCCAAACCACATAAGTGTGGAAACATAGACATTAAAACTTCATAAAGTAATAGTTAAAAAAATCCATCAGTTAATTCTTTTTTTATTTATCTTTATATAGATCAAACTAAAATAGCTGTTTCTCTACTCTTGGATTCATCTATTGCTTTCAATGAAGATTTCTTTTTGTCTAATTTTGGATATTTAAAAAGATTTTCACAGAATTTTGCAGAGACATTTGGTGTTTCAACAAATCGACGTATTGATGTTATTCAGTTTAGCGATGTATTAACCTCTGAAACCATCAGTTGTAATTCCTTCTCTACATTGGAAAAATTTAAAACAAGTGTAGATGGTCTTACAAATTCATATGACTTGATGAGAACTATAGATTTAGGTTCTGGAATCAATACTGCTAAAGCAAAGCTACAGTCTAATTTATGCGGTGGTAATGAGAGTTTTGCAACTGCATTGGTAATTTTAACATCAGGGAACCAACTTGATTTGTCTGCTAATAGTTTGTTACAATCTATTTACTTGTTATCAGACACCCCAAAAACTTATGTAGTTTATATAAATGATTCTTTTTCAATTTTAAATCAGTATAATATTTTAACAAATAGCATTGTTTCAAGACAGTTTCCTATTAGTGATTTTATTGGCTTTCAAAATCCATCATTAGCTAAATCAGTTGCTGAACAAGTAATTGCTGATGGTATCGGTTAGTAACTTTTGACAATTGATTGATATAATTATATATAATTGTATTAACAAACTAGTTTTTGTTAGAAAAAGAAATTAAAAATTAAATACTTATATACTTTTACCTATTTTTAATTGTTTTTGTAGTGGATTTTTCTGTATCTGATTGGTCGTTATTTAATCAATGCTCAAATCAATGCCAGCAAACAAGAACCCGCATTTGCACTGGTCATTGTAACACAGTGGAAATTAGCCAAACACAAAATTGCACTACTGGCTTGTGTTTCTGTAAGTTTAAATGGCTCATATGAGCTTTATTTGTGTTTATTTTTGTAATATTTTATTTCAAAGTTTTTTTTTAAGTTTTATTATATTCATCTTCCCAATCCAATAAATAGCAGTAAACATTGTGACCCTGGGGTTCGCTATATTTGAGGAGACCTCATTTTTAAAAATTTATTATTATTGCAATCCTTTCTTGAACTTATTTTTGCAGAACACCTCTCCAAATAAAATTGCTGTGCGAATAAACAAGGTAAGCATAGTAATGCCAGGAACAATGTGGATTTTATCTTTGTATCACTTGTTTACAAAGCAAGTGCTTTACCAATCTCAATACAATTAAAAAAAAAAAAAAAAGTATATTTATTGACAGCAATAGTTCCCTCAGCTGTGGAGAGGTGTTGGAAAATAAAAAACAATATGTGATTGTTTACTTTGGAAAACAATAGTATTTTTACTGGAACCTTAAAATTTACTTCACAGTAGTAGTTACATTGGATCTTGTTTGTCTGAACCAAGCAAACAGTTAACAAATACAAGTAAAAATCTGGTTTTTATAGGAATTTCAACATTAAAGGTTTTTTTAAGTTTGTAAGCTTTGTACACAGCTAAGGATTTTATATGAAAGGTCTTCTATATTAAAAATTAAAATATTTGTTTTATTTTTACTAAAATTTTTTACTTATATAGTATATTTTACTTAGTTTGAAGTTTTTCTTTTGGTATCTGAATTTTACTTAGTTTGAAGTTTTTCTTTTGGTATCTGAATTTTACTTAGTTTGAAGTTTTTCTTTTTCTTTTTTTCTTTCTGAATTTTCAGCTCTTATAATTATATAAATAACTTTCATTATGCTGAAAAACAAGTAAAAAAAATGTTTCAACTTTTAAGTAAGATTTTTGCAAATTGTTAAAGTGAATAATATTGAAACTTAACATAATGTTGTGAATTTCAATACTCATTACAAAAAAATAAAAAAGTTCCATTAAAAAATTCCGAAAAATAAAAGCAATTCCAAGTGACCTATACAGGCAAATAAACAGGTTATTTTGAAACTATATATTTAACTTACATTACATCACTTATGTTATCGTGTGTAATATTTTACTGCTTGCAGCAGATGTAAAAGTAGCCAAATCCATATTAGGTTATTAGTAAGTTAAGTAATGCTATGTAATGGCCATTTCATATTAGTTTTAGGGGTAGAAAATGGTTAGCATGTCTTTATATTTAATGCAATATATTTTTCTTATTTATGGCATACAAGGTTATATTAGTCAATATTCAAGTCCACATCAAGAGCGACTGATCTTATTTAGATATGCAACTCTAGGAGCCCCAAAAAACTGTTTTTCTATCTTATAACATAAAATTGCAAAAATTCTTTCATTAATTTCTTGAAATTTTCTTTACAAAAAAGTAAACTTTTTTGTAAAGAAAATTTGATCAATAATAAATTGAAGATGTCAGCTTGATTTCCAGATTAAAATAAATAAGATTATGCAATTAAATTTAAGATAAAAGTAAAATTTTACAATGATGCTTTTTATATCATTAACATCAATATTATTATTTATCATCAATATTACTACATTATTGTTATCACACTCTTGTCTGTTTTTTTTTTTGTTTTTTTTTACAAAACTAACTTTTTAAAGATATGTCTATGATATTTAATTTTTTTATAATAATTTTTTTTTTAGCTAATCCCTGTGCTGGAAAAACTGATGGAAAATACTTGATTCCTGATGTATTTGCTTATTTATTGTGCTCTTTGCAACAGGCAAGTTTTGTAAACTGTTCTGATAATCAAATATTTGATCCAAACTATAGTAATTGCATGGATGCTGGAAATTATAGTTTAAATAATTTTTGTGTGGGAAAAACTAATGGTCAATATCGCAATCCTTGGAACTGCAATAGTTTTATTTCTTGTTCTAATGGTGCAGCATATAATATGTCTTGTGCATTACCAAATTTAATTTATGATCCTTATAATAATCTTTGTAAAGATTCAGGAACATATCCTTGCAGTGTACTACGTGAGTATAATATGATGAATTTTTTTGTATTTTTAACAAAGTTTAAAACTTATGAGGCGTACATTGAAATATTACTAAATTTATTGCACTGTTGATTCATCTATTGTAAATCTATTAGTAATAATGTTGAGGAGTTGCAAGTTAAAATTGGCATGAAAACGAATTTTAACATTTGAAATGTTCAATAAATATTAAAAAAGCTTCAATTTATCCAATGTTTTAGGGATAATGAGTTTTAAAGTAAATGAAAATAAATTAAAATGTTAAGTATTAAAATAAAAATCAGTAGCAATAATAATAATAATTATAAAAAAGTATTACTTAAAAAGCTATTGGAAAAATAAAAATAAAGATAAAATAAAAATAAAAAATAAAACCTAAAAGAACTCAATAAAACCTGAAAAAACTCAATAAAACCCAAACTCAATAAAACCTGAAAGAACTCAATAAAACCCAGGCAATTTGTTTTTTTTAGCTATTTTATTGTTTTATGAACTGTTTTAAGCGATATTTTTGAAAACATAACCATATTATATTTTTAATAGCATTATGTTTTGTTATTGTGTTTTTTACTTGTGGTAACCAAAAAAAATTAAAAGATTTATTAAACAAGATTTTTTGGAACAATTACACTTTTGGTAAGAGTAGTTAAAACAGAGTGTCTTTTTTTGATATTTTTGACCAGACAAAACCAAATGAAGAAAATATTTTTTCCATTGATTGATGATCCCATAAAGACTTCTTTGAGCACTTTGTTCGAAAAAAGTAGAGTAGTTTTTTTTATGTTTCTATACAGTCAGATTAAGAGTGCCAGCAAGTATCATTTGTTAACTCAGACATATGCCCTCCTTTCTTATATAACCATCTCTTAAAAGAAAAAAATCAATAGGTAGTCTTATTGACAATTTTTTTTTATAATATTTTTTCATATTTAAAGTCAATAAACCACATATTATACTTACATACACAATACAACATAATACTTAAATGTGGGTTTTGTAACATTCAGCATACACTTGAAATTGTTCATTATTAGAAAAGCACTTTATAATAACTTTTTTGTCATTTTGTCACCTACATTGACCTATTTAAAGCATACTGTTGACGACTCTACTCTTCTAGGTAAAATGAAATACTATAGTATCTGTAGTGCATCAATAATTTTTATCTTATATAATAGATCTTAATTTGCTTCTATCAATGATGATAAACCTTTCTTATTATACTGATTAAATCTTTATTAAAATGTTCTGTTGTACCACAAGACTTTAAACATTAAAAAGCAGTTGACTCAAGTTAAATAACAAAACGTTAAAAAGCAGTTGACTCAAGTTAGTTAACAAAACGTTAAAAAGCAGTTGACTCAACTAAGGCTCATTATTTTTTTAGTTTTGATTAATGATCTCAATGTTTCTTTAGACTTTTAACAGCTTAAAATTTTGCTGATGAAACCAATTTATTTCCAACTAGTTATTATAAAAGTTTAAAACTTGTTTCAATGACTTCTTGTTAATAAGCATCAATAAAACTGAAAAGTAAGTCTTTTATTGGCATGCTAAATTAAATCTCCCATTATGTTGACCAAGAAGTTTTATAAATATTTAAAATGTTATACTTGAATCAGATAATCTATATTTCCAAATATAGGGACTGTCTAATTAAATAAGTAAATATGGGAACTCACATAGTTTATGAATGTCATCTCTAAAACAAAAGTTTTTTTCAATGCTATAATGCTAATCCTTACATTCTCTGTGTTTTATTTTTAAATATTAAAATATTACTTATTATTTTTACATTTTAATTATTTTTATCATCATAAAGAAGTCTGCAAGTCGACTTAACTTCTCCGCTTCATTTTGTTGTGACATTAAAAATCAAACTATTAAAACTTTTTTAAACTTAAATTATTAATAAGTTTAATTACTAAATTCAAAGAATGTTTTTTTAACCATTTATTAGATGGATTTTATTTTTTTTAACTTCCTTTATTTGTTTTTTTTTTGTTAGTGTTACTGTTATTGGTTTTATGAATGTTTTTTACACTGCTGGCTATTATGACATGAGCTCATAAAGTAAATAAATGAAAGCCCTTTAAGCTTTCTTTCAATGATTTTAACATTAAAATGTTTTTACAATTTTATATTATTTATGTTGTTGTTTTTTTAGCTGTCTTAGGAACATGGTCAACATATGGAGATTGTTCTGTATTATGTCAGCAAACAAGAGTTCGAACATGTTCTGGTAATTGTCAAAATGCTATAACTTCTCAATCACAAAACTGTTTAGGAGGTTCTTGCCCTGTTGGTAGGCTACAATTTTTACTTTTATTTTTTTGCTTTTAATGTTTAATGTGATTTTGAGAAATATTACGCTGTTTTCATATCTACTTTGTTTTCATATCTACTTTGTTTTCATATCTACTTTGTGAATTCATCAGTATAAAAAGAAACACAAAAATTTTTTTGTTCTCAGTCCACCTTAGGCAATGGTTTTTAAAATTTATTTAGTTTGATAAGAAAAATATAAAAAATAAAAAAATAAATGAAGAAAAAATGAACAAACAAAACCTAAATATCTTTGGCTTTAAACTACGTCAAAAAAATGGTTTGTAGCCTTTATTATGAAATGTCATGCACTAGATATAATAACTGCTGTATGATTTAAACTATGCAGTTACTAAATTGTTCCAATGTTGTTTAAAAACTGAAGCAGTGATTGTATGTAGTAAAGATGAATTTTTATCAGGTAAACTGTTGTTTATTGTTGCAAAAAGGTTGAGAAGTTGAAAATTTGTTGCATTTTTATGATGTATTTAGGACTCGTTCTTTAAAGATTTATGTATTTTTAACTTGAATGCACTTAACAAAAATTTAAAATATTAATAATAATTTTAACTCGAATGCACAAAAATTTAAAAAGTATAATAACTAATAGTCTTTTTCTAAATTTAAAAAGTTTAAAAAAAACTTTTTTTTATAAATGTATTTTTTGAATGTGTATGTTTGGGAGTTAATAAAAAGATTCATGTTATTAATACCAAGCTAATAAAATTAAATCTAAGCAAAGTTTAGTAAGCAAATAAAGATGTCTTTTTTTTAAAGGAATAATTCAGAATATGATATAATAGATATAATATGGCATAAAAATAAAATGCAAAATTACAAATACGGAAAAAAAAAGCAAAATTACAAATCTCTGATATTTTGAAGGTCAGAGTTATCAAAACTAATGGGTTTTTTGGTCCACATTGTGATATGGCTAAAAATATTTTTATTTAAAAAAGACTTTTTTTTATCAAATCAGAAATAATCTTTGTTTGATATTGTTGTTTTATACTTTTTAGGATTAATTTTTTATAGAAACAAATTTTGGATGTTATTACAAAGTAACATTTTTTTTTTGAAATTATTAAAATAAAAAAGATTTTTCTTATATTATTAAAAGTTAATTAAAAACAAATCTTTGAGCAAAATTTGTTTTCAAAAAATTTAGTTTATGTTTCTGCACAATTTAATCTCCTTCACTTCATTCAGCATTTTTGAAGATAAGAATGTGCTTTCTAATTGAGTTGTTTTATACAAAGTTTAAAATGTTAAGATTTTTTTTAAAAAAGTTTGTATATTAAAAGTAGTAATAAAATACATACTTTTGATTTTGTTTTATTTTTATAAACAATAGTATATTTTTTCCTGAACTTTTGTCACTGCAAATAAATCATTGATTAAATAGTAAAAACTTGCTAAATTTGGTTGCAAAAAAAAAAAAAAAGCATTTTCAAATTTTATTTTATTTTGCCAAAAAAAATTTTTGTTTTATTTTGATGTTTTTCCCCAAAATCATCAAAATTGCAAGATACATTGTCAAATTGTCACCTTTTTTTTCTTCTACTTGATTTCACTTAAGACCTAAAAAAATATATACCTTATATAGCTACCATTTTTAAAGCAAAATTTCAGTTATTTTTATTTGCTTTCATTTTAAAAAAATTTGCTTTTTCTAATTTTTTAGTTTTTTTTTCATAGCATTATATGGTGTATGGTCTGCATTTAGTGAATGCTCAGCTGCATGCCAGAAAACAAGAACAAGAAACTGCACCGGTAATTGTGCGAATGTTGCGATTTTAGATATACAAAACTGTACTGATGGTCAATGTTCTTCAGGTTAGATCCTTTTAGCATTATTTTATTTATAATGTAATTAGCAATTTAGTACTTTGTTCTAGACCTGAATTAAAAAACTAATGAAACTATTTTGTGTATAAATATACAGTAAAGTCCAGTTGGTATGAAGTAGTAAGTTCTTTCCAAGACCAAGTCTTTCTCTTTATCCTTCAGCCAATATCATTGTTGTTGGTGACTTTAATGCTCATCACACAGAATGGCATAGCTCTAATGTCAGTGGCTCTGAAGCTTTAAGGTCCACAACATTTGTCTTTCTTAATCTCTAACACAATCATTCAATTTTCCAACTTGTTTTCCAGACAATCCAAATCATTTACCTGTTCTAATTGACTTGTGACTTGTTTCTGATCCTATTCAGTGCTCAGTTTCTCCATATTTACCCTTAAGTACTTCTGATTATGGTTTAATCTTTCTAAAACTGTTATCTCATTTCTCTTTATCATCATGGTACCTCTTACAAATACCTTAAAGCTGACTGGAGCTTTTTCTGTGATTTTTTTTGTAATGGTCCTTAGATAAAAATCTTTCATCTTCCTGCTGACAAATATGCTTTTTATGTAGCTTTTTGGATTCATGCTGCCATGAAATCTTCTATTCCCTCTCAACAATTCCAATTTAGGCCTCACTCCTTTCCAAGGTTTTCCTTTCATTGTGCTGATGCAGTTTCCAATTGTAGCCATTACTTCCATACCTATTACCAAAACAATTCTCCAGAAAACAAATGTCTGCTTACTATCAATGATATATATTACATAGATATCTAACTCAAGCCGCGGTTGTGAGGCAAATTTGTTTATCGGAAGCCATATTGAATACTGGAAAAACACGCAAAAAAGATATAATATTTTAAAAAAACACCTAATTTCAGGCCTTGTTACGAGATTTCGCTGCGTAGCAAAAACGCGTAACGCATTTCTAAGTAACTCAACTCAGCAAATATATTTTGCATCGTTAGAAGTTATATTGCGTCACTAGCGTCTTTTCAAGTACTGCATTGTAATTAAAGTTATTTTATTAACACGTTAAAAATCATACAAACAGTTAGTTTTTTTCTCACTAGAACAAAAGTTAATAAATAAAATCTATGTTCTTATTTAATAAATCATTTTTATTATTTTTTTCAAATATGAACTAAATTTTATTTTGAAAAAAATATTCTTTTCATGAAACGTAAAATACTGTTTGTTTATTTTCTTATGATTTTACTTATGGTTTTTGATTATTTTATTAAGTGTTAATAAATTTTTTCTTATTTAATTTGTGAACTCTTTTTAATAATGTTTTTAAACAATAAAGAGTTTTTTTTTGTTATTTATCACGAATATGTTACCGATAACATATTCGTGATCATAATTTATTTTCATAAATTAAACAAACGTCATTAATACTTTACGTTATTGAATTAACAATAAACAAAATATCTTATTAATAAAATATTTACATTAAAATAAATCGTGCATTTTTTAAACTATTATGACAAAAAATAATTTTTACATTTAAAAGGAATTTATATATTTTATTCCTTTAGATAAAACTTAAAACACTTTTTTTTTTTTAACTAATTTTTATCAACAATAAAAAAAATTATTAAACAAACTGTTTCTTTAACAAAAAATCTATTAGTTACAATTGCAGTTAAATGCTTTTACTTACGACTTTATTTCTTCAGAATAAACGTCACATAAACGATATCAAAAGATAATTAAAAATATTCTAAAAGATATAAGTTTTTGCGTAACGCAAAACTGCTGAACGCGTAGGCAAATCGACTTTTCGCAAGCAAAATGCGAGCTGCGTAACGCTTCTTAACAAGGCCTGTAATTTTACTTTTTTTACTAAAGAAATGGTTATATCATGCTCTGCTTATGGTTGTGTAAACCGATTTACCAAAGGTGTTTCGATATCTTTTCATAAATTCCCTTTAAAAAATAGCGAGCTGTGTCAAAAATGGGTTGTGGCAACAAAAGGTGCTTTATTTGATCCTACGAAATATAGTTATATATGTAGTGTTCACTTTCATAAAGAAGATTATAATTATGAAAATGCAAATAAACCTTTGATTTCCTTTGATATTTGATTTCCGGCAAAAATGCATTGTAAAAAGCCAATCAAAAGAAAACATGTTTCCAGGAATGTAACCGAGACATACAATCAAAAAAAGATATCTCTTTCGTTGCCATCTTCTTCTTAAAATCATATTTTAACTAGTGTTGATTTTACTATTAATAATCTAAATAATAAAGTTGACTCTCCATCTAAAGTAAAGCTTAAAAGAAAAATTAAGACTCTTAAGCAAAAACTAAGAAGAAAAGAATTGAAAATCAGTACAATGGCTGAAATTATTAAAAAACTTGAAAATGATAAGTTTATATCTGCTGATACAGCTCAATTTCTTGATAATATTTCTGGTCTTGTTTGTGATTTATTTAAATCTGAACTAGTGAATAAATGCAAAGATCGTAGAGGTCACAGATATTCAGAAGAAGTGAAGAAATTTGCTTTGACACTTCATTTTTATTTACCTCGGGCCTATACTTTTGTCAGATCATTGTTTGCTTTGCCTTGTATAAGTTCTTTATCAAATTGGTCTTCATCTATAGATTGCTCACCTGGGTTTTTTAAAGATGTTTTTTCTTACATACAACAAAAGGGATTAGAAGATAATACATATAAAGATTGTGCATTAATCTTTGATTCTATGCATATTAAATCAGGTCTTGTTTATAATCCAAGTAATGGTAACTATGAAGGCTTTTCAGATTATGGAAACAATATATCTGCTTTTGATCCAAATTGAATAGCTACTGAGGCTCTTGTCTTTATGCTTGTTGGACTTCAAGGTCATTGGAAATGTCCTATCGGTTATGTTCTATGTGAAAAGATTTCAACAACAAACTTGGTTTGTCTTCTAACTAAAGCAATTAGTTTGTGTATTCAACACGGTATAGATGTTCACAGCGTAACTTGTGATGGTGCTTTTTCTAATTTTAGTGCAATGAAAAGTCTTGGTTGTTCGTTTGATAAAGTTGAAAATATGAAAACTCATTTCAATATTGAATCTTATGATAAAGTTATTTATTTTATTCCTGATCCTTGCCATATGCTAAAACTTGCACGAAATGCATTATGTGATCTTGGTTTATTTATTGATAGTCAAAAAAGATTTGTAAAGTGGGAGCACATCACAGTTCTGCAAAATTTGCAAGAGGATATTAGATTAAAGTTTGCCAATAAGTTAGGCAATAGCCATATTAATTTTCAGAGACATAAAATGAATGTAAAAATAGCCGCCCAAACACTTAGTAATTCCGTAGCAGATTACATTAGATTTTATAAGAACAATTAATAAACTTTTTGATTTACTTAATTCAAGAAGTCCATTTGGCAAAGGTTTAAAAAAAACCTTATTTCTTAATGACAAAATCCATTGGTTTAATGTTATTGACAAGTCAGTTAATCTCGCTAACCTAACTGATAAATATGGAACTAAAATTCTTAATCATAGAAGAAAAACCTTTGTTATTGGTTTCATTGTCTCTGCAGCAAGCATCCGAAATTTGTCTAATCATTTACTATCAAGATCAGAAAATTCATTCAATTATGTGTTGACCTACAAAATGTCTCAAGATCACCTGGAACTGCTGTTTGCTTGTATTAGAGGAAAAAATGGTTTTAATAATAATCCAAATATTATTCAATTAAAGGCGAGCTTCAAAAAAATCCTTTTAAGAAACTTTCTGATTGGTTCAAAGCATGCAAATTGCCTCACTTTTGAAAAAAATTCAGCTGGTTCAATATTTTCATTGAAATGGAGTAAAATCAGATCTCCAATCATAGAAACAGAATTAAAAGATGAAGATAAAAATATAATTGAAAATTTATCAAATAGCCTAGAAGAGATTTCAACATCAATATACAAAGAAGCAATACTTGGTTATATAGCTGGTTTTATTGTTAGAAATCTTAAAAAGAAAATAACTTGTTGCATATGTGCTGAAGCACTTAACAAACCAGATAATTTAGTTTGTGATCATGACTACACAGTATTTTACAAATCGTCGTGGTTATCTTTTATAAATTTAAAAAAACTTGAAATCTATCCATTTCTTACTTCTACACAGTGTTTCTCCATCAGTAGGTTCGTCAGGAAGAATCTTCCTGATGAACCTACTGATGGAGAAACACTGTGTAGAAGAAAGAAAAAATTAGATAAGTGTTTTTACTAATTTATATATACATAAATATATATACATATATATATATATATATATATATATATATATATATATATATATATATATATATATATATATATATATATATATATATATATATATATATATATATATATATATATATATATATATAAATTAGTAAAAAACACTTATCTAACTTTTATCTTGGATAAGTGTTTTTTACTAATTTATTATTGCTCTGTTCTTTAAGAACATTGAGCACTCTATTTGTAAAATACACTAACATAATTTACATATATATATATATATATATATATATATATATATATATATATATATATATATATATATATATATATATATGTGTGTGTGTGTGTGTGTGTGTATATATATATCTATGTGTATATTTTTATATATATATATATATATATATATATATATATATATATATATATATATATATATATATATATATATATATATATATATATATGTTTACTTATAATATTTTTCTTTTCATAAAAGTATATATATATATATATATATACATATATTTATATTATATATATATATATATATATATTTATATATATATATATATATATATATATTTATATATATATATATATATATATATATATATATTGTATATGATATAATATATATATAGTGGAAATACTATTATCAATAGTTAATTTATTGTATACTGGTAATAGAGTATTTACTAAATACCTCCTTAATCCAAGCTATGTCCAGTTTTTTCTAAGCATATCATAAATAATAGCTTCTTTCCAAGGTAATTAACTTATTTTTATAACTATAACTTTAAAGTAACATCAACTACTTTAAGTTTACTAATATAAAAATAACATCCAGATTAAGTAATTATAATAAACTTTTTCGACAAAAGCGCAACATTAACTATACTAACAAGATTATTTTGTGCCATTTTTAATAAATAAATCTAAACAGGTCAGACCTATTATTTAATGTTTATAATTTCTTGTAAAACTAATGCAGAGGTTCATCGCTAATTTATGATGTTTTGCCAGTATTCAATATGGCTTCTGACAAAAAAAAAAAGCCTTATATTTTCTAACGGTATTTTTACGGAGTTAGACATCTATGTATTTATATAACATTGGCTTACTATATACTCGTATTTATCTCAAAAATTTGGCTCCAGAGATTTCTTAAGAATCTTTAATAGTGTCTGTAAAAAGGGCAAATTTGTTATTCCACCTCTCTTGCATGGTTCAGATTTTGTTACCTCACCTAAAGACAAAGCTAATTTGTTTGCTCAGTACTTTTCATCAATCTTGTCTCTTCATTCCACTAATCACATTCTACTTGATATAGCTGACAAACAGGTTGATCTATTGCTTGACATTCGTATTACTTCAGCTTCTGTATCTAAAGTGATTTCCTGCATAGACTTTTTTAAAACTTGTGGTCCGGGCAACATAGCTATTATTGTCTTATTGAAGTAATTTCCAGAGCTGTCATCTATACTTTCAAAACTATTTAACAAGTGCTTATCAGAGTCTTGTTTTCTGACATGCTGGAAAGCAACATCTGTTATCCCTATTTTCAAAAATTCTGGAGAGCGATCTAACTTGTCTAACTACCGTCCCATTAGTCTTCTTCCTTTCATCAGCATAGTTTTTGAATCTTTAATTAACAAACACTTAATCTCTCATAACTATCTATATCTATCTCTCATAACATCTAATAACTTACTTTCTGATCATCAATATGGATTTCATTTTTTCATTCTACTGCGAATCTGTTAACAGTAATAACTGATAGGTTTTATTGTGCATTAGATAGATGTGATGAGGTTAGGGCTATTGCTCTTGACATTTTTAAACCCTTTAATAAAGTTTGGCATGCTGGTCTCCTTCATAAGTTTTCTTCTTACGGTGTATCAGGTAACAACTTTAAGATTTTGAATCCTTCCTTACCAATCGTAGTATAAAATTTGTCCTCAAAGGACAGCACTCTTCTTCATTTCATTTAACTTTAAGATTTCCTCAAGATTCTATCTTTGACTCTTTACTTTTTTTAATTTACATTAATTATCTCCAAAAATTCTAACATCTAAAGTGGCATTGTGCGCTGATGATACTACCATTTATTCCTGTCTTGATAGGTAGCCAATTTTCTCTGATTGCTGAAGGGGGCATTTGAACTTGAAAATGATCTCACTTCTGCTACAGCGTGGGTCTCTCAATGGCTGGTGAACTTTAACTCAGATAAAACTCAATTTTTTTTAGCTAATCATTATTGCAATAGTCAAGATCTTTCTATATTTATAAATGGTATTGAGCTCAATGATTAATTTACTCTTTGTCTTCTAGGATTAACTCTTACTCCCAATCTTTCTTAAAAACCATATATCAAATTAATTGCAAAATTAGCATCAGGTTGCATCTCTTTATTGTGCTCATAACTTTCTTTCTCTAAATTTTATTATTTATCTCTAAATCTCATATTTGTCCTTGTATGGAATACTGTTGCCATATCTGGAGCAGATCTTCAAATGATGCCCTTTCTCTTTTAAAAAAAGTGCAAAAATGCATTGTAAACATAGGTGGACCTGCTCTTGCATCTTCAACCACTGTCACATTGTCATAATGTTACTTTACTTTCTCTTTTCTATAAGTTAAATAATCTATAATCTCTGCTCTAAAGAGCTAGCATCTCTTGTGCTATTCATTTATGTGTTTTTTGTCATTCGATTAATTCTTATCATTTTACTGTGACTGTTCCTAAGTGATCCAAAATTTCTTATATGCCTAGTTTTTTTCCTCAAACATCAGTTCTTTGGAGTTTGCTCCTTTCATTTGTTTTCCTAATTCATATAATTTGCCATCTTTTAGTTGTCTGCTAATTGTTATCTTGCTTTTTAAACTTTTTCCTTGAACTCACCTTATCATCTCACTACTTACTACTACCCTAAAGCTGACTGGGATTCTTTTTATGATTTTCTTAGTGATAGTTCTTGGGCTGTCTTTTCTCTCTGTGCTGATAAATGTGCCTTTTATGTAATCCCCTAAATCTAGGAAGGAATGGAAGCTTTTTTTCTTTCTCGTTTGTTCCAAGTCAAGCCACATTCTAGTCCATGGTTTTCACCTTCTTGTTTAAATATAGCATTTAATGGTAATCTTTTTTTTTTTTTTTCATCTTTTTAAAAAAAAAACTCTCTTGTGAACAAACGCCTGTTTATTATTGCAAAAAATAAATGCAAAAAGGTGCTGTCTAGTGCTAAGCTCTATTATTCCTAATTCACTTAATTTTGTACCTTAACTTATTACCTCTCTTAAAGATAAAGCTGAAATATTTGAAAAAAACTTTTCTTTTAATTCGGCTCTTGAATTTTATGGCCATATTCTTCCTACTGTTCCAGTTAAACAGGTAACCCATTGTTAGACATTCAAATTACTCCAACTTCTGTTGCTTAAGTCATATCTCAATTAAAAATTTACTACTTTTTGTGATCCAGACAATATTCCTGCCATAATCTTATGAAAGTGTACTTCAGATTTCTCTTCACTTCTCGCTAAATATCTGAATCTTGTTTTTCTGCTTACTGGAAAATGACATCTGTGGTTTCAATTTTTAAAAAACTCTTCACATTAAAAAATATTCTGCAAAACTCAGTTATTTACTGCAAACAACTATACTGTATACATTATACTGTAAATATTTCTATGATGAATGGCTACTCTCTCACTAAGTTCTCATCCTCACTGAGTCCTCCTTTATGTCTTCTTAGATTTTTGTTCACTACTGACCTCTCATGGAAACTATATATACAATCGATTGCATAGATAACTTAGGTTGCTTCTTTTTATTGTGCTTGCCATTTTTTTTCTCCTGATTTCATTCTCTGCCTCTACAAGTCTCTTATTGGCTTATGTATTGAATACTGTTGCCTTATTTGGGTTGGTTCTTCTAATGATTCTCTGTCTCTTATAGGCAAGGACCAAAAATGCTTTGTAAATGTAGTTGGACCTGCCAAGTTTTTATCTGCTAATCCTATCTCTCATTGTCATAAAGTTGCACCTCTTTTCTCATATCTATAAATACTATCATGGTTGCTGCTTAAAGGAGCTTTCCCCACACTTCAACCCTTTAGAAATCTTTCCCATCTTCATATTTTGCTGACTCAGTCAGCAATCTCAGTAAAGCAAAACTGGTCCTTATATTGGTTTTATTGATTTTATTGAGGTATTAAAGACTTTAGGAGATGTTGAGGCGAAAATGTTAAAGCAATTATAATGATATATATTTTTATTGGTGTATATGTAGTGTTTAAGCAGGCAATGGCTATATATGAGTATAATGCATTATTTATATATTTAGCTTATACTCTTGGTAATTGGGGAGCTTGGAGTTCTTGCTCTGAATCATGTCGAGCAACTCAAACTAATCCAATGCGTGTTCGAGCCCGTAATTGTACAAGTAACTCATCTACATTTAATCAATGCACTTCTGATATTATGATTCAATATGAACCTTGTAATACTGATGCATGCTTAACAGGTTTTATTAAATTTTTTTATCTGCATATTTTGGAATTTAGTTATTATAATTATGATTACTATATATGTATATATATATATATATATATATATATATATATATATATATATATATATATATATATATATATATATATATTCAATATTAATTTAAAATATTAAAACTGCTCTTTTTGTGTTTTATATAAGTATTGTTAAGTATATTTTGTATATCAGTTGGCGCGAGTTTAGTAATTTTTTTGAAGTTTGAAAAACTTTTTTTCTTTTCGCAAGTTTATTTGTTTTATCTTTAAATCAAAATAATGAGAATTAATTTGATTTAACAAGTTACTTCATTGTCAGCATATAATTGAGTCACTGCAAACATTATTACTTCATAATGTTTAAAGTAATCAGAAAAGTTATTTATAAAAACAAAAACCAGAAAAAAAGATAGATTTTTGAAGTACTAAGCAACAAGCTGACTTTTCATCTGACAGTTTTTCATCAAAATCTGTGTGTTACTGACAGTTTATTTATACAAATGACAGGCTTAATACAAATTTATGACGACAGAGCCAATCAATTTTTCTGGATTGGTAAACCAACTTCTTTTTGGATTGAGTTTGTAAGAAATGTAAAAATTAACTTAGATCTTGTTTTAAACTGAACTAGACACTGCTTATTATAATGTTTTTCTACAAAATTTATCTTTAACTTGAAAATTCTTTAAATCAAGATGACTTTTAGAGACAAAAGCTCTTCTAACACGGAGAAGAACAAGGATACCTGGACAAAAAACTTAGTCCAGTTTCAAGCCCCATCAAGAAGAGGCAACGTGGTAATTTATGAAGCAACCTTGAGCAAACAGAGTCGCATGCCTCTGAAAAACCACGTCATTGGATGCTTCAAATTTCTTGAATCTACTGCCAAAGAACGGAGAGAGAGGATTGGTTTAATTGCTGTAGAGCTTAAAGACCTATGAAGCAAAACGTTGAACTTCCCGCATATATCTGATCAAGCTAAAATTAGCAAAACCTCTGAAAGAATATGAGCGCTGCGGAAAAAAATAAAACTTTGATTCATTGAATGAGTTGTTTGACATGACCAAAATGAAAAGCGAATGGTTGTGCAAAAAGGATGAGAACCTCTACAAATTGGTTATTCAACTGGCAAACCTGCTAGTGCCAATACCGTCCACCTATCCAATCGAAAGAGGGCAATGGAAACAACTGTGTCCATACTTACCAGCTTAGCGCTACCTGAACAATACAGACAGTCCTTGTGAGGATGACAATGCAGCATCAATGATTGCAAGACATCTTGTTACATGCTCAAAGCTGTTGTCCCACAGAGCAGCAGTGGTGTGCCACCAGCTTTCTGGTGAGGGCATTGTAATCCCAACCCCATGTCAATCAGCAATCCACAAGGCTATCTACATGAGAGCTGCTCAGGTGAAGAAACACTAGGTGAGGACGCGTCATCTGGAGAAGTGGAGCATACACTTTGACGCCAAACACATTGAGGGCTTTGAATATTACGCCGTGGTCCTCAAGAATGAATCTAAAGAAATTAAGTTGACTGCGCTAAAATTGAAAGATGGGAAAGATCAAACAATCACAGACGGACTCCAGGATGTGTTAGAGAAGTTCAACCTGTTGGGACCAGTTGTGATGATTGTTGCCGACACAACAAACGTGAGTACCGGCAAGAAGACAGGCGTTGTTGTTCGGCTGCAGCAAATGTTCAAAGAGAAAGGTCGCCCTAAACCCAAGTTCATCAGTTGCCAGCACCATGTGCTAGACCACGTTCTTCGCGTTGTCATGGACAATAAGCTCCATGGGTCGACTAAATCACCAAACATCGAGTATTTCTTTGTGCAAGATTTGATGAGTAATTACGATAAATTGAAAGCAGCCTTCAGCAATGGTAAAACTGAGAATAAGGAAACAGGCAGCTGGAGAGATGACATGAAGTTTTTCTACCACCTCACTTGTGTCTTCTGTGACTTAACTGAGAGGAATGAGATCCCCTTCGGTAATTTTAAACAAATCCCAAACATCAGCAATGCATGCTGGAACTCTTGTGCCATTCTAGTCCTTCTTGTGTTTATTCTGATGCCAGAAACCCGGATCAGGTTGTGTAAAATCTGTTCATTCATTCCTTACTCATGGGCTGGCCATTGGTTCAGCAGTCAATTGCTCTGAATTGAAGATCATGAAAAACTATCTGAGGCTCTGAATGACTACCCAAAAGCTCTCAATTGCTTGAAAACCCACTGGAAAACAGATGACTCTCTAATCAACATTGCCTGAAGCAACAAGTGCTGCGAGTGTACCATCAAAGTTATGCAAGAATTGCACAACTCCTGCTGCAACAAGGGCAACCTCCCACTGAGATTCATCCTCTCTAATGACATTATTGTGAATATTTGACTTTCTTGAGCGTTTGATGATCCTATATAATGTTGTATGCATGTGACTCTACAGCTTATGTTTAATTTTGTATCTGCTTACAGTGACTTCAAAAATTTGGCCAAAAAGCTAATAAATAAAATTCTTAGAATCATTTTGTGTGTGAGGTTTTTTTATCAAATTGCCTTGAATGTAATATTTTATTTAATCTTAAATGAAAGCTCATCAAATTATGATACAGGGAAACAAGGTTGTATAAAAGTCATCACCATATTATATACGTAAACATTATATACACAAACATTATATACGCAAACATATACATAAATATTATATGTGCGAAAAAAAATTCTCATTAAAAAAATTGCAAAGCTCGCAATAAACCCAACTAACCACTAACAGTTACAGTTTTATAAAAACATCTTGAGCTAACTAATAAATTATTCACATATATAGCTATTTTAATATATTTTTAATTACAATTTGTCTTTTATTTTTTATATAAATATTTTTTAATTTATTGATATTAGCTAGTGGTAATATCAATAATTTTTGTAAAAAAGATTTTCCTGTCTTTAAAATAAAAAAAAACAACCTAAAACTGACATTTCATGGTAAAAACTTAAAAACAACCATGCAAGAGTATATATATATGTATAACGAGTGCAACCAAATAATGCTAATTTAGTTTCTTTATATAAAAGTGCTGCATTTTTTCAATTTAGAGAAATAACTATGTAACTGTTTAGAGACAAAGATCTTCAAGTTTTATTCATCACAAAGTTCATTATTTGTAATGATATCCAGGGATCCTTCTTGACAGATCTGACTAGAATAGAATCCTCTCTAGAAGTGGTTCCACCTTTGTTATCTGCTGCCAACTTCCCTGTAGAACGATATTTGGAACATAGTCTTGATACGGTCCATTTTTTCACGCAATATTTATCACAAATACTTTTTTGTGACATTCCATTTACGTAATCGCCAATAATTTTCTTTCTTAGTTCCAATCCAAGACTGTCGGGAGCCATTTTTGCACTTGAAGTCATAAAAATAATAAAAATAAATAATCACACTTCTCAAGGCTTACCGTGTTACATTTACCTTGTGATGATACAATAATGCTCTGTGGAACACAATGTCTTGGTTGGATGTGGACTGTATTGATGTAATGAAACACTTGTTGTATTTCACTTCTTGTATTGATGTTCTTCGATAAATCACTTTGATAAAACTCACTTCGATAAACTGTCTTGATAATATTGACTGATTGACTTCCGTATACTGACTGAATTACATGTCGATTTACATGTATCTTATATAGTAAAATGAACCTGTGTGAACCTGTTCTGAAAGATTCTAGATGCTTCTTTTCAATGCTTTTGGAAGCTTCTGGATGCTTATGAATGTTTCTGGATATTTCTGGATGCTACTGGATGCTTCCAGATGCTTCCAGATGCTTCTTCTGGAAACTTCTGGAAGCTTCTGCATGCTTCTGGAAACTTCTGGATACTTCCTTTAATTGTTAAAAAACTTCCGTGACGTTGACACGGACCAGACTTAAGAAAATGAAACAAACCAAAAAAGTCGCACTTGTTTTTTCCGCTGCAAAATGGCACTTGTCAACGAAATTCTGCCTGTGTGCTTTCACCTGTCAGCTGATTGCTTATGTCATGGCATGCTATGACTCCAGAATCCTGAACTGTTTGCTGTGGTAGTATAGTTCGTTTCGTTTTTAAGACATTAGAATTAGGAACACTTTTTAGCATTGTTCGATGTTGGTTGCAAATGTTTTTTCTAATACTGTAAATATATATATATATATATATATATATATATATATATATATATATATATATATATATATATATATATATATATATATATATATATATATATATATATTAGGGTGGTTCGAAAAACAACTTTTTTTAGAATAGTCTGCTGCTCTACTGCACTTAACTAAATGTGTTCTATATAATACAAAAACACTAGGTTTAAAATTTTTTTGAATAAAAAATATTTTTACGGGGTCTCAAGACCCTTAAAAATTAGACAGGTCCCTAATATTTTGAAAAAAAGTTTTTCTAAAGTATATCAACCTGGTACTCAAAAGAAGTGAAATTATATAAAAATAATAATCAAATTACATAAAAATATTTTTTTCAGATATAATCGCCTAAAGACTATTGTTTTTAAGATAAAAATAAAAAAAGACAACATTTTTAAGTTTTTTCAAATCAATTTTTTTAAACATGTTCTTTATGTAATTGATTATTATTTTTGAAGTTTTTATATAATTTTGCTTATTAGGAAATAAAAAATGGAAAGTGAATGAGTGGAGCATTTTATGGAAAAAGTTAAATGATTAAATCAAGGTTTAACTAAACTATTTGAAACCATTAGGAATACAAAAGAATATAAACGATATAAATGAGAAGTGTATTAGGACCTTTTCTATTTATTATACTTATTAATGACACCCAAATCATAATAAAGTACCTATAAAAATGCCTTTAAAAATATCTTAAAACTAATCGAATCAATAAAATCGTTAGAAAACTGTCATGGTTTACAAAAAATACTAGATGACATCAATGTATGGTTGAGACAGTGGTTAATGTATTTCAATTTCAGTGGTCACTAGCCAAACCTTAACTCAGATAAAACTCAATGAACGGTAATGTACTCGATGAGTCATCTACTCTTTACTTATAGGATTAACTTTTACTTTCAATCTTTCTTGGAAACCATATATAAAATCCATTGCAAAATTAGCATCTGCTAAGGTTGCATCTCTTTATCATCTTGCTACTTTTTTACCCCAGTTCTATTCTTTATCTCTAATTTGCCCTTGTATGGAGTACTGTTGCCATATTTAGAGTGGATCTTTGAATAATGTCCTTTCTCTTTTAGACAAGATGCAAAAAAGCATTTTAAACATAGTTGTACCTACTTTTGCAGCCAACCTCCATTAACCATTAACACATTAGCCATTAACACATTAACCATTAACATTAAACTAACTATTAACCATTACCACATTGTCTTAATGTTGCTTTTCTTTCTCTTTTCTATAAATACTATAATGAGCTCTGCTCTAAAGAGCTAGCATCTCTTGTGCCATCTACTAAAATTCATTTTTGTGTTAATCGTTATTCTATTAAGTCTAATCCTTTTACTGTGACTGTTTCTAAGTGGTCCAAAAGTTCTTGTTAGTCTTGTTTTTTTCTTCGAACATTAGTTCTTTGGAATTTGCTCCCTTTATCTTGTTTTCCTGATTCCTATAATTTGCAATTTTTAAAGTCATCTGTTAATCGTTATCTTGCTTTATAAACTTCTTTTCTCTTCTAGTAACTTCCAACTCTAATAGTGGTTGCTTGCAGCCTTGTTTGAAGTGATTATGTTTAAAAAAGTATATATATATATATAAAAAATGTGAACTAATGCATTGTGAAAAAAATTTAAATTTTAACTAAACAATAGGTATAGTTATTAACAATCCAATCACTTTTGTTGTAAAACAAAAAGATCTCAGTGTCATAATATCTTGTGGTTTAAAATGGAAACAGCAAGTTAACGCTGCTTTTAAAGCCGACAATGTGTTGAATGCTATGCTAAATTTACTAAAATTGACAAAAAATGTTTGATATAATTTACAAAG
The DNA here is from genome assembly GCF_038396675.1 of Hydra vulgaris. Lineage (NCBI taxonomy): Eukaryota > Metazoa > Cnidaria > Hydrozoa > Anthoathecata > Hydridae > Hydra > Hydra vulgaris. Next base: position 16,142,064 of record NC_088929.1, read on the forward strand.
TATACCACATCTCAAGTATTCTTTTTAAATTTGGCATTCACATCATTAATGCAATAATGAGACACTTGAAAAAGTGCCACAGAAAGTTAAAATGATAAGGCTGAGACTTTGAAATATCACAACATTAGAAGACAAAAGAACCAGATCAGATGCTATCAAGTATTTTAAAATAGTGGACTAGGGTCAGTAACGTTTATTAACCTAAATCTAGCTCAATTGATCAATGTATCAGGACTAGCATCCGGTATTCATGGACATAAATCAAGAGTTGAAAAAGAATTTGTCAGAAACTGTGAATTGCAAAAAAAAATTTTTACAAATAGATTAGCATCAAAATAGAACAAACTTCCTAACTCAATTATATCACCCAAAATTGTTATCCATTTCAGGAGAAAATATGATCAGTATATGAAAAATAATGAAAAGGTCAAAAAATAAAAATATAATACTATGAATGAATAGATAAGTGCTGTCCAAATAAAGACTTCTACAGTTGTCTTTCTATTAAACAAACTAAAATTTGCACTTTGTGGTTTATATATCTTTGTATTATTTGTTTGTTTACAACTTAATAACAATAATGTATTAAATTCAGCAAAGGATAAAAATATTGGCAAGTGGAAAATATTGTCCTTCAACTTTCAAGGCAAAACAAGCAAAAACAGCATTACTTTATCATTTAAAGTAGAAAATATAAAAAATTGTCAAAAAATGATTGAGAATGGTGATAAATATTCATTGACTCTAGATAAATGGACTTCCAATAGAAATCAAAGATATATGTATATAACTTACACATGTCAGGTAATTGAATCGAAGACCTTGGAATGATGAGAGTTGTTGACTCAAAGACAACTAAAGATGATCTTAAGTTGATTGAAACAAAGCTTAAAGATTTTGAGTTAAATCTTAATAGATGTATTTCTGGAGTGGTTACAGATGGACCAGAGTATGTCAAACCAGTAGGTTGTCTCAAATAACTCATAAACTATGTATTTCTCATGAAATTTACTTGGCAATAATTGGTGTAAAAAATATGAATGATCTAATAGAAGATAAAGAGTTTTGTTGTGACAAGTAGACACTGCTGATGTTGATGATAATGATTGTGAAACTAATTACCAAACTTCTCTCAATTTGAAAGAATTACCACATAACCAAGAAACTGTTGAGTTATGTGAGCTTGATGGAATTAAAACCAATATTCAAAAAATTTAAATTATTGCAAGGATTTTTAAAAGGTCATCTTTAAGATATGATAATCTTCAATTCTGTTATCTTAATGAGTTTGGTAAAGAGTTGGATTAAATTTTGGATGTAAAAACATATAAGATTTCAATTTCTAAAATGATCAATTTAATTCTAAAAACTGATGAGATTAAAACTGCTAGACATTTGGGAAATTTTTTCAGAAATTATTGAAGCTAGTGCTAATATCAATAAATTTTGTAAAAAAGATTTTACTCTTTTTGGAGAAATTATAGAAATTATTGAAGCTGGTGCTAGTGTAAAATTATAAAAATTATTGAAGTTGTTGCTAAGATGAAAGGCTGAGGAGCTTCACCATTTTTTAGCCCTAAACTCAAATCTAATAAAAAAGGCTTTCTTAAATGTTTTGAATTTTATCAAAAAAAGAAATGGCTGTATTTGAAAGATCAAATGACTGTTCAAAACTGCAAAAAAAATTGCACTGTCTTTTAAAGTCTTTACCACCATCATCAGTTGAAGCAAAAAGATGCCTAAGTGCAGCTGAACATTTTACTACTTAAGTTCAGATCATTATTGAGTGATAAAATGGTTGGCTAAAAATGGTTGGCACGTGTTTTTTACATTTTTACTTGAAAGTTGTTGCATTTTATTATACTTATACTCGCACAAAAATGTTTGTAATATTTCATTATATAAAAAACAACTTTTTATATTTTAAATGAAAAAAATTTGGTGAAGTTATTTTGCTCAACATAATTGATAACCTCAGACACTTTTAGTGTGGAAGTTAGGTCATGATTGCCATATCAAATCTTATACTGCTGATTTAGATGAGCAGTGTGATGTCATACTGAAATAGTCTGCTGCCGGGGGCTTCAGTACATACATCAACTGACAAATAACCTGACTCGCAGTGGAGTACTGCTACATCGACTGAGGGTTTGGGGTGGGGCAGCAATCTTTTCTTTCATTATTCTTTATTTTTTTCTTCTTTTTCTAAAAAAGCTATATTGATTAAGATAAGCAAAAAAAGTGAGCAAATGCTTATATAAATGCGCTATAGTATATATATATATATATATATATATATATATATATATATATATATATATATATATATATATATATATATATATATATATATATATATATATATATATATATATATATGGGTAGAATTCAATAAATACGGCTGCGTATAAACTTTTTTTTAAATATATATATATATATTTTTTAATAATATATAATTATTTCGATATTTCGCTGATCTATCATGATCAGCGTCATCAGGTATAATAGATAAAATAGTTACAAAGAAATCGTTATAGTAAAAACAAACCGTTAAAAAGATAACACTAAAAAGCCAAAACATAATACAAAAAATTTTCTCAAATAACTGACGTCAGCAGATTTTATTAAAAAATGGCCCCCAGGTTTTAGTTGTCACGTTATCACCGTCATCCCGATTGAGAACCACATCACCATTTCTCAACTCCTGTCGAACCCTAGCTTTGCTTATTTCGAGTGACTCTCTGATTTTCCAAGTTCGATATTCTGGGGCTACAGATAATGTTTTGGGGTGCAACCAATCAAACTTACCATGGCATGTTTTGGAATGTTCAGTTGCACCCGAACTGGACCATTTTTCTTTTAAGCTGTTTTTCTGGTGTTCAAAAAAAAAATTGATTTTCTAATAGACGTATTTGTTGAAAATGGCCTCTACAAGAACATTCTAAATAATATTACTATAGACTAATTAAAAAATGGTTCAAAAAACACCACATGTCAACCATTAGATACCCAACCCTTTATAAAACTACCTTGGATACCAATTGTTGGTCCAAAACTTCGTAAAGAATTTCGAAAACAAAACATAAAGGTTATTTTCACATCAACTCCCAATTTAAAAAAATATTTTTTGCAACAATAAAACTAAACTACCACTAAACACAAACCCTGGCGAATACCAGCTAAAATGTTCATGCGGTTCGATATACATTGGTGAAATTAAAAAGAAGGTGATATCGAGATGTATTGAACACCAGAAAAACAGCTTAAAAGAAAAATGGTCCAGTTCGGGTGCAACTGAACATTCCAAAACATGCCATGGTAAGTTTGATTTGCTTTTTAGTGTTATCTTTTTAACGTTTTGTTTTTACTATAACGATTTCTTTGTAACTATTTTATTTATTATACCTGATGACGCTGATCACGATAGATCAGCGAAATATCGAAATAATTATATATTATTAAAAAATATATATATATATTTTAAAAAAAGTTTATACGCAGCCCTATTTATTGAATTCTACCCATATTTTAACGTATAACAAGAAAATGACTTGCAAAGATTATATATATATATATATATATATATATATATATATATATATATATATATATATATATATATATATATATATATATATACATGATTAGTTATAAGAATTTGATAAACTTGTTTAACATTTTCTAAGGTAATAGATGATTTAATCAAAAAACGCAATAAGGGAAAATTATATAATCAAGTACATGTGTTGACTTGTTGTCAAAATGTTTTGTATTTATTATTGTTATTGTAATGTTGTTATTTTTATTGTTATTATTATTATAATTATTTTCATCATTATGATTACTTTTAAATTATTTTTATGTATTTAGATTTAAATTGTATAAAAAATGTATTATTTTTTTAAAGAATTAAACTTGTGTTTTTTTTTAGTTAAATCCTGTTCCAGTATAAACTTTACATTTGTCTTTGTGTTGGATTCTTCATCTAGTATCAGTGCTCAAGAATGGGTTAATGAAAAGCAGTTTGTTTTAAATTTTGTTAATAGTTCAGATTTTGGTTTAAACCCAAATATTGATATTGCTTTGGTCAACTATGGAACTTCTCCTAAATTAGAAACTTCATGTGGCGCTATCACCAATAAAAATGATTTTTTTACTTTTATTAATCTTTTGCAACAAAGAAATGGTGGAACGGCTACAAATGATGCTCTCTTAGCAGCAGAAGCAGCATCAAAAAATTGTACAAAACTAAATGTGTTTCCAATATTTATATTACTCACCGATGGTGTTGAGAACATTGAAAATAATTTTACTAAACGAGTAGAAACTGAGAATCGCATTAAAAGTAAAGGATTGTTATATGTTGGTGCTGTAGGAAACGAAGTTAATAAAACTGACATAAATAGAATGACACATTATATTATAAATGGCCAAGATATGTATTACAACCAGTTTGATGATAGCTTTACTAATCTTCTATCACAATACTCTTCAACTTTTTATTCATATATTTATGGAATATTGGGATGTGAAAGTAAGTGCTTGCATTATGCATATATATATACATATAAATATATATATATATATATATATATATATATATATATATATATATATATATATATATATATACATATAAATATATATATATATATACATATATATATATATATATAACCCTCGGAATTAGTGTCGGCATTCAGCAATGCCAACCTAACTGCCGACCTGAAAGTGTTTGAGGTCGGCAATTTTTTGCCAACCTCTTTTCTATGTTTTATGGTCACACCTTTGTATCAAATAATTATTGCCGACCTCAAAAAGATGACCTTATTTTTCCTAATTCTGAGGGTTGTATATATATATATATTGTGTTTTTGCTATAGTTAAGTTTTTTTTTTATTTTCTCTTTTGTTAAGATTTTTTTCTTTTTTAAAGTTTTTTTTTAGATAAGTTTAGGTAAGTTTTGATAGTGCATTTTTGAATTTTAAAAATATATCAAAAGCCATGGTCGAATCGTCAAAACAAATTATTTTTTGCGTGGTCATATAATTGCGTGCAATCGTACTTCTTCCTGTGAAACACTGGTACAAAAGCAGGTCCACCTATATTTACAATGTGTCTTCGAACCTTGTTAAGAATAGAAGCATCATTAGAAGAACCAGCCCTACTATGACATCAGTATTCCATATAGCAAAAAATAAGAGGCTAGTAGAAGTAGAGAATGGAGTTGGTAGTAAGATAATGGCGAACCCAATAAAGAGAAGCAGCCTAAGCAGATACTGACTTTGCAATTGATTGTATATATAGTTTCCATGAGAGTAGTGAATGGTAGTTTAAGAAGAAGTTAAGTAGAGGACTCAGTGAGACTCAGTTGACTCAATTGCCATTTATCAATATAGGAATTTCAAAAATATTGCAATAGTTGTTTGCAGTAAATAACTGAGTTTTGTTGGAGTTAAAATTTACAGGAAGGCTGCTAGTTCTAAGCTGTCAAAATGTGAAGACTATTTATCAAGACACAAGTATAAGGTTAAGTCATCGGCAAATAGAGTCACTTTAGATGTAAGATTGTCAGGAAGATCATTATTGTAAATAAGAAACAACACAGAACTAAGGATAGTTCCTTTTGGTATCTCAAAAATTACTGGAAAGGATGAAGAGTGTTAGAAAGAAATGATTTAATAATCTTAATACTTTCCATATAGAGAAAGGTGTATCTGGGAAACCTCATCTTTCAGTTACAGTAGTTAGCAAATCTGTAGAACAAGATGATTGAAAACCGTATTGATTGTCAAAGAGTAACTTATTAGACTAAATATGGGTTGTTGTTAGACTAATGGGTTGTTAGAAATTTTTTGAATAAAGATTTAAAAACTGTGTTAATAATAAAGAGAAGACTGTCAATATCAGTTGGTGGGGTCAGAGTGTTTTTTAGAGTTTTTAAAAATAGGAACCAAATTTCTATAAATTCTAAAGTTACCAATATCCAGCAAGCAAGATTTTGTCAAGCACTTATTAAATAATTTAGAGTGAATTGAAGATAATTCTGAAGAACGCTTTTAAAAGACTATGACAAAAATGTTGTCTGGACCACGAGCAGTAAAAAAGATTAATTGAGAAACAACTTTAGCAATAGAAGCTGTAGTAATTTGGGTGTCTAACAACAAGCTAACCTGTTTAAATGCAATGACAGAAAAAGTGAGCCCATTCAAATTGAGAGACAAATTAGAGAAAAGGTTTTTTGCAAATAGTTATTGTTATAGACAATTATTAATATTATTACTATTATTAATATTAATTATTAATACTATAGACAAATTAAAGAAAAGGTTCTTCGCAAATAGTTCTGCTTTATGCTTGGGAGAGGTAATAAGATGAAGGCCATGTATTTGAGATGGAATGTTAAACTTACCCTTAATGGCTTTGTTAAAGATTTTCTCTAGAACCTAACTTCTGATATAAGATTTGAGATTAAGTAAACTGAGAACGTTAATACTTTTTTTTTACATTGGTTACTTGCAAGAGTAAAATATGTTTGTTCTCAAGAGATTTGTTCTTGTGAAAATGATGAAAAAAAGATTACAACTACATATAACAGTTGTACAAGAATGTGATAATCATGGATTAGAATAAGGCTTGACTTGGAACCAACGAGAAGGAATAAAAGCTGCCATACCTACCTTGATCCAAAAGATTATGTAGAAGGTACATTTATCAGCAGAGAAACAAATGATATTTCAAGATTTTGAAAAGAAGTCAAGTAGTAATTAATGCGATAATAAAGTGAGTGTAAAGAAAATTTCATGGTCTAAACCACCTAAAGGAGAACAAAGAAAAACTGAACACAAACTAGGGTCAGAGACAAGATACAAATCAAGGAGTGAAGGTAAGTGATTAGGGTTGTCTGGAAAACAAATCACAAAGTTAACTATCTGAGTAAGAATTTGAGAAATAAAGAACTTATGTGTTTTAGTGGCAGCAGGGTCATTGTTGTTAGAACAAAGCTATTTAGTGTGATGAGCAATAAAGTCACCAATAACAACAATATTGGCAAAGAGATAAAGATAAAAGGTTTGGTCAATTTGAGCAGAAATTACCTTAATTACCTAAAAGATTACAGTCTTAAAAAGAAGAAAAATGATAAAGAACAAAGAGAACGATTATTGGGTGAAAAGGTGCTAAATGAAAGCACATAAAAGAATGGTCAGAGAATTCAAACCTGATTTCATGGCAGATAATTGAATTGATGCATAAGTATATGCCCAGGCCAACCAAGCAGGCCACCTACTGAACACCTTCCCCTCCTGAAGCTTTCAGCATCTCAGCTAGTATGCCAAATAGGCTAGCAAATTTGTCTACTGAACCTTCTGAATAGCTGATTTAATTTTACTACAATCCTACTGATCAACTAGCTTTCTTACCTGCAATTAAACCTTCCAATTAAACTTTTTTATAAGTTTTTTTTTTTTTTAATCTAGCTCTTGATACAACCTTTTCTATACCATCTTTATTTTTTCTAACAATTTACTTTACAACTCTAAACACTGCTTATTCTTTGTCTTCTAAATCTATCATTTTACTGAATGTTCACTTACTCGATTATAGTGGAAACACATGAAACTTTGAGCAGCCTTGTTGAATAAATTATCTGGTACTACAGATAATTTATAATGTTGTTGGGAGTGTTCTACAATAAATGTATACATAAATGTAATTTTATTAGTATTTTCTCATTACCAGTTTAATCTACTAAAGCTTATATAGATATATATTTGCTGACTTTTTCTGCTGACTTTTTTCCATATTGTTTTTCTGAAAAAGAAGAAAAAAACAAGGAATAATAAATAAATGATTGCTGCCTCAAGCCAAACTCTTAGTTGATGTAGAGGCACTAATTGCATGTTTTCCTTATTAAGTCAGTCAATGTATATACTGAGATCCCCAACAACTCTCTATTTCATTATGGCATCAGACTGCTCACTAAAGTTTTATATATATATATATATATATATATATATATATATATATATATATATATATATATATATATATATAAAACTCAAATTTCATGGATAACTCAAACTTTGTTTGAGTTATCTGTGAAAGTCAAATCCTTTCAGCAAATTTCTTCAGTTAACTCGAACTTTTTGTATGGAAAATTAGGAAATCAAAATAACTTGATTAAAATTTTTTTTTATCTTCCCCCTGGTTGAGGGAAGGAAATTTTTGAAAAAAAAAATTCTAATGAATTTCTCATGAATTTCATTTTATTCAAATCTGAATAGAATTGTAATTAAATCTAAATAGAATACTTTACTACAATAGTACAACATAAAAGTAAGTAAAAGTGGCTGTGGCTGAGACTTAAAGGATGCTTATCAAATCATGAGGCAAAAGTAAAAACAAAACAAAACAAAACAAAAATCTAAATAAAATCGTTATTAGATGTAAAATAGTGCTATAATAAAACTAATACAAAATAAATCTTTTTGAAATAAAGTTTAAAAATCACTTATTTTTAAGTTTTGATAAATTTTTTTAATAAAAGATCGCTAGCTTTATAGAGGTAAAATTTTTAGCAAATAATATGAAAGTCATTGTGTTGCTAAACTTTTTTCAATGTTATCTTTTAAGTGTACAGACTGAATACAATATGTAACTTCTTTTACTGTAACATATTTCACATTTTGGATTACTATGTATTATATTTAATGCATATACTTTAGCATCGAATAAAAAAAATCCCATTAACTCGAAATAATACCTCATATAAGCCAAAGTTTGACTTAACAGGAATTCATTTTAGTCAAACATTAAGTCAAACCATTTTCCTTGGATTTGAGTTATCAAGAATTAACTGTGTAACTGTTTTGCACTTTATGTGATCATCAGATGTGTTTTCTTTTCAAAAAAAACATTATTTCAACAAAACGGAAATCAAGATCACAAAACAAAAATTAAAATGCAGTAGAGTGCTTGCTTCATTAGAAAAAAGTTTCAAGTTTGATCCCCACCACATCCCTGGTAGTACCATGTTTTGGAGATATAGAGTTGAAAGAGGGTTGTAACCATAATTAAAGTAGCCTCCTAAGCTCTTATGGCCTTTAAGACAGTGAGTATGTATGTGGTTTGGCTATCTCTTTTAAAACTTGATTATTTTTTTTCTTAACAAAAGCATTAAATTTTAATAGTTTCAAAAATTAGTATTATGTTATGTAATGTAGATATGTGGAATAACCTAAAAAATTTTTTGTTTTTAATGTTTGGAAAAGTTTATGCGTCAAGGAGAGGGAGGTTCATTTTGTAATAAAAAATGCGTACATACGCAGAAGAGGGGGGAGTTGTTAAAATCAAACAAGTGGATACAAGGGGAGATGGGTCATTTAGGGGGGCCTGATCTCCTAATTGATCCTCCTTTAAAAATACAATACAGTGTAAAAAACCTCCTCCAATACAATATAGAGTCGGCTTAGGATATTATAACGTTTGTACGCATTGATGTTATAACGTTTGTATGCATGTATATTATAACGTTCGTACGCATGGATATTATGGATGCCTCCTAAGCTAACACTGTATTGTATTTTTGTGTATATGTTTTTTGTCACAGTTGTTTATAATGTCTGATGATTGCATAAAGTGTGAAACTTCAAGTCATATTTCAAATTGTAGTTATTTACTCACTATTCTAATATATGACTGCTCTACTTTTGTATTGAGCACTGACTACCAAAAAAGTTAGATATCAGCCATTGAATACAAAATCAAAAACAAAAAAACCGCTAAAAATTACAAAATACTGTGTAGTGGGATCTTTATGTCGCTAAACGACATACTTGATGGCAACCAAAGAAAAAATAAAATATTAGCTAATCACCGGTGTCAAAAAAATATAAGAGGAATTTATTCTTGTGTCTGCATTTTGAAATCAACTCATATCGTTTATTTAACAGGTTTTCACCTTTATATGTTAAAATATAGAATTTTATGTATAAACAAAAATTACAAATTTTTAATGAGGAGTTATAAGGATTGCAACGTTTCACAATTTTCCACTTAATTAAGGGTGTAAACAATTTGTCTTTTATGTCCCAAATTTCTTTAGACAACTCGGTATCATTTTTATATTTGTTAATGTTAAAAGATTTTAGGTGATTAGCATACCAAGATTTGAATGGAGTTTCACATAAACCAAAATATACTTCTTTTTTTTTGTAGTCAGGTTTATTTGACGCCATGGTGGCTTGATAAATGATGGCAGATGGATTTGTTGACACAGTTTCATGTTTTTCCCTCATCTTTACTTTGGCTATATAATATCCTGTGATTGTGTGAATTAATGATGGACTTGATGTTTGACATACATGAGTAGCTTATTTTGATGGTATTTTGATTAAATATCTTACAAAGTTTATGACCTACTTGAAAGTGCAGGTCTACCATGTTTAAAAAACAACTGCCTATTTTTGTTGCAACATTGGTACTGAAAGGTGGGTTGTACCAGATTATATTGTGATTTTTGAATGGGATTGGTTTTTTATTTGAATGGTAAGCGAATTTGCAGATAAAACCTGATTTAAATAATGCATCTTGATAAGGAGGAATGGATTGTTTAAAAATCTTTTTGTTAGAAGAATTGGTTGACAATCTTAGTTCGTTTGAGACCCAACATAACATAATTTTGAAAAACTTTTTTTTGATAATATTAGGGACCTATATAATGTTCGAGGGTCGGTAGCAACCCCTTAAAATATTTTTTATTCAAAAATTTCTTAAATCTAGCATTTTTTTAATTATATACAACATATTCAGGGGGTGCCAGCAGTCATTTTCAGAAAAAGTTGTTTTTAGAACCACCTTAATATATATATATATATATATATATATATATATATATATATATATATATATATATATATATATATATATATATATATATATTATATATATATATATATCAGGGATGCGGAGTCCCAAAAAGGACTCCGGATTTTAAAGTCACAAAAAGATTACTTCATCCTAGTTTTTGGTATCCAAGAGTTCTAAAAATATAAATAAGTTTATGGATTACTATTAGGAAAAAAATTAAGACTTTTAGGTTAGAGGAACAATCATTTTTTGAACCCGAAGTCCTTAGGTATAATGGCGGCAAGGACTCCAGGACTCCGGGCTTAAAAACAATAAGTTTCAATTCATTTAATCTCATGAATTTTTTTCTTATAGCAGATCATAATTCAACAAATATGTTTAGAGCTTCTGGACACTACAGACTTGGAAAAAGTAGAGTTTTAAAGCCGGAGTCCTTTTGGGACTCCGCATCTCTGATATATATATATATACAGCTTTCGGAATTAGGTCGCCATTTGGCAATGCCAACCTAACTGCCGACCTAGAAATTTTTGAGGTCAGCAAAAATTTGACAACCTAGTTTCTATGTTTTATGGTAAAATCATTGTATCAAGTTTTTTTTTGCTGACCTGATGCCAACCTCAACCAGATTAAGGTCGGCAAATTATTGCTGACCTCATTTACCCTAATACTGAGGGCTGTATATATATATATTTTAATAGAGTTGATGTATGATGATATTATGAAAATTTTTTCATAATTAAAATTAGTATTATTAACAATTACTTTTCAGCAAAAGGACAATGGACAACTTGGAGTGATTGGAGTGCTTGTTCTGTAGTTTGTGGAGTAACTGGGTATGTCCAACGTATTCGATCTTGTGTAAGTCCAATGACAGGTAAAATCCAGGAAGATTGTGAAGCTGATGGAAATCTTACAAAAATAGAGTTAAAAATTTGTTCAGGTCCATGTGGTAAGCTAAAAAATTTTAATTTAATTTTTTTTTTAATAAAATAAAATATTATTCATGTGTGTGTGCTTGCCACAAACATAAGTGCTATGTGTATGTGTGCTTGCTATATAAATGTTTTTCACTTTTTGGAAAAGAGTTATTTTCATTTTCGAGTTACAAGTTTGGGTATGATTATTGACCATTTTATTGGAAGGACTTATGTTTTTTGATTATTTTATTATAATGTTTTTTCTTTTTATTAGAAAGTTTATTTTTTAACTACAAGAAATTTTTATTTTTAAACTGCTTTGCTTAAGCAAATACAAGTTGCAGTGGTAAACATTAATGTTGTAGTAAAATCTGTCTACCTAATTTATTTATATTCTTGAATATTAATTTTTATTTTTAAACAAAAATAATAGAATAGACTCTTAAATTATGGTCTTTTTGTCATTAAGGAACATGGACAAACTGGGGACCATTCACTGACTGCTCTGAAACTTGTCAGTCAAAAAATGCAAGTGTTCCAACTCAATCTCGTCAAAGGTTTTGCTTAAATAACACACTTGAGTTATGCTTATCTGACAATGGTTTAGGAAAACTTCAAACTATACCATGCAATGTTGGTGTAATTTGTCCAAGTTGGTTTTTTTAATTTTACAACTTTTAAATTGTTCTAATTGCGTTCACTGTTGCTTGTATTACATTAAATTTCAAATATTTAATAATAACTTATAGTAATTTATTATTATATTAAATAAAGCATTAGTCATATATTGATATTATAATTAGTAACAAGTTAATAGTTTTGACAAACAAAATTTTTTTCAGTTAGAGGCACTTGGAGCTCATGGGGAGCATGGTCTGCCTGTAGTGCTTCATGTGATTCAGGAGTGTCTCAAAGAGAACGTAATTGTTCTCTTCCTTTCCCATCAAATGCTGGCAGTGACTGTATAGGTGATAGTGTTCAGAAAATAGTGTGCAAACTTTTTAACTGCCCAAGTAAATAAACATTTTTTTAAATTTAATATTCTTGTTTGGTTTAATGTTTAATTTTTTTATTACGCTTAGTTGACAATGTTTAAATGTTTAAATATAAAAAGCAATAGTATCAACCAATATAAAATTTAATTAATACATCTATTTATCTAATATATTTATTATATATTAATATAATATTATTAATTAATTAATATAAGGAACTAATATATATTATATATATTTATTACTATATATATTTACATACTTGTTTTAATGCTAGAGGTTTGTATGATTCCTAAACGATGCAGTTGCTTAAATGCTACAAAGTGGAATTATGTTCCAACATTTAATCAATTTCAAAATCAGGGCATAGCATTAGAGACAATAGACAAAATGGTTGGCTATTTGAATTCTTATGCTGAAGATAATGTTAATGCAACTTGTAAAGGTTAGATTTTTTTATGTTTCATATTTTTTCAATATCTTACTGCCATCCAATTTTGCAACTTCTTTTTCTATACCAGTTTTCCAACCTTGTAATTTGTCCATTTTGAAAGAAAATTGAAATTGAAAACCACTCACATTCATTTCATAAGTTATTGTAACATTTTGTAAGTTTAATTCATTACTTTAGAATCTACTAAAGCAACCTTAGTGAAAAAGTTAAAAGCATATCATTTTTAAACTTTTCTCTAGTTGCACAGTGATCCAGGACCATGCCATAAATACAAAAAAAAGTTTTTAAATCCTAAAATTTAAATACATATGATATGTGTAGACCAGATTTAAATTTTCAAAGTCCGTTATTTTTTTGAATTTTATCTAAGGAGGGTTTGAAGTTCAAAAATTCAAGAATATTAATTTTTTTAACAGCAATATTGGTCCAGAAACTTTTTAAAATACTGACTAGAAATGTTGTAGATTTTTTTAAACATTTGTGTGAAATATAAAAAGTTAACATGAAGTAATTTAAAAAGTAAGAAAAACTTACAAAAACACAATTTACTGCAGGTTTAATCATTTTTTTTTTAATTTTTAATAAGATTTTGATCAACCAGGAAAACTTTTGCTCATGTTTGCGTGCCACTAAATTTTCTGCCTAAAATTAAAAAAAAATCTGTATAAAAAAGTTATTAAAAAAGTTTTGGAACTTTTCTTTTGCTTTTTTAACGATAGAGTTAGTTCAAACATGATGCATTTAAAATAAAACTCTGACTTGCAATGTTTTGATATGTTTTTTGGTAAAAATAAATAGCAGAATATTCTAGAATAAAATAGAATAAGAAATTCTCGAATCGAAAAAAGCAAATAAAAGTTTGAGCTTGGATAAAAATTTAAATAATCAAAATAAATAACATTCGTGAAAAACTAAACAATTTGTAATAGTTTTGAGACCAAAATTTGAAAAACAAAGACATTTTTGATTACTTGATTAAAGAAAAATATGAAAATAAATATTTAAATTTAATTAGTGAGTAAAATTTGTATATTGATTTCTCAATCCTATCCCTAACACAATCCTGTTAGTTTAAATGAAAAATTTATGAGAGACTTTCAAAAGAAATGGACTGAAATAAGTTGACAAAAAGGGAGATTTATAAATTTTTACAAGACATGGTTAAATAGAGAATTATTGTAAATGAACCTTAACAGCAAGATCAAATAAAAAATTTAAAATGAGGTGCACAATCAAAATCATTTAAAGATCTCTCAACAAGGTCTAAGAAAAGAACATTGTCAGATATTAATGAAAAGTTAGGAGTTACCACTGAAAGCCTATTTCATGTACTTATTCTTAATTTTAACAACAAAGGATGATGAAAAGATGTTTTAAAAAATTTAATGGAAAGTAAAATGGATGGGTCTTGTAATATATCATATTCTAAAATTTACTCAGCAGAAAAAACTTTAGCTCTAATCTTAGACTGTAGAATGAGTTGAATGAATGAATGAGTAGGGCTGGATATCAAACTATTCATCTAGAAAGCTTAGATAAAGATTTTGTGTTACATCCTGCCTTTAATTATATTGATAAAGCTAAAAATTATTGCATTCCTGATTTTTAATTATTACAACAAACTACAGTGCTGGTAAATAAAAATGTATAGTACATGCTGGTGACTATTTATAATCAATAGAACATTAAAGAATAAGTATGAAACATGTGTCATATCTATTATTTGTTATATTTGTTCTTGGTTTAGTTTTATTGGTGCATCCATCATAGGCATGGAGAAGGAAATTAAAATAATAACTATAATAGGCCAAGGTATATTGAATATTCACAGAAAATTTCAGAGTGTTAGCTTCAAAAATGAGTAAGATATAATTTTTGCCTTAAAAGTGGCATTTTTGGGCCACTGTTTATTGGCCAACCTTTGTAAAAGCTAGATGAGCTGAGAATGTATGCTTTTCCAATTTACTTTTTTACTTAAAATAATTTACTTTTCCAAATATATTTTTCTTAAATACCATTTAATTTAAAAGGTTTTAGTTATAAAAGCAGCTTCCCTAAATTCAAATTATTATTTCATGTGATCAATTGATCACATGAAATTTTAACTGTTTTATTTATAATGTAAACTATTCTTAAATTATGATATAAACTTGGTCTTAAATAACTTTTAAAAATGCTTAAAAGTTGTTTTTTAATGTTATTTATTTTAAGAATCAATTTGGCTTGGGTGACTAAATTTCTCCACAATAATTATTAAACTGAGTTTTTAACTGCACAGAAAAAAGATTTTCAGTTAAAACTACTCCTCATTCGACATGGTTCCTTATAATTTTATGCATTATTGAAATAAATAACAATTCTTCTTTTCTAATTTTAATTAACATTTTTTTTTTTTTTTTTTCATTTTTACTGATTATATTTCAACCATTTATCTTGTTTTAACTGAAGATGACTAAATATTAGTCAAAACAGGAAAATTCTTTAGGTTTTAAGTTTGAAAATATTTTATTATTTATCTGTGTGTGTGTTTAGCATGCAACAAGATGGTTCTTTCTTCTATGAAGATACAGCTTACAAATCAAACTATTCAAATCAATGAAACAATTAAAAAACTGGATGCAGTAAGTCAATAAAGTTTGTTTTTTTTTTTTTTTAATCATTAATCAAAAATGTCCTATAGTATCCTACATGATTTTTAAAAACATAAAAATTTCATGTTTGAACAATTTGTTTTTTAAATAAAGTTACCTTATCCTCAATCCTGTATAATAATCATATTTATCCTTGTGCAAAATCCTAAAGGATTCTATTAGATTTTTTTGACTTATTTTCAAATCTTATAGTTTTTCCATTTCCTGCATGAATTTAGATAAAAAGCAATTTACGCGATGTGATCAATTGTAATGACATTCCTCAAAATTTCATTGGCTTGTGGGAGCTTTACGATTTAATGTTTGAACGTAGTGTTATGTTAGAGGCTGTTTTAATTGAAATGAATGCTGTTTTCATTCGTGTTGAATCTGCTATTATTTCATGTGAATCATATGGTAAGTCTACTATACTTTTAATACTTTTTAATTAAATATTATTCTGATGATAATTTTGTTTTGAATTTTGTTTGGAAATTTACAATACTAGATGAAGAGCTTTTCTGTTACCATAAAGGTTCTCAAAAATTACCTGACCTAAAAGTAAAAGAATAAAAACTTTTGTATAATTTTGTTTTATGCAAAATCTAATAATATCATTATGGTTAATAAAATTTATGGTGAAAAAAGATCTTTTATATAGCCAAAGAAAAATCTTTTTATCCTTCTATCTTTTTGATCCTAAAAAAATTTATAACGTTGATTCATTAACTAAATTATTGGGTTTTTTTTATTTCTAATTTGTTTCTTTAAATATGTATTTGTTGCAATTGTTTAAAGACACTACTATAACAAACTGTGCAATTTTTTTATTATTCCAAAATAGTCTAAAAGATTTTTAAAACCAGAATTTCCAGTGTTAGCTAATCAAACTAAAAAACTAAGTCCTTTTATCATAAAAGATTTTCTCTTTTCTCTTAAGAATCTTTACTTTTACATCATTGAAAAAATCTTTAAAAAAACATTTTTTTTCTGGTGCCAATTTTTTTGTTTTGGCAAGTGTTCAGTCACTTCATACTGGGCCCAAATCTAGATTTTTTTGGAAAGCAAACAAACATATTTTAGCAAAAATTCTAGTGTAATTAGGTAATGTGATAAAAGATTTTGACATCTGATAGCTATTTATATTTTTTTTTATTTTCAAACATTTTATGTGTAGTAGTTTTCTTGCTTTACAATCAACTATGTTTTAAATATTTCCTTTATTATTTAATTTTTTTGGAAATATTTTAATGGACAAAATTAACTCTTGGTTAGTAAAATGATGAAGTTAGTAATTTTTTAGATGACTTACTTATGGCTTTCTTTTTAGATGAGAAACTTGTGGTTTACTTTTGAACTATTTTAACTATTTATGCAGATATTTAAAAATTTTAACCTTTTTTGAATAAACAATTTTTTTCAATTTTCACTGGTTAATTGGTAGTTAACTTGTCTCAGCGCCAAAAAAAAAACTTTTTTTTAATTTATTTTCTGAACAAAACTATTTTAACGAAAATACTGATATTAAAATAAAATTAATATCTGTGTTGATTGACGCAAATCTTAGGAGTTTTTTAATGCCAAGCATTTTATTGTGTACCAGTGCATCTGTGAATAGAATAGGAGCTTTTTATGCATTTAAAACTTTAAACACATCTTCTGTTTATCTTTAATTAAATCGATATTAAAATATTCTTAAAAATTATAATTTCTTGTTATTAGAAATAAACTATTCTTTTGTTGTTGTTACTCCAAACAAAAATATTATTCTTTTTATTGTCATGACTAAAAACAAAATATTACTTATGTTATTATATTGTTTGTTAAAAGATACTCGTAATTTTATTTTTTATTTAGGTTGGTTTCATCAGATCCTCAATAGCATTTTACGCGTGTGAATACTGTGTATATATTGTTGTTAACTAATCGGTTTTTATTGAGCTTTTTTTTATGTATCAGTAATCACAGGGCCGTAGCTAGGTCTTTAGAGGCTCTGGAGCAGAAACTTGAAGTGAAGCAATACATTTGACCTCTATATTCTTTTATGTTTGAACATAAATTTATATTTATATGTGTATTTTTTTATACATTTTCAGATTCATTATCTGCAAATGTATAAAAAGAAAGACAAAATGAAAGCATTAGCTCGTTCTAAGTTTATTCAAAAAACCTTACTATAAGTACCAATTGTTTAGTTACCTTATTATAAGTACCAATTGTTTAGTTACCTTACTAGAGGTACCAACTATAAATCATTTTCAGCTGTTTATTTTCAAATCTGAGCAATGTGTGGTTTACTTTATGAATACATAAAAATATTTAAGCTAAATGACCAACAGTTATAATAGTTTAGATGCAATTAAACACGTTGTTATAATACCTGTAATACGTTGTAATAATTTTTATTTGGACTTGACACCAACAAAGATATCAATTACTCTGTTGAAAATGGTTTATCTTTCTTAAAAGATAAGCTTCTAAGACATCGTTGAGATGAAGCACCAAAGAAACTAAATAAAGCGCACTTATTACGTCGTTTTTGCAATCCCTGAGTGGTTCTCTGGATTTCTTAGCCTAGCTACGGGCCTGAATACTTTTGGATTACGTGCAATAAGTAAATTCAATTTTTTTTCTGTTTTAATTTGATTACTTACACGACACTACAAGTTTTATTATTTAAGTGACTTGTCTAAAATTATAAAGAAAAATATAGTTAAAAAAGTTATTTTTAATGACTTTTTAGTTTTAAAAGCCTTTTTTTCTACTGAGTTATTTAGTTTTCTATTACTAAATTCATTAGTTTTCTAATTACTGAGTTATTTTTCATTACTGAGTTACTTCTTACTACTGGATTATTTCATTTCACACTACTGAGTTACTTCTTACTACTAGATTATTTCATTTCACGCTACTGAGTTTAATATTGGCTATCATAGCGCTATACAAACTTTAACATTGTTAGTTATGCAGTTGATAATCAAAAATTCAAAACGCTACCTTCGTTTACTTAAATTAGACGCCATTTTTTTTCTATTCCTAATGTTCAATAACTTTGAGCATGGGACTTTTGAACTCATTACGTTTGCATGCTAATAATGGTATCAAAACAGGATGTCTCAGAGAAATGCAAGCATTAAGTATTTTTTTATGCTTTAAAAGTTTATTGATACCTCATAACCTAAGAAAAAGCAATGTTTATTTCAATAATACTTCACTTACCTGTAATACAAAATTATGATGTAATACAAGATTATGACGTAAAGACAGTTTTAGAACCCTAATAGAAATGCACAAATTTAGATTTTACCCATGTTTTAAATTTTAAAACAACTCTTAAAGTGCGACAATTTCAAGGTTTAAATTTAGCATTTAAAAACACTTCTCTGTGTTTTGTTAGTTTGAGGAGGAGGGATGAGATTTTGATTATTTTAGTTTTATTTGCGAAAACCTATTTTATGACTAAGAAACTTTATATTAAGCTTATATTGAGCTGAGTGACGTGTTTTCTGCGTTTACCTTTTTATTTCAAATCAAATTCTGAAAATAGCTTTTGTGATAAAACTCATAATTGATTAAATTAAAATTGACAGGAAATTATTAGTTTTAAATTATTAGCAAAATAGTATTTTTTTATCAAGCTTTTATATAGTATTTACATTCAATCTTCTCCCAATTATTAGCAAGGTCTTCGAGTTTTTAACTCTTTAATATCATATTTGAGTTCAACAACTTACTTTTGGACAATAAATACATCAGTTTGAGCAGCCGTATTGCATTTGTTTGAACGCTTGCTTCAGAATTGAGAGTATTCCATAAGCTCTCTTCATATGGAGTGACAGGGAAAGCTGCAAATTATTGAATAATTTCTTTCTAATACCAATATTAATGTTTCTTTGATAGACAACATTATTTACTATACTTTCTGTGGTAAGCAAAGTACTATCTTAAGTTCGTTGTTTATGTTCATCTATGTTAATAATCTTTCTGATATTCTGAAATGACTCTTAATATGATACAGCTACTTCGGTCTAATACATGATGATGATACAGCCACTCCGATCTAATAATAAGTTATCACTTTCGCTTTAAACTTGTAGCCAATCTTGAATGGGATTTCTTCTCTGTGACAGCTTATGGCTGTCTGATGAACATCAAACATAATAAATTGCTATAATTGTACGAATTTGAGCAGTGACGGATCTAGTATTTTTTTGGTGTTTGAGATGGTGTTTCCAGATATGGAGCAAATTCCAAACATTTGTATGTTTACACTTATGTCAAATATTGAGGCTTTTCAAAACGTTGCGATGATTGGAGGCTGGGAACAAAAAGCTCTTTGACTTCACCCCCTCATTTGCCCCAAACGTGAGAGGCGACAAGTTGATAAATTTTTTTGTGCTATTCTTAACTAGACTTGATACTAGTTTCATAGTATTGTTCTTCATTCTTCTAAAATTGTGACCATATGAAACTACACTGTTAAAAAAAATATTGCATTTTCTACGGAAAATTTTCGGCAGCTAAGATGACAAAACTTATAGGCCTGTAAATCGAGCCGAACAAGCCAAGCTTGCCAGGGCTCGGCTTGGCTCGTTTACATATTAAGAGTGTTCAGGCTTGGCTCGAGCTCGTTTCGAACATGAGATTCTTTGTTCGAGCTCGGATCGTTAAGGATTAGTATTGTTTGGGCTCGGCTCGTTTTACATGTTGCTCGAGCTCGACTGGTTTAAAACTCGAAATAATTATTGTAACCTGTCAGTTTAAAGCTCGTTTAGTAACAAAAAAATTGTTTGTTAAAGGCTCGTCTGTAAATAATGCAAGTCCAAATCAACAAACAACATAAACAATCCTACAGTCTATTAAACATGCAAATAAACAACATAATGAAATAAGATCCCACAAATCTAATAGTTCAAAATAAAAGTTAAAACTAATAGTTCAATGTTCAAACTTAATGTTCAAAGTTCAAACATAATGTAAACTCTCACAAACATAATAATTCCTATTAAACACTGCACTCTAATAGTTCAAATTACATTTTCACAAATATAAGTCTTGCTCTCATTGCATTGGATAAATAAATAAATAAATATATATATATATATATATATATATATATATATATATATATATATATATATATATATATATATATATATATATATATATATATATATATATATATATATATATATATATATATATATATATAGAGAGAGAGAGAGAGAGAGAGAGAGAGAGAGAGAGAGATATTCGGGCTTTAATCGAGCCTATATAAACGAGCCTATGATGTTCAAGCTCGGCTCGTAATAAACAAGTCTAATTTTTTGTTCAACCCCGGCTCGTTTACCATTCGAGCCGAACATGAATGAGCTCTTGTCGAGCCGATCACCGAGCCGTTCACGAACACGAGCCAGGATTTACAGCCCTAAAAACTTACCGTTATTTTACGGAAAACCCATCATATGTAAACGGAAGTTTCCGTAAATAAACGGATATTTCCGTTTAAATACAATGGGTTTTTTTCGTTAAATAACGGGAGGTTTTATCATTGTTGCTGCCGGAAATTTTCCGTAAATAAACTGTAATTTCCGTTGAAAATCAATGCGTTTTTCCCGTTAAACAACGGCAACTCAGCTGCCGTATAGTTTTTGTAAATGAAAGGAATGTTGTTAATATGAAAATTTTAAAAGTGAACATTTTAAATATAAAACATATTGTATGATTTCGAAAATACTATCTAAAACAAATTATCTTTAATTTACATAAAAATATTAAATTTTCCGTGATTTATATTTCATTTTTACTGCAAATACATCAATAAATAATCAATTTGTATATAAAGAACTTCAAAAAAAAATCAAAATTTTAATAAAGTGTTAGCACATATTAATATAATTATATTACATAATCCTATATACATTTACATTATAGATATACATAAAAATTTATTTTTATCTAATATATATAAATATATTGGTCTCGTAAAATATAAATAAATCAACCCAAATACAAAAAAAATACAGTATTTCCTTTCTTATCCATTTCGAAACAACAAAAAAAAAAAAAAAAAAAAAAAATATATATATATATATATATGTTTGTGTGTGTATATATATATATATATATATATATATATATATATATATATATATATATATATATATATATATATATATATATTTATATTTTAATATTTAATAAAGTAATAAATTATAAAAAAAACTCTTTGCGTGCAATGATTGGTTACCTTAAAGTTGTTACTCTATATGACTGATTTAGCGAAGGCCAATTTTTTGCCATTGTTGGTGCCAGTTCTAAATTAGATTTAAATTAAAATTAGAAAATTACATTTTTTTATATTATTAAGTAAATACAAATCTTTAGAACTTCTTTAAAATTAAATACTAGTAACACTGATAAACAAGCTGTGGAAATCTAATATATCGTTTATATATTCTAATGTAGTTTTTAGCGCTGATTTCAAACCTGAAAACCATTTTTTTGTATCACGTCAGGTTTTTGAGATATTTGTAAAATCGTATTTTCTATGTTTTTACTGAGCATAGAAAACTAAGCATAGAAATATATATTTCTATTTTTTGTTATACTTTGTTTATTTTTTTAATTTATTCTAAAAAGGTTTACATAGTTTTATCATTATTTGAATTTAAATTGAATGGTAAGTTAATATCATGGCTTTCAGAGGCTGTATTAATTCAAAAGATATGTTTTGTTATGTCTGCGGCTATCTAACAGATAAATCTCATCGGAAAACGTTTACACCATTTTTAAAAAAAGCGTATGAATTATATTTTGATTCAAAAGTAGATTTGGATAAGGCTTGGGCACCAAATTTTATCTGCTCAGCATGCGCATGCAACTTGCGTGGTTGATTAAGAAAAGCAAAAAAGAACAATCATTTTTCGTTTGGTGTTCCAATGATATGGCGGGAGTCTAGCAACCATACTACGGATTGTTATTTCTATTCTGTAAATGATGATTGATTTTCATATAAAACTCGATTGCCTGTTAAATATCCTGAAGTGGCATCAGTTTCAAAGCCAATACTTCATAATCCTGCCACTTTGCCAATACCTGCTGCACCCACTGAATATAATATCAATGTAGAAATGTTAGACGAATTTTAAATTGCGTTTTCTGTCAGTAGCTCAGACTCTGATTACAACAAGCATGACGAAAACATCTATTTAATTAATAATGCGGAACTTTGCGATCTTGTGCGAGACTTGGCGCTGACAAAAGGCTAAGCTGAATTACTTAGATCTCGACTTCAAGAACTTAATTTATTGGCACCAGGTACAACAATTTCTAAATTTCGAAACCGTCACAAAGAATTGGTAATGTTTTTTTTCAGTTAATGAGAGTTTATGTTATTGCACGGGTATTGAGAACCTTATGAAAAGCCTTGGCATTGAACTTAATTTAGAATCATGGAGATTATTTATTGATTCATCAAAGAGCAGTTTAAAAGCAGTATTACTTCACAACGGAAATATAAATCCGTCTGTACCAATTGCATATTCTGCCAATCTAAAAGAAACATACGATATAATGTCGCTGCTATCAAATAAATTTGATTATGGTAAATATACCTAGAGAATATGTGGTGATTTAAAAGTAACGTGAATGGGACAGTAGAGATAGAAAACAACACTGTATAAAGAAGGATTGGCCAATTAGAGATAGAATGCAGCCAGAATATAAAAATGTCCTTTGATTGCCATTAGTTGAACGTGATAAAATAATTATGCCACCACTTCATATAAAATTAGAACTTATGAAAAATTTTGTTAAGGCGCTTCACAATGACTCGTTTATGTACTTACGGAACAAATTTCCTGAATAGAGTGACGCTAAGGTGAAAGAAGATATATTTATAGTCCTCATATAAAAAAGACTTTTTCTGACATCCACTTTGAAAATTTACATAGTGGAATTGAAAAAAATGCATGGCTGGCATTTAAATCCGTCGTTGCTAATTTTCTCGGAAATAACAAGTCTGTAAATTTTGAAGATGTGGTTAAAATTGCATAAATGTCTATAGAGATATGGGATGCAACATGTCCCTCAAAATTCATCTCCTTGATTCGCATCTCAATTTCTATCCAGAAAACCTTGGTTCTGTACGCTACTAACATGGCGAACGCTTTCATTAAGATATAATGGTAAAGGAGTCGCGTTATCAAGGTCGTTGGAGTGCAACAATGTTTGCGGATTACTGCTGGACACTTCAATGTAATTTGCCAGTACTTTTTTCTGAAAAATTTTTAATTATTTCAATATTAAAATTTTTTTTTACTGAAAGTTAAGTAGGAAAGAAGAATGCTCTTTTTTTTAGGAAATACATTCATACTAAGTAATTTATTATAAGATGTGTTCTATTGGCTTAATGACATCAGGTACATGCAAAGGCTAACAAGATGTTATCGAAACTTTAAGCAATGAAGAAAAAATAGCTATATCATTACGCTGTAACATTGAACTATCAAACTTAACAATATTATGTGAAAGACATACTACAAAATATTTGAAAATATATCCTATATGGCAGAAAGCATGTTGTGATCCACTCAATAAACATACAAAGAAAATCACAAGTAAGTAGAATAAGAATTTAAATATTTTAATATATATATACTTTTTTAATTTGTATTTTCCAAAACATAAACAATGTTTTAAACAACTGTGCAGATAAGCTTTATACGATTCAATTACTTTTAGAAAATCTAAGAGTAGTTACGATCACAAGTTATGATGAAAAGTAGTTTGAATATTGCTCCTGGAAAGAAACTTTGCAAACCTCAAAACTGTTTTATGAAACAAATAACATGAAAAAAAAGGCTGAAAACTTGAATGAAATGATGAGCTTGATAAAAGAAAACATTCTATGTACTGACTAAAGGGCTATTGTTCAACTTCAACACTGACACCCCCAATTTGGTCAATATTAGAAGTACAAATAACTTTTCAGTTACATAATACCAATTAAAAATGGCTAGACAAGTTTTTAATAAAAAAGGATTGATAGCTATCTCTCCGTTGTATAAAGGTAAAGTCTCACACAAAGAAATAGAAGATTCTGTTAAATTTTTTTATGACTCAAGTGATTTATGTAGAACTATGCCTGGAAAGAAAGACTATGTTAGCATTCAAAAGAACGTTCATAAACAAAAAAAAAATTGTTTTTGTGTAATTTAAAGGAATTATATGTATTATACAAAGAAAACAATCCAGAAATATAAACAAGTTACTCAAAATTTGCTTCACTTAGACCAAAGTGGTGCATTTTACCAGGTGCAAGTGGAACACACATTCTGTTTGTGTTTGTTCTTATCACCAAAATGCCATATTGCTAGTAGATGCCTTAAATATTGGACTAAAGTATAAGCATTTACTTTCGAAAACCGTTTGCTCAGTAGAAAACAAAGAATGCATGCTTGCATAGTGTGATAATCGTCCTGGTAAAGAACCCCTCACCAAATATTTGTACGAGATTTTTGCAGAATACGAAGATGATTTTGAGATACTAAAAGCAATGGCAAACTGCTGATCCTGCAACACTATTGAGTTTAACAGCAAATATTCCAACGTTTGTTAAACTATTAGTATCTTGCTTTGAAAAGCTACAATCTCATTCTTTTATTGTTCACTCTCACAGTACCTTGACTAACTAAAAAAAAATATGAATTAATCAAACATTATCATTATTGGCGACCTTGCAGAAAATTATACTTTTGTACTCCAAGATGAAATACAATGCTATCATTGGAACACCCAACAATGTTCTTTACATCCATTAGTGATATATTATAAAGATGATAAAGGTGTACTGAAACATATTTCTTACTGTTTTATATCAGAAGACATTACACATGATGTAACTTATGCGTACAAAATGTTCCAACTGATCATATCAATATTAAAAATAAAATTTTCCAATCTGTCTAAGTTACATTTATTCACTGATGGTTGCGGAGAACAGTACAAAGGTTAACAATAAAAAAAAAGGTTTACAATTGCAACGTGAAGAGCAAAAGGAAAGGTACACTGGTGTAACAACTCTACCTGGTACTCGTAGCTTTCATCAATTTATACATCTTGGAGATAACAGGGTTGGGGCAAAGAGGTGTAGTACGGACAAAAAAAAGAAACAAGATATATTTCAACTTGATACTGTCACTTTAGGAGGTTATGTAGCTGTAGTCTATGATGATAACTGGTGAATCGGCATTTTAACTGAAACCAACCTAGAAAAGGTTGATTCTAGAGTTAAGTTTCTTCACCCAAAAGGTCCATTAATCTGTTTTAACTGGCCTGAAAGAGACGACTACTGCTTTATTCCCAACACCAACGTATCTGTTCCTCAAGCTTACTCTAGTTCCGGTAGAAACTATGTGTTTGAAAATGCTGAAATAGAAAAAGTACAAGCAAAATGGGAACAATATAGTGAACTATTACAAACACAGTCAAAATAACTTACATCTTCCATACCTTTAAAAACCTTGTATGTTTAAGTAATTTTTTAAACTACGATTAACTTATTTTTATTTTATTTAAAAATACTTTTTGGGAATATCTTGAAAAAGTAATACATCTTTAAAATTAAAGTTCCATATGTTTCAGCTGTTTTTCCAGTTATATTTTTTGTACCTAGTAAGATTAAAGTTTTATAGGGGTGTTTTGAGATATTGGGCCCCAAAGTTGGTTGGCTTTTTATATTTCAGCATTTTAAGTACATTTATTGAATTCAGCATCAAAAAAACAATATATATCTATTTTCATATTTTTACTATTTTTATTTCTTATTTTGTTAAGAAAAATGTTTTTTCAGAATGTTGTGAAAACCGGGTCATTTTGGGAAACCAGGTCAATATTAAATTTGCAGTATCTTGTCAACCGCTCAACATTTTTAGCTGAAATTTTCCATGCAATATTTTTTATAATTAAGAATAATGTGTCAAAATATAACACAAAAAGAAGACACTTATGGAATGCGTGATTTTATGTGGAATCACCCTATAGTATACTTTTCTGATATACTCTGATCTCAATAAGCCTTTGTCTTTTGAAAATCCAATTAAAAATGGATCTTTCATTTTCACTGCTTGAATAATATTATGTACATCTTTTTCAGGAATTTGACAATTTGACAATTTCATTGTTAATATTTTTCATTTTGATATTGACTTGACGTGTTCAGATTTAACACTTCAGTCATAATAAACTGAACTGTTGTTGATGGAATATGATATTGGCATTGCAATTTTAATAAAAATAAACCAATGTTATGAATCATATCATTATTATTAAATTCATTTGCGTCAATGTTTTCATCATTATTTAAATGAGTAATTTCTGAAGATAAAATATTTATTTGGTTTTGCTCAAACGTCGTCTTGTGGGTTTTTGATACCTGGATAAACGAGCAGTGAATGAAGACTTAACTTTGTAACAACGAGCATATTCTTTATATGGTCATTTAATAGAATCTCTATTTTTGATATGTAGTTTTAAATGCACTATAAGTTCATTAAAAGGAAGTTCAACTTGGCAAGTCACAACTGAATATATTTCTATCTTTTCTGCGTTAACAAGGTTATTAATTGATTTTGTAATATTGCCAACATCATGGATTCGATGAATATTTGAAGTAAATGCTCTGAAAGTACTTAATGATTTTTTGCATCCAATAATTCCGCATGGAATCTTATATAGACAACTGTGTGCACTGTAATATTGTGCATAATACTGCAAAGAAGTAGTCTTAAACTGACATAAACTGCACAAAGGCATAATGACATATACAAATCAATTATATTATTCTGAAAATAGAAACAATTTTGAAAACAAATCATAAATATTATTTAATAATGTTATTTTAATATAGAAATGTTTTACATTACTTATTTTTTATTTTCATAAAACAACATAAAAAATCATTGAAAAAAGTAGAAAAAATATCTCTCAAACTATATTATATATGACTATATACGATATTAAACATGAGGAACTTTTTGCCAGGTTAGCTAACATCCGAGATTCATCACTGTTACCGCATGTCATATAGTTTACAGAAATTCAGGTGCAATTCTGATTCTTTAATCGCTGGTTATCAATTACATCGTATGGACAGAATCGGCAGAGAAGGCGGTGTTGCCATCTACATCAAGGATACTATTGTAGCTAAGAAAACTAATGTTGCCCAACTTAACTCGCCCGAAATTGAACAAATATGGCGTGCGATCAAAATTGGGATAGATACCATTCTTATTGGTTGTATTTATCGTCCTCACGACTTCAACAATGACTACTTTGTTCGTGTTTTAGCTACCATATAAGCAGCAAAAACTGTTTTTCAAAAACTAGGCTACTTGTCAATGCTTCTTTATGGAGATTTTAATCTTAAAGAAACGTTTTACAAATCCATTGAAGGAGGAAGTACTGTAGCAACCATTGCCTATGTAGCCCACAAGCACCCAACCGATCTAAAATTTCAAGAATGTCTCTATGAGTGCCATCTTACGCAGCTGGTTACATTTCCAACATATTGCCAGCATAGGGATATCCACGCTTGACCTAATAATCTCAGCCGAACTAGACCGCTCCATAGATATCACTAGAGCAGATCATCTAGGCGAGACACCAGGAGGTCAAGTTCGTTACATGATACACGGACTTTTTGCTTTGATGGGACACAACACAGCTACTCCGATGAAAAAACGATTTATCTGGAGCAAAGCTGATTACAATTTCTTATCAACCTGCATAGGATCTATAGATTGGATAAAAACATTCAATGGAAACTCTGTAAATAAAAGTTACCAGATACTAGTTAAAACTACAACGAAGCAGTCATTAAATTCATTCCAACAACATCTTCACCATTCTATAAAAATCAACCGTTGTGGAATACGCCAGAAGTACTTGAAACTATCCGAAAAAAAGAGAAATCTGTGGTAAATATATTGCAGCTGGTCGCGAAACACATGAGGCACTTCGAGCAAAGTATAAACTTGCTTGCAAGTTAGTAAAGAAGATCATAAATAAGGCGGTAACAGACCACGAGGAGAAGCTCGTCAAAGATTCAAAATCTTTTCCAAAAAATCTGCATGCTTATGTCAGAAGTAAACAAGAAGTCAAAGGTTCTCTTTGTTCAATCAAAGAGGACAACTATTACAACAGATATAAACATAATTTTCTCCACCCTCAATAACTATTTTCAGTCTGTCTTTGAAACTGAACCTGATGGCAGTATGCCAACATTTCACGATCGTACTCAAGCAACATGTAAAATTATTGAAAATTGGTTCACAGTTGCAGACGTTCAAAATCATTTAAGTAATCTTAAAGAAACTAAATCAATTGGTGTGATGGAATTCACCTACGTGTAACGTAACTGCGCAGCAACATTTGCAATACCACTAAAGTAATGGAAAGAATAGTTCACAAACATATTATTGCGTATTGCGTGGAAAATAATCTAATCTCTAAGCATCAACACGGTATTCTTCGTAAAAAGGGATGTCTAACTAACCTCCTCGAAGCTCGCAATATACTTATCGAGGCTATACACCAAGGTTACAGTGCTGATATTACCAGCACCAATTTTGCTAAGGCATCTGATAAAGTTCCGCACAAATGTCTCCTACATAAACTGAAAGCATACGGCATTCACAACAAACTGCTACTTTGGATTGAAATGTGACTAAAAGATCGTAAGCAACATGTTTTCCTAGGAGAACACGTTTCTGAGTCGAAGAACGTCACAAGTGGAGTTCCTCAAGGTTCTGTCTTGTTTATAAACGATCTTCCTGATATCATGCACTTTAACATAGATAAATGTAAGGTGATGAATGCAGGTTGTCCTAAGAAACGTTTATAACATGAGTACTCAATGGAAAACGCCTTTGGCTTGCGCCACACAATTGCAACTACAACTATTGAAAGTGACCTTGAATTCTCATCTCAAACGACCTGAAAGTCAGAGCACAAGTTGAAAAAGTAGCATCCACAGCCAATCGCATGTTAGAAAGGCTCAAAAATGCTTTTCACAGTAGAAACTTAACTTTGTAGCGCACACTCTATATAACGTATATCCGGCCACATCTAGAATTCGCCATTCAAACCTTGTCCCCGTATTAAGAAACAGACATTAAATTACTTGAGAATGTTCAAGACCGCGTCACTAAGATAATGTCATCTATCAGCTATTTTAATAAAATAAAGCGTCTGCAGACACTCAAATTTACCACCTTCAAAGAACGTCGTCTAAGTGGAGATATAATCCAACAGTTCATTTTTTGGTCCCACAGCACCAACTAATTGGGCGTGAGGTGTACAACCTGCGCGGCCATGACAAGCAGCTCAACCGTCTATTCGTAAGAGGATGTAAGGAGAGATTAAACTTTTTCACAAACAGAGTTGCGGTCCATTGGAATTATCTCACACAGCACACTGTAAATGCTTCAACTTTGAATACATTTAAAGATCGTATTTTGATGTGATAAACTGTTAAATCAGCAGAGACTCCTGGAAAAGTCTCTTCATCAAATTAATAACTTAACATTTAAATATATTTTTATTATTGTACAGCATTATTGCGGTTAACATGTATTAATTTGGTTATTGAATATATCAAACTCAAACTCATATAGTATATATATATATAATATAGTTTGTAATATATACTATATTTATGATATAATCTATGTATAATCTCTTTCTCTCTATTATAGAGAGATACAATATATATTGTATGATAAATATGCCATATATATATATATATATATATATATATATATATATATATATATATATATATATATATATATATATATATATATATATATATATATATATATATATATATATATATATATATATATATATATATATATATATATATATATATATACTTTGTATCTTCACTCTTTTAAAAAATTATTTATTCATTTTAAAAATTTTGTGTTTACCTTAATCATTAACATCTCTTTAAACTGACCGAATGACTGACTGAATGAATATGAAAAATATTATTCAACTAAGATATTACTTAAGTATTATAATTGACTTCAAATGTTAATTAAAAACTTAATCATTTTGGTGAACTTTTGATCAATCTAATATATTGAATTTTATTCAAAATTGAATTAACTTAATTTAATTTTAATAAGTTAAAATAAAATAATAAAGATATTATAAAGTGAATGTTTGTTTTAATGAAGAGAATATTACCGAATAAAAATGTGGTTTATTTAATAATCGCTTCCTTGTTATATGGAGCGTTGTTTTAATGCAAACCAAATGACAACAATAATGATCTCAATGCAAGTCGCATATTTGGTAAAAATGGACTACTTTCATAAAGGTATCTAAATAATTTTTAACTAAATAAGCACATTTTTTAATAGTTTAGAATTAGACCCGAAATGCAAAAACATAATCATAAGTACGGTCATTAGATTTATCCAAATTGAGTAACCGTGGCACAGTGGTAGCGCAATTGCCGCAGAAACTTAAGATATCCGTGGTTCAAACCCTACCTCTGGGTATGATAAAAACTTTTTTACATCGATTTCCAGCAATAACAAAAATGCGTTTGTTCTTTAGAGAAACTGCTTTTTGTAAAAAAGATCAATAGAATGACTACGATAAGAAATATAACAATGTACAAAAAGGTAAAAATTATGTGGTAATTCATAGCTTGACATGAAAACCAACAAAACTTAATAAAGAATTTCATGCTTGACTGAATCCAAGAGTTACCATCCAAGAGGCTAAACTTTTAGCATAGAACGAAAAAAAAATAAGCCCATGGACCATAAAGAAGAAAATCGCTAAAAGAATCCTAGTCAGCTTTAAGTTTGAGAATCCCAGTTGGCCTTAAGTTAGAAGTAAGAAGTTTAAAGATTAATCTGATGCAGAAAATGTACGAGATAAAAGTTTTAGTGACATCAGCTTGATGGTGTCTTATTAGGTGGTTTGTCACTTAAAAGAGAAGGAAAAGGAGAAACTAAGTACAAGCTATTGTCAGAATTATGACACAGATCTAAGAATGTTAGTGATATGGATTGTTTTGAAAACGAATCACAAAGTTTGAGCCAATATTTGACTAGCACATTAAGAAAGACAAAATAATTAAGTTTTAGAGCCAGCTTGGTCAGTAGTACTAGTGCCAGGCCATCTATTATGATGAGTGTTAAAGTCACTAATAACAACAATAAAAATTAGATGAGGTGCAAGACTTCTTCATCTAATAGGCTGACTTTCGGGATACGCAAAAGTTTGCGGCTTATCCGTTTAGTTTTTTTTATTACACCTTCTGCAAGACAGTAGCCGGATGCAGTTATTTTATTGAGTAACCAAAAGTGCCGCAAAGTATTTTAAGTTAAAGTATTTAAAGTATTTCTCCTAGCTTTTTTCTTGAAATTTTAATCTTGGCAACAGCTGTACATGAAGCAGGTTGTATTAGACGACATGTTACCAGTAGCAGGGGAACCCTATATAAGATATGATCCTAATCCTAACTTGGGTTGATCCTAACTATAACCTGAATAAAATGATCATAATCTTGACCTAGAAAAAGTTTGATAAATTGCCAACAAAACTAAGAATGAAAAATTTCTAAAAAAAGCTAGCCGATTTCTGAAAATCCTTGGTATAGCTATATAATTTGACATGTCAAATTGTTAAAAACCTTAAATTATTAAAAAACCTTTTTTGAAACAATACAATTTTCTTATTTTTTCATTGGTATTATATATTTATATAATACTATTGAAAAAACGAGAAAAATGTATTTTTTCGCAAAAGCTTTTTTTAATTCAAAATATTTTGTTAAAGTAAGGATGTATAACAGACTAGCTTTGTTATAATTCTTTAATTAAAGTGATTTTACTAGTAATCACTTTTGCAGAAATTTTGCTTCCGCAAATAAATATCTTTGAGCATATTATCTATATGTATTAATTATGGGAAGCATGACCACGAAACACGAGTCTTGACAAACAAGGCTGCTGAAATTGCAAAAGTGATTTATTTCGAACCTCTAATTTTGATAACAGTCTTGAAATAAGGAATTTATCTCGAAAACATTGTAGAGAAAATATTCTCAAAGTTTGGTCGAAACATCTTTATCAAGATTTAGTTTTTAGCAAAAGAAGAAAAAAAGAATAATAATAAAAGAAAAGATTGTTTTATACCCCAAACCCTTAGTCAATGTAACGGCACTCCATTGCGGCAGCAGCCTATGAGATAGTCAGGGCCGGCGCAAACTTTTGCGGGGGCCGAGTTCAAAATTTTTGATGTATTAATGAAGATCATTACAGCATTTTAATAAATATTCATCTTCTAAATTATCAATATCATTCATGTATAGAAAATCAAAAAGATTTTTATGATTTTTGTACAGTTCAAATCTGATTTTTAAAGATGCTGACCCAGCAAGCACACAACGTTGAAACAACGTTGAAATAACGTTGATCAACGTCGATCAACGTTATTTCAACGTTGTTTCAACGTTGTGTGCTTGCTGGGGAGGCAGTATCTATTATTTGCACACAAAAAATTTATACGGAAGTATTCTTTATTGTTGACAGCCGACGGTTCATCTTCTCCTTCACAATTGAAATCAAATAATTTCCGTTTTTGCCCCTGGATCATGATTTAAAATCAGGATTTATATCCATTTCCTTTGCAAGTTCAGTTGCTGTAATCATAGCTATGGCAAAACTTTCTTCTCTGTATTTAGCGAAGAATATGTTAAGACATTTGAAACATTGCAACTAAAAAATAAATCTCTTTCAAATGTCTGTATTTTAATGATACTTTGCACAAACCGCGGGGCTGGGTTCTAAGAACACGTTGAACCCGCATTTCGCCGGCCCTGAAGATAGTCGATGTATGTACTGTAGCTCTGCTCTGTTCTTCTTGGGGCACCTTAAATAAAATAAAATTTAAAAAAAAAATGAGCTTTTACATTACGGGTAGTAACAATTATTCTTTATGTAAATTTGAGTAGAGTGAGATATAATATGATTTAATACATCGACTTTGACCAACTTTCAAAACAAAAATTGTAAAGTTCATTTTGATGCTATTTGTTTACTTTTACTCGTCATTTCTTTTGATTTGATTTGAACATGCATTCTTAAAAATATTTTAAACCAATAAACGTGCATTCTAAATTCACGTTGGAAGACGAGATCTCGTCTCGCTTGAGCAATGAGAAAAGCAAAACTTTTCTCAAATTAATTTTGAATTCTTTATAAATGAAAATAAAACTATATTAAACAATATATTACGTTAAATAATTGCAAATACTTGAAAAAAAGGTACTTACATCTCAGTAATTTTAACATGGGGACGAAATAACCGGGTTTTAACTTATTTTAGGCGTGTTTAATTTTATTTCTGTATATATATAATATGTACTCATATTATTTATAAGGTATTTATAAAGCATTTACTCAGGATTTATAATTACATTTGCTCTAGTTCAAATTCTATACATTTTTGAGCAATTGTATTACTTAGAGTAGCTTTGTAAATCTCGTGTACCGCAAACTATGTCAAAATGGAATCGTTACAATGTGTGAGGAGTAGATTCAAAATATGCAACTTGTGGCATTTGCAATGTAAAAACACCTAAAGATTCATTCAAAGCTTTAACCATTCAGTGATCTATTTTTGCATTTTACTACAAAATACTTCATCCAAAAATAAGTAAAGATAGTTTGCCAACAGAGATTTTAAGTGAATTCACAAACCAACTCACAATAAATTGACAAAATTTGAAACAAAATCAAAACCTAATAATTAAGAAGCTGACCTTACTTTAAAAATCAGATCCAAAAAGCAAGAGCATGATTGTTCCGATTTAACAATTCCAGGTAAGATTTGTTTCACTATAAAAGTTGATTCTAGTCTAGAAGAAGGCTAGAGAAAAAAACACAAATTAATTTTGAATTTAAGAGGCTATCAACTGCCAATAGTAAATAGTCTAGATATTAAAGCGTATTAAAACTAAGGTAGTATTACGGATGTATTCTAGACTCAACCTAATCCTAATCTAAATAATCAAAATAATCCTTGATTCAATTGATAAAATCAAGAAAAAGCCGAAAATTAAACTGCAGTTAGTGAATCCAACTGGTGTTTTTTTATGTCTACATTACCGACACTCATGGGAGTGACCATTCACTACACAAATCAAAGTTGAAAAAAAGTGACATTTTTTTTAGCTTGCTCACAAAAGATATCTTCCAATTTTTTGAATCTCTTGTTAATGGATTATTTATTCTAAAACCGTTTAAGAGGCAACTGAGCAAATGTTAAAGTACAATTCAAGGAGCCAAACTGCATTTTTAAATCTGCTTGATAATGGATACATTATTTACAACTTTACTAATTAAAAATAAGTTTCACTTTTTTCTTTCAACTAATTTCATGCTTCAACTAATTTCACGTTTTTAACTAATTTCACGCTTCTTTTAACTAAGTTCATGCTTTTGTGAACCAGCAATCAAACTTCTATTTAAAAAGTGTAGAAAATGATGTGCATGTATGTACCTGCAGCTCAACAGAGTTATACGTTCTGCAACAACTACAAATGGTAAATGATGCAATACTGAAAAATACTGTGGAAGCAACATTGAACCTTAAATATTATACGATGAAACGAGTTCTTTGCCTAAGATCAGCATTAGAAGTAACGCTTCTTAAAGTCCTAGTCAAAGAAGTTGAGTTTTTAGTGAAAGATTAGAAACTTTAGGAATAAGCTGTGAAAATAATAGGAAATATTATTTAAAAATACTTAAATAGGAAATATTGTTTAAAAATAATGCATGTAACAGTTAGCTGCATTCCTGCTGTAACAGCAATTTTTTTAAATTACATTTGGCGTTGGAGAATCATGAATTTAAAAGTTTTGTTAATTAAAAATGAAAAGCAGATTTCCGGAAAATGGAATTGACTAATCATTTCTCTTATTTCAGATTTGCAGATTGCAAAAGCACTTTAACAGTCTAAAAACAAGCTTTAAACAGAATCAGCAATTACCACCAAGTGTAGCTGTTGTGCATATGCTTGTTCTAGTTTGAGATGGAGTGATCAACAAGCTGCTTTTACAAGACTCTAAACATAAATTATCAGAATATGGTAATCACTTTGCATAATTTATTACAATTTTGTAAGATTTTTCAACCGTTTTTTTGAGAATTTTGATTTTTGATTTAATGTAAGATTTCGTGATTTTTGTAAGATTTTTCTGTTTTTACGTGCAACAAAAATATTTATCAAGAATTTATGAATTAATTGTATTAATCTAAAATAAGAGTACTCTTATGATTTGATTTATATAATTATGAATATATTTATTAATTTTATATATACACATTAAAAAAAAAAAAAATTGTAAATTTTTACACGATTTAATTTTATCATTTGTTTATTACCAAGGATGTAAAAAAGTTTATACTATATATTCTTGAAATCTAATGTAAAAAGTACTCCTAATTGTTTGCCATGTATTTATATGTGAGTGTTTGCATTCACTTTTTATCTCTTTGTTTTTGTTATCTAAATTTTTTTTTATGTATTTAAAAAATTTTTTTTTTTTTCTTAATTATTCTGAATCTAACAAAAAAAATTAAAAAAAAAAAAATAGGAGGGTAAAATATAAAAAATAAATTTTTTTTCTTTTTTTTTAATTTTTAAATTTATTTATTTTCTTCTTTCTTTCTTTCTTTATTTAAAATATAATTTTTGTGAAAATTTAATTAATATTTAAAAGATTTTGTATTATCTTACAAGATTTTTAAAAGCTATGCTATGTATGGTATATATTACGGGGCTTAGTGATAAGACAACTATAGTCTTCTCTTTGCTCCTGTCATGTAAATTTTTATTTGTTTACTTGGTTATTGTAATTATTGTCTAACGGCGAAATATATATATATATATATATATATATAAATCTATTTTACTATCACGAATTTGGTCAAATAACATTGTATGCGCTAGTTGTCACGTCGATAAATTATAGTTGTAATTTTTGTATACGTTTTAATGACTATTGTAATTATTTACTACCAAGAGAGAAACTTTGTATATAAACTTACTTCGTGTACGTTTTAATGATGTCAAGAGAGTTTAACTTTGTATATATATGGTTTGTGTGATAAAATAGAGCAATTCAAAATCTCAAACATTAGTTAACACGATATGAACACAATAATGCAACATTTAGATGACAACATAATCAAATGACACAGTCTAATCTGATTTCGATTTAACTGATAATATATGTGATAGCTTTGATGAGCCTTTTGATGAGCATCAAAAAAAAGTAAGATATGAAATTATCAGTTTTTTCTTTTTGATTAATATAGCATAGTAGTTACAATTTGTAAACTCAAAAGGAAAACTTAGTTTTGGGCTCTTCTTAATTTATTAATCGGAAATAAAAAATAACTCGTTAAGTCTATTCTAGTAAGTTTAATTAGTTTTTTTTATAATTTTATTTAAAAACTTTGGCGTATATATAATTCTGATATAAAATTCGCCGAATGGTCACACACGAGCAGTGAACGCCTGAGGGAAGAAATGAAGTACGTTAGAATAAAGGAGAATTATTTTTCAAACAAAGCATATTATGACAGTTGTCAAGACAAAAATAAAGATTAATAGAGGAATAATTAAAATATAAATAAGACAGACAATTCACCTAAACAGCACTAACAATAATAATAAAAAATAAATTGTTATATAAATACTTATATGAACTAAGATAAACAAAAAATATATCACCAAACAAAAAATAACTAAAACAAAAAATAGATTAAAAAATAAAAAGTATGCATACAACAATGAAAGGCCTCAGAATGGAAAAAAAGCATTAAGGCCAATGTGTAAACATAATTTGTGTAGTGATTAAGTAATAAACATCTCCTCAGAGTCGCGTCTATTATTACTGCCGTTTCGACGAGGATCAGCACTTATAACTAGTTTATTCCGTCAGACAAACGCCATCGCCACTTATGCCGACTTACGCCGACTTACGCCTGTTCCATACTGCAATAAAAAAGGATTCGCTACAAATAGCCAAAACCCAACCTTATCCAAATTTGTAAAGCACTAATATTTTTTTGATGATATGAAAAGTGTTAATCTACTGTACAATATAAGTAAAAATAATTAAATAAATCACTTACCATACCAACGGTAGAAAAAACTGCGCACAATGAATTAAAATTCAAATAAAAACGCCAGAAACAAAACTAAAACAACTAAAGTGTGCAAACAGAAAATACTAATAAATTTTCCCCTAAGACCATGCAATATTCTTAATTTATTAATCGGAACTAAAAAATAACTCGATAAGTCTATTCTAGTAAGTTTAATTAGTTTTTTTTATACTTTTTAGGGTTTTTTAAATGAAAAAAAGAAAGATTATGATGGAAGCAAGGAAAACAACAATTCAAAAAAGCTAAAACTTAAAATTTTATTTTTATCTTCCATTAGCACAACCGCAAAGTGGAGATCTTCAATACCGATCAGTTGCAGATTTCGTCGATGCATTTGCGGCGTCTTTGTCTGATGAAAAATGGTTCCTCTACTCAACCCATTATACCTGGTTTGTTCCTGTATTCTCTCTCAGGCTGAATGTTTAGATAGGTATATTGAAAATTGTTGGGAATTTATGATTGTTATCATTAAGGACTTGAAGATATTTTCTTTCGAGAATCACTATTTTGACATTTGCAAATTATTTGACCCCATCTACGTTCGAATTAGTCAAAACTCAAATTTGACCAAGATTTCAACTCTTCTAAAACGTTTTCCAAATTTAAAAACACAGTGCATTTTGACCCAGCAAGAGGGCTCTAAGTTTGTTAAAAACAGGCGCATTTGGTGTGGAAACCGAATCTGCTCTAAAGACAATGATAGCGGAAAATATTTGGAGCAAAGTCATTTCCGACAAAACAGTTTTTAATTTTCTGAGATTTCTTAAATTGCGAGTCTGCTTTGGCCTAGTATTTTCTTTTTTGTAAACAATGCTACAGCTGAAAGAGAGGTCAGCCAATAAAAACTCATAAAGACAAATAAAAGAAACCAATTATAAAGATACAACAACTTCGAGTCTACTGCGAGTGAAACATTGGTAAAAAAAAATGATTCCACTGTCCATGGCATTGAATTGCCTGAGAACCTTTTGAAATGTGTTTTAAAGGTCAAATCAAATGGAAATATACTTTTTAAACGTTAAGCGTTATTTTATTTTTAATAAATGTATTTTATTGCACTTTTTATATTGACATTTAAATTTTCGTTCATTTATGCAGCAACGCTGTAATTAAAAAAAAGGTAAGATTTTTGCATGATTTCAAGCAAAAGTCGCGCAATCTAAGACAAAATGGAAGATTTTTATTTTATTTTTTGTAAGATAATTTGTACGATTTTAAGAATTTCATAACATGATAAGTTTAAAAATTAGGTTAAGGTGTATGACCTTTTTTTAATATGATAGTTAGTAACAGAGGGTTAGTCCTCTGTTACTAATTATCATATTAAAAAAATCAGATGTGTCTTTCACTATAACAACATCTCTCTCAATCAAACAACCACCTGATTCCTCAAACAAAATTTGTAGAACATCATAATTAGTCTCCAGATTTTTTGTAGTTCTTTCAATCTTCCAAATATATTTCAATCTTCTTAATATATTGTTCTCAAAACTGCTTTGTCCCACATCTCTCTGATTGGAACAAATTAGTTTGATTCCATTATCGCACAGATCAATTGCAACTTGTAACTCCATAATAGTTTCAAGAGATACTATGGTTCTGCGATGAGTTTTATTATCTGATTCACCAACTTGAAGTTTGTACCCACAAGTTGAAAGCATCATTTTCTTTCACTAAGAATATTTTCTTTATCCATTTTATGTTTAAGTATATGAACTACCTTTTTTTTTTTTGCACATTTTAGGTCCTTATTACATCCCAATTCATGATTAACTAGGTTTTTAACTTTTTCTTTTTTTCCGGATGGATAAAAATATTCCTTGCCTTAAATTAAATTAAGTTTCATAATTTTATTACTATTTTATCAAAAAATTTATTTCTCATTAAACATTTTTTAAACAACTCAAATTTAAATATACCAACAAAAGCAAAACAGTGAGGGTATATGGGAAAAGTTTCTTCTAAACTAGGAATATTTTTGATTGGTTCAAGAGTTGAATTTGCTCTTATTTAGAATTTTGACTAATTATTCTAAGTTGTATAGTTAACAAAGCCTTTATAAAAATAAATCTTAATAAATAATTATATATACATAAATTTTTAATAATATTTATTAAATATAAATATTATTAAATCTTCTGATATATTTTGAGCATTGAAGTATTTTTTTTATCTGTTTAACCTGAAGTAACCATATTTCTGGAGTTTCTTTTCCTTGCGCTTGTAGATATAAATTTCTTTTACAATTAGCGCATAGATGGTTCAATGCATCATTTAATTTAGAATTAAACCCTATATATATATATATATATATATATATATATATATATATATATATATATATATATATATATATATATATATATATATATATGTATATATATATATATATATATATATATATATATATATATATAAAAAGTAATATAATTTAACATTTTGATAGATTTTGTTAGGAAACAAAGTATCATTTAAAACAGTTCATAGATATCTTGATTCTAAAAATATTTTAACCAATAAAAGTTTAAAAAGCTTAAACTTTCAAACCAAAACCAAAAAAAAAAAAAAAGGTTTATGTATTTGTTGGAGTACCAAAAAATTTTCGGGTACCATGTTTTATAATTGACTCTCATCAATATATTTAATCAGATTACAAAAAAACAGTTATACATTTTTTCCCCAGCACACACCCACTCCACCCTTTTGGGGTCTGGGTGCACATAAAAAACAATTTTTCAGACAACCCTTGATAGATGTGAATTTAAAATTATTTTTTTTTTACAAATATTTGGTACACATCTTCATAGGGAACAAAAAAAAATCAGAGCAGGCGGACACAAAATCTGGCGGTCAATTTAGCACATTGTGTATTGCTTTCTAATTTGGAAAAGATTTTTTGTAGAAAAAGTTTCAAACTTTTTAAAAATTTGTAATATATTCTGCATTTCAATGAACCGTCTCAGAAAAAAAAAAAAGAAGCGCTAAACAGCAAATTAAAAAAAAAAAAAAAAAATTAAGAAAAAATTAATCGCAATAGTGCAATACACAATCATCAGTTTTTTTGCAGTACTTAAGATTCATTGTGTAAAAGCCTTGTTCGTCAAGGTTCGTGTTTCGGAGTTAGGAGGAACGAGAGGGGATAGAAACAACAATTTAATAAAAATAATCAACTCCCTGACCGTGGTTGCCCCTCAGCGTAGGGGAAGTAAATTAAGTGAACGAAAAAAAAAAAAAATACAATTATTTAAACAATATGTTTACTAAAATTTAACAATTAAAAAAATGCTCAAATAATGCTCTAAATAAGTGCATACATAAAAATACAAGATTAAATAAAAGCGTCAAGCTAACAATATTTGAAAATGAAAAAATACAATAAGAAAATAAATATATATATATGTATATGTATTTTAAAAAACCTTTTTTAAAAATATTTTAAAAAGTGCATTTCCGTAAAATTGTTTTGAAAGTTTGATGGATCCAGCCTAAAAATAAATAAAAGTATATATAACAACTCAATTGAAAACAAGTTTTTCTTATAAATTAAAAATAATTTCTTACCATATGATTGACAAGAAGTTAATGCAGCATCAAAACGTAAATAAATAGCGTTTAACTCTATAATTACGCCGTCCAACATAGTTGCACGTTCAAACAACAAATCGTAGAGGCTCCATAAACCTGGATTGTTCAAGATTACCCCATTACAGTAGATGACGTCACGTAAATCATTTTTAATCTAATTTGAAACAAAAAATGATATTTTCAGAGAAATTCTAGAGTCCATGTTTTTTACATTAAAAAATTTTTTATTTTAACAAAATAAAATAATAATGTACTTTAAAACAAAAACAAAAATGATTTACTAATTCAAGTTTTGCTTTTGCAGCTTTAGCTTGACTTAACTGATCAGCAACATTCGATCTCAATGTGGTTAACATCATAGTGTTGCATGCTACATCCAACAAAGAAATGTCAAAATTAAATAATTAAGAACAATTCAAACACTTAAATAGGTGAACCCTAACTTCAAAGAATACAAAAAAAATACCTTGACACGCTTTATCAACAGTATCATCTCCATATGAACTTAAATATCCAAGCACAGTTTCTATTGCTTCAAGAGTTAAACCTCTTGATTGAAATTGGTCGAACGTAGGAACAGAAGACCATTGTTTAACTTGAAAACAGTTGCAGCGTTTTGCAATTGCACATGATTCTTAAAAACAAAAATCAAAGTAACTCAAATTAAGAGAAAAGATTAAACAATATTTTTATAAACAACAATAATTTACATAATTTTTTTTATCACATTTTAAAGAAGTGTGAGAAAATAGTAAATTTTTACTTGGACAATCAAACAGTTTACAAGGAAGAGTTTGCGTAGTGTTGCCAATACAATCATTACCAGCCCCCGTTGGGTAAGGAACTGAGCAGGCTCGTAATCTTTGAATAATACCAGCATCACAACTTGCACTGCATGTAGACCAACCACCCCAAGCACCCCAAGTTCCTCTTACTGAATCATGAAGAGTAATGAAGGCATTAGAAAAATTAAAACAAGAATAATTAAATAAGAGTGAAATTTATAATTCAAAAACATATTTCATTATCTCTACAAATATACAAGTATATAAAGTAAACTTCCGTACCTGGACAAATAACTCCAACATTACATTGAACAGTTTGGATTTTATCACCATTATTATCAGAAGGACAAGCTCCATCAAGAGTGTTGTTAACACAGAACCTCTGACGTGATTGAGTTGGAACATTATTACCAGTAGACTGGCAAGATGCAGAACAATCAGTAAATGGTCCCCAACTTGTCCACACACCTTGTATAATAGTAAATTGATATTATAAAATAAATTTTGATTAGATAAATACGGATAATATAATAAAAATGAAAGACAATACTTTATATTTTAGTTTAAATGATTTCATTTATTACCAGGACATCCAACATTAGCATTACAACTGAGGGAATCAACAAGTGGTGCACCACCACAATTACCACCAAGTGTAGCTGTTGTGCATGTTCTTGTTCTAGTTTGAGATGGTGTGATCAACAAACTGCTTCTACAAGACTCTGAACATAAACTCCAAGTGCTCCATTGACTAAGAATTCCTTTAAATGGTATAATAATACTTTTAATCAAAAAAACTTCAATTATGTTTTTAGTCATATATAATTTATGTTTCAAAATATTTTGTATTTACTTTATTGGTGGCTAAAAATTCAAAATCTTCAGCATAAATTGTATAAAGTTTTATCATACCATGGTTTGTACTTAAGATTTATTAGAGGCAATTTATTTTAATAATATTTTACAATTTTTCAATATTTTTAGAAATGTTGTTACTGCATGCTTACTGTTGCTTCTCATGTTGACAAGAGAAAGTACTATTACAATTCCTTTATTAAAAAATTAATTAATATTTATGTGTATATAAATAAGAAGCTAAGCTAAAATTATTTTAAATTAATAATTTTTAAAATTAAAGTTTTCTTGTTTATTTTATTTTCATTCAGTATAAATTAATCAAAAACCTTTTAAAATCATTTTATGAAAAACTACTTTATGAATATTTTTTTACCAGGACAAGGAACATCTTTAACACATGGAGTTTGATCGTTTAATAAAGCTCCACCACAATTTCCAGTAGATGATGTATTAACACATTGTCTTGATCTGTACTGCAAATTATATTGACCAACTGTTTGTTGACATGTAGCTGGACATTGACTCCATGATGTCCAATCAGTCAATTGACCTGTTAAAATTTATGAAAATATTAATTAAAAAAAAAAAAAAAGTTATTAATTTATTAACCTTAGATTTAATAAACTTTTTATTATCTAAAAATAAAATTTTATTTTATTTTTAAATAAACTCAAGCAGTTATTTATAAAATCCTACCTGGACATGCTACACCTGCATTACAAGGTTGAACATCTGTAAATGATTGTCCTTGACAATTACCACCAAATGTAGGCTTTAAACAACTCCGAAGTCTGTTCATTGTCGGTACTACTGAACCAATCTGACAAGACTGACTGCATGCAGAAAATCCTGACCACTGTGTGAGATCTCCTGGAAATATTTTAGAAGGTATAATTTAATATTTTCATTATAATAAAAATAGATATGACACAGAGATAATAAAAAGCAATATTACCTGGACAAGAAACTTGGGAATTGCAGTTTTGAGTTTCTGAACTTACGCCAACACAACCACCATTCAATGTAAAATTTTGACAAGTTCTTGTATGAAACTGAGTGGGAGAACTATTAATATTAGATTGACATGATTCAGAACAAGAACTCCATGCTGACCAAGCTGTATAAACACCTAAAACAAAAAATCAAAACATTTTAAAATATTTACTTAAATATGATCAAATAAAAATTACTACAAAAAAAAATCTCACCTGGACATGGAATATTTTGATTACAAGGTTGTTGATCATTTAAACTAACTCCACCGCAAACCACTAGATTTGGATTCCACGTAGAAGCACCAATACAAGATTGACTTCTATACTGATATGGTCCATTGACTTGAGTATTACACGAGGCAGAACATATACTCCATGCACCCCAACCACTTAATGTTCCTATTTAAATATATAAATCATAAATAGTAGCAAGCCTCTGCAATAGCTACTACATATATTGATAAAAATTATTATATTTCTT
Source organism: Hydra vulgaris (assembly GCF_038396675.1). Classification (NCBI taxonomy): domain Eukaryota; kingdom Metazoa; phylum Cnidaria; class Hydrozoa; order Anthoathecata; family Hydridae; genus Hydra; species Hydra vulgaris. Next base: position 16,186,904 of record NC_088929.1, read on the forward strand.
AATAGTCTTTCTTATTAAACCCACCATCTACCACTTATTATTCTCAACTTTGATGTATGGTTTAAATAACTTTTTAAAATTTAATTTTCACTACTTGCCTTTAAAAGTTTGTTTTTGTTATAAATTTTAAAAATTATATCATTTTTTAAGCTTTGATCACATTTTTTCAATTACAGGTAATATGACAATATTGGAGAAAAAAATTTGATATAAAGTGTTTAGTATGTAATGGTCAATCTACATATTCTGGTAAAATAAAAAATCTATGAAATTGGACCAAATCTCCAGTTGCTGACAGAGGCAAACAAACTGACAGATTTGATTGTATATGATTGTCAACAAATAATAAAACTGTGGAACTTTTTTCCCAGCATTTTGTATTTCTAGAACTCAAAAATGAAAAGAATTTATTATCTTATGAAAAACATTTACATAAACAAAAACATGATACCTCTAAAAAGTACTTCCTGTTTAATAAAACAAAAAACAATGGTTACTCTGGTTAACAAAAATTTAATTAACTTTTTACAAAGGAAAAATTTTATAAATGAAAATTTTTTATATAATAACACTACTGATGAAACTATGAAGATGAGTAACATTTTAATATCAAGACTTGAGACCCTCTTAGATATTAAATTGCACAAATTTTGACAAGATTCTAGAGTTATATTTTGCAATCAAAAATTTTTTTAACACTGAGCTATAAGCAAAGCATCACCAACTACATTAACACATTAATTCAAACTTAATAAAATATTACTTGAAAAAGATATGTATGATATAAATGGTACCTGGACAAATGACTTCTGCATTACAGTTTTTAGTTTGGGTTAAAGCTTGACCATTACAATTACCACCTAAAGAAGCTACTGAACAAGTGCGAGTACTAGTTTGTGTCGGCACAGTATAATCCAGTTGACAGGAAGCTGAACATGCTCCCCATGTTGACCAACCACTTAAAACGCCTGAAAAATTTTCAGAAAATAAAAATAAAATCATTAAAAAACTTCAACTTTAATGATAACCTGCAAAAATTCACAATAAAGAAAAATTATTAGCTCTAAGGATTACTTAAATTTATGAACTTTTGAATTCAATAAAACAAAATAAATGCAAACAAGGTATTATTAAGTGATTGCAATTGAAGGGACCTTAAAAAAAAAGTTTAATTGATTTTTATTCTCATTGTTTTTGAAAATTAAACTACTGTTGAAACATATTTACTTGTTTACAATTTTATAAAATATTGATCTGCTTACATGGAGATTTAATTTGAAGAAATAACATTGAAATAAGAACATTAATTTATTTCTCTCAATGAAAAACATCTTCACTCTATTAGGGCAGGATTGTAAAGTCGTTTTTTTCAAAAGGAATGACCTTCATAAAGTGAATTGGAAATTCAAAAAAAATTAAAAACGTTTAGAAGGGGGCAATTATACCTAACATGCAACCTATAAAGACATATTTAGTTTCAGGTAAAAATATTGTATGTGGAATAATAACTTTTTTGTTATAGCTATTGAAACTTGTGTCACGGAAGGAACCTATCGTTCCTTCTGTGACACAAGTTTTAAATGCCAATAACTAAAAATTTAGAATTCTACTAACAATGCCTTTCCTCAAAATTAAATAGATATTTATAGGTAGCATGTTAGTTATTTTTGCCCCCTTCTCAATGCTTTTTTTTTTTTTTTAATTTCCAATTTAGTTTACAAAGGTCATTTCTTTTAAAAAACACGACTTCTCAATCCTGCCCATTAGTTAATCTTTCTTATTAAATTATGCACACATCAGTTATATATATTTCTAAATATATATTATATATATATGTAATTATATATATTTCTACATATATATTTCTATATTTATTAAACTACACTAGTAAATAATTATTTTAGTAAATAAAGAGAGTGCTATTTTAAGCATCTGAAATGAATAAACTAAGCATGTATTTCGGCTTACATGTCATGACAAACATAATGTATTTGGAAAAGAAATTACTAGCTATATTTTTGTGACACAGCGCTTTTTAATGTCTGAAGCCTGTTTGTTGATAAGCATTTAACTTTTTGTTTTTTTGTGTTATTCACCTTCCCAAGGATAAGGGGACCATTACAGTTACATTTTCATTCATTTTATTGTTACAATCTTCTCTCAACTTTATAAATTTGAAACACAAAACTTGACAAAAAAGGCTGCTGTGCAGAGAAATAAGTTGAGGGTGGTGCTACCAGGGAGATGGTGGGAACTGAACTCAGAACTTCTTGAGTATTTAAAGCAAGCACTCTACCACAACACCACTACCACATCTTTAACCTTCTACCACAATACCACATACCACATAATTATTTAATCAACATGGTTAAACAGCTGAAACAGTGCTAATATTTATAACATATATGTTACTTGTGTTTTTAGTTCTTGCTTTTCTACTAAATGTGGTAGTGGTGCTATAGTAGAACTTTAAAAAGTGAAAGATTTAGTGTGATGTCAGTACTTTATTTACATAAGTCTAAAACAAAAAATTAAAAACAATTTTTTTCTGTAATGCCTTTTTTTTGTTAGATTCTGTCAAAAAGATTTGAGTCAGATTAAGAAACTGAAAAAATAGTACTTTAAAATAAATTCTCAACTTTTATACATAAAACGTTAGAGCATACAGTTTTTCAAATGTCTTAGTTAACAACTTGCTGTTTACTGCATACTTTAATATATGAAACAACTTAATGGCATGTTAAGAGACTTGTAAATGTCATTCTCGAGAAAGCCTGTTAGGATTTTTAAAATATATTCAAAGTAACATACATTAACTGACTGTTAGGAATGGACAAACTATAAAAACATCAACTAAATTGGTTGTTAGACCAACAACTAAACTCTAAATTCTTTATCAATTTATTGTATTTCAATAATTATTACTTCAAAATATAATTTACAACATTTCACCAAATTTCTACTTTAAAGATGTTTATTATTTCATTGAATTTTTTTATAAAATTCTCTGAGTATCAATCACAAAAATAAAATGTGTCAAATGTGTAAAAAAGATTTATTATTGTTGGCATTGCATCCTTTTTTTATAAAAGATTTATTATTCTTATTAAATTGCATCCTTTTTTTATGAAAGGCTCTAAGTATCAATCACAAAAAAAATTTTGTCAAATGTGTCAAATAAAAAAAATAATAAGAGAAAGAGGGAGGGAAAAGAGGGTGGGAGGGAGGGAAAAGAGGGCGGGAGGGAAGGAAAAGAGGGCGGGAGGGAGGGAAAAGAGGGCGGGAGGGAGGGGGAGGGATATTGAACCCCCCCACCCACCTCCTTACGGATCACCCATATATGTATGCACATTATACCATAGTATTATTATTTATTTAGTACCCAAAGTACAGGAGTAACTGAACTTTTACTGTATTGGCACAAAATAACTATGAACCAAAATATATAAAGAATCAAAACAATACAAAATTTACTATTGCAAAAGTTACCTGGACAAGGTACACCACTATTACAAGCCATAGTTTGAGAACTAGGTCCAGCGCAACCACCTCCCAATGTAGCCCCTAGACAAGATCTAGTCTGAGTTTGAAATGGAGTTGCAGCAGGATTAGACTGACAAGATTCAGAGCAACTACTCCATGCACTCCACGCACCATAACTACCTGTTTTAATTTTAAAAACCATTTTAGAAAATTCAAATATTAAATATCTTTATAAACAAACTTTAAGAAAAACTTTTTTTTGTTTTGTCTTTTATTTATAAAAATATCTTTAAAAAAATATTACTTTAAGAAAAAATATTACCTGAACAAGCAATATTAACATTACAAGTTTGTTGATCACTTGTAGTGATACCAGGACAACCCTTATAGTTAGGATCCCATGTTGAATACCCAATGCATGACCGACTTCTTGTTTGAAAAGGTACAATAACAAGATTGTTACATATAGAAGAACATGCACCCCAAGAACTCCAATCCAATATTGTTCCTGATTAAAAAATTTTTTTTTTTAAATAAGCCATTTAATGCAAAAACAAGTTGCAAAAAATAAAAAGATAAAAACCCAATTTAATTTTTATTTTTTAAATTATTTCAAAAATATTACTTTACATTGATTTTTGTTGACTAACTGAGTATTTGAACACAAACCTGGACAATAAACTTGCTCATTGCAATTTTGAGTATCAGTTAACACTGCTCCATTACAATTGCCATTAAATGTAGCACCAACACATTGACGATTTCTTGTCTGAGTAGGTGAAGTGAAACTTAACTGACAACTTGCTGAACATACTCCCCACGCACCCCATGTACTTATAAAACCTAAAATGTAACTAAAAATATAAAAAAATGCATGCAATAACAAACCTAACTACAAACAGGCTTTTTTCTGAGAAGTTTTTTAAGTGTTCTGAAAACTAATAAGATCACAAAAACTTTCTGAAAACTTGTTCTCTTTTAACATTCATTATTTAAAGAAAAATATAAACCTATTGTTTCTAGAGGAAAGTTGGTAAAAATGTTAATTTAAAAAATTTTCCTAAAGCTTCTCAACAAATGATGAAAATGATAGTTTATCTTTAACTAAACTAATTTTATTAAATATAAATACCCTACCCTACGTAGGGTGGGGTAATATGGATTGTTGGGGTAATATGGATATATTCAATAAGTAAGCATGGAGTAAGTTATCTCTACATAATGTTTAACTAAACTAATTTTATTAAATATAAAGTATCATTTTCACCATTTGTTGAAAAAATTTAGGAATTTTTTTTTCTTTCTTAAAACATGAGCCCACAGCCACCTGCCCATTTATATGAGAATATAAATGAACTTATATAAAATCAAAGTTACCGTTGTGTAACTATTTTTTCAAGATTATTTAATTAGAAATTAGTAATTTAGTAATTTAAATAGAAATTAGCAATTAAAAATAAATAATTATTATTTTTATATGTTAATAAGTGATTACAAAACAATTAAATTTCGTTTTTATAATTATAAAAGAAAGTCACCTGGACAAGATACTCCTGTATTGCAGTTTTGAGTTTGAGAGCTTGTTCCAGGACAACCACCATTCAATGTAGCACCAAGACATTGTCGAGTCTGAGTTTGAAATGGAGAAACATTAGGATTCGACTGACAACTTTCTGAGCAAGCTCCCCATGCACTCCATGCACCATAATTACCTATTGTTAAAAAAATTTATTTGCAATAGCTATAAACAAAGTTATTTTTCCTGGTGGATATAAATATATACATTTTTTGCAAAAAAGCATTGATAATTAAAACTTATTCTGATACTTTCTTGGAAAACAGTTGAAAATATTTGCAGATATAAAAAAAATGCAGATAAAAACGTATCTCACCTGAACAAGGAACGTTTTGATTACAAAGTTGTTGATCATTTAAACTGACATTGTTACAGCCTACATAATTTGGATTCCATATAGAAACACCAATACAAGTTTGGCTTCTATATTGATATGGACCATTGACTTGAGTGTTACAGGATGCAGAACAGGCACTCCACGAACCCCAACCACTCAATATTCCTATTTTGATATTTTAAAAATTGTTAATAGAGCAACCATAGTAACCATAGTAAAAATATACAATACTATTTGTTTTAGCATGTTTTAATTAAATTAGCATAATGTTTTATGTTGCATCGCTATATAGTTGTTAAACATATTTATTATTATTTGTATGACTAAACATAAATGTAGCAATTGTTATTGAAACATTTACTAATGAATATAATAAAATTAACAAAATAACATATGAAATGTAGTTGGATTTGACTCCAAGATCTTAAACATAAAATATATTTTAGGTTGGAGACATTTGTTTTAAAGGAAAAAATTGAATCAAAATGGGTTTTTTTTTTTTAAAACAAGATTTGTTAATATATATAATTTTGTTATAATTTAATTATTTGTACTTATTTATTTTAAACAACAAACAAAGCATAGCATATATTTAAAAAACATTTTAAAATATTACCTGGACAAAGAACCTCTGCATTACAGTTTTTAGTTTGAGTTAAAGATTGTCCGTTACAATTACCACCTAAGGAGGCTCCTGAACAAGTACGAGTACTGGTTTGTGTTGGCACAGTAAAATCCAGTTGACAAGAAGCTGAACATGCTCCCCATGTTGACCAACCACTTAATATACCTGAAACATCAGAAAATGAATACAAAAAAATCATTACAAAACTGCAGCTTTCATGATAATAAGCATACTAAAGTTCACAACAATAACAAATATATTACAATTATTATAATAAATATTATAACAACTTATATTATAATTATTAAAACAAATAGTATAACAATTTGTTAACTCTAATGATTACAATAAAATATATGTTAAAAAAAATGCAAATAGGTACTATCAAGTTTGTGACTACAATTATATGGTTCCCAAAATTTAAGGTTTAATTGATTTTTATCCCCAGAGCTTATGTAAATTAAAAGTGAAATATATTTATTTGATTACCATTTTAAAAAATACTGATCTGCTTACATGAAAATTTAACTTAAAGAAAAAGCGTCGAAATTTTAGGAATGTTTTTTTCTCAATGAAACACATATTTACACAGTCACATTTATTTGATTATCTTTCTTTTAAAATTGCGCAAAGTTATAAATTTCTGCAAAATTAGGCTATTTGATTACGCTATAGTAAACTCTGTTTTTAAAAGAATAAGTCAGATTTAGCAACTGAAAACGAAAATCATAAAAAAGCAATAGATTCTAAAATTACACTAAATTTTTATTCACAAAAAAATATAGCACACAGTTTTTAGAATGTTTTAGTTTATAACTTGCTGTTTATTGCACAGTATAATATATGAAACAACTTAGCTTATGCAGAAGCTTTCAAATATAGATACTTTTGAGATAGCCTGGTTATGTGTTTTTTTACATAAAATAAAGTAAATATAAATTTTTAAATTAAAAAATATATTTCCTTTCATACCAAATTGAAAAAAAAGTATATTTTATTTGCAGCACTTTTGCAATTCAAACATTACAATGAACAATGAACAATTTTCATGTACACGAAATAAATAAACAGAAAAATCAGTAAGTGTCAATCCCCCATTAATTATTAGAACTTTACATCATTACAATTTAAATTTATAAAGAATATAATTTGAATCATAAACTCAAAGCCAAGATACAATAATATTTACTACCACTAAATTTACTAAAACCTTTTAAATTAGTCTATAAATAACAAGTATATAAATGGTTTGGAACAGACCTACCATACCGGTATTATACTTTATACTTTTATTTATATAAAATTATGAAGTAAATAATAAATTAATTTTTATTAAATTTATAACTTTATTTTGTATTTTATTATTTTCATAAAACCTCAAAAAGCTTAAAATAAGTTATTTTAATTAAAAGTAATTAAGATTTAAAATCATGATTATTTTTGATCAAAATAACTTTTCTCATCAATGTGAGAAAAGTGATCTCAATTATTGGAAAGGTCAAATATTTTAAAAACTTTAAATTTTTAAAAACAATGAGAGAAATTACATGCAATTAGCGAGATTTTTAAACCAATTATTTTCTACCAATTACTTAAAATTATTAAAATAATGAAGAAAAAAATTATTGAAATGATAAGACCATATAAAGAACAAATATAGAAAATACAGACATGTAATATATTAATATTATATGGACATAAAGGTTGCATGAATATAACAACTGTATGCACATATAATATATGCACATATTTATACTTATTTTTTACCAAAATGTATGCACATATTTATACTTATTTTTTACCAAAATTACAGCAGTAGTTAAACTATTATTGTACTAATAGTTGTAACTACTGTTGGCACAAAACAACTATGAACCAAAATTTATATAGAAACAAAGCAATAGAAAATTTTCTATTAAAAGAAATACCTGGACAAGGTACTCCACTATTACAAGCCATAGTTTGAGAACTAGGTCCAGCGCAACCACCTCCCAATGTAGCCCCTAGACAAGATCTAGTCTGAGTTTGAAATGGAGTTGCAACAGGATTAGATTGACAAGATTCAGAGCAACTACTCCATGCACTCCACGCACCATAACTACCTGTTTTAATTTTAAAAACCATTTTAGAAAATTCAAATATTAAATATCTTTATAAACAAACTTTAAGAAAAACTTTTTTTTGTTTTGTCTTTTATTTATAAAAATATCTTTAAAAAAATATTACTTTAAGAAAAAATATTACCTGAACAAGCAACATTAACATTACAAGTTTGTTGATCACTTGTAGTGATACCAGGACAACCCTTATAGTTAGGATCCCATGTTGAATACCCAATGCATGACCGACTTCTTGTTTGAAAAGGTACAGTAACAAGATTGTTACATATAGAAGAACATGCACCCCAAGAACTCCAATCCAATATTGTTCCTGATTAAAAAATTTTTTTTTTTAAATAAGCCATTTAATGCAAAAACAAGTTGCAAAAAATAAAAAGATAAAAACCCAATTTAATTTTTATTTTTTAAATTTCAAAAATATTACTTTACATTGATTATTGTTGACTAACTGAGTATTTGAACACAAACCTGGACAATAAACTTGCTCATTGCAATTTTGAGTATCAGTTAACACTGCTCCATTACAATTGCCATTAAATGTAGCACCAACACATTGACGATTTCTTGTCTGAGTAGGTGAAGTGAAACTTAACTGACAACTAGCTGAACATACTCCCCACGCACCCCATGTACTTATAAAACCTAAAATGTAACTAAAAATATAAAAAAATGCATGCAATAACAAACCTAACTACAAACAGGCTTTTTTTCTGAGAAATTTTTTAAGTGTTCTGAAAACTAATTAGGTCACAAAAACTTTCTGAAAACTTGTTCTCTTTTAACATTCATTATTTAAAGAAAAATATAAACCTATTGTTTCTAGAGGAAAGTTGGTAAAAATGTTAATTTAAAAAATTTTCCTAAAGCTTCTCAACAAATGATGGAAATGATAGTTTATCTTTAACTAAACTAGTTTTATTAAATATAAATACCCTACCCTACGTAGGGTGGGGTAATATGGATTGTTGGGGTAATATGGATATATTCAATAAGTTTGCATGGAGCAAGTTATCTCTACATAATGTTGAAACCTGAAAATTACCAACAGTTTATACACATAATTAGCTTCTTTTTTTAGCATTAACAATGTTTATATTTGATTTACATGAATAGTTAAAATGTAAAACATTTTGTTTTGAAAAAAATAAAAAAAACATTACATTTCAAAACTTTTGTCTGCAGACTTTAGTAATATTACTTATCCAAGAATAATGATGTAAATTTATTAGTTGGACCATCATGTAACAACATGTAAAATTTAATTTATAAGTTCTCTAACCCATATTGATAAATAAACAAAAATCTAAAATGGGGTAAAATGGATATACAGGTAAAAATGATAGTGGGGTAAATGGATATATATAAAATATATAAAATCCTATTAACATTATAGAAGTTTGTTACAAAATCATAAGCTGCATGACATTTATTTATATACTTAAGGTCACTTTTGCTTTTAAATATAGTATTATACATTTTTCAGCAACATATAATAGTTTTATTTAATGTTACCGAATTATTTATATTAAGATCATAGTTTAAATTTGTTTTCATTGAATGGCAAGGGGAAAACTTTAACTCCCATTTAAATATTTCATATTTTATTTTTTTATTCCTCGTTTTATTTTATTACTGTATTTTATTTTATAATTAAATATTATATTTTACATAATTAAAGTTAACTTTATAATATTTTATATAAAATAATAAGACTGAAATAAACTATCATGCCTGAAATAAAATATCAGTGCAAGACTATAGGTACATACAATTTCAGCAAATAATGACTGCCATACAGCTTGTTAAGGAAGAGGAGTCAGTATACAATGTATCAAAGTCTTCTGGCCAAAAAGAGCAGAGTTTTAACAGCTCAAGATGTTGACGCAAGGTTTCAAGAAAAAGAGAAGAACAAAACTAAAAAGAAGACTGTATCAGTAAGAAAAAGAAAACTGCTAGTCATAACCAATATAGTTTGACCTTTAAATTCATGAAAAGCAACAAGTGTGATATATGTATCAAATATATTATGAGTATCCGTATTACCCCACCAGTGGAAAAAAGGATTAGTAAGTTAGTTAATGAAAATATATTTATTTTCTACTCATTGTGATTTTATTGTATACACCCTGAATGTAAAGAAAAATAACAAAAGTTTTTATGGTAGTAATTAATAAAAAAAAAAAAATTATATTAAAAAAATATATATATAAAATTCTATCCATATTACCCCACCCCACCCTATAATTTTCACCATTTGTTGAAAAAATTTAGGAATTTTTTTTTCTTTCTTAAAACATGAGCCCACAGCCAGCTGCCCATTTATATGAGAATATAAATGAACTTATATAGAATCAAAGTTACCGTTGTGTAACTATTTTTTCAAGATTATTTAATTAGAAATTAGTAATTTAGTAATTTAAATAGAAATTAGCAATTAAAAATAAATAATTATTATTTTTATATGTTAATAAGTGATTACAAAACAATTAAATTTCGTTTTTATAATTATAAAAGAAAGTCACCTGGACAAGATACTCCTGTATTGCAGTTTTGAGTTTGAGAGCTTGTTCCAAGACAACCACCATTCAATGTAGCACCAAGACATTGTCGAGTCTGAGTTTGAAATGGAGAAACATTAGGATTCGACTGACAACTTTCTGAGCAAGCTCCCCATGCACTCCATGCACCATAATTACCTATTGTTAAAAAAATTTATTTGCAATAGCTATAAATAAAGTTATTTTTCCTGGTGGATATAAATATATACATTTTTTGCAAAAAAGCATTGATAATTAAAACTTATTCTGATACTTTCTTGGAAAACAGTTGAAAATATTTGCAGATATAAAAAAAATGCAGATAAAAACGTATCTCACCTGAACAAGGAACGTTTTGATTACAAAGTTGTTGATCATTTAAACTGACATTGTTACAGCCTACATAATTTAGATTCCATATAGAAGCACCAATACAAGTTTGGCTTCTATATTGATATGGACCATTGACTTGAGTGTTACAGGATGCAGAACAGGCACTCCACAAACCCCAACCACTCAATATTCCTATTTTGATATTTTAAAAATTGTTAATAGAGCAACCATAGTAACCATAGTAAAAATATACAATACTATTTGTTTTAGCATGTTTTAATTAAATTAGCATAATGTTTTATGTTGCATCACTATATAGTTGTTAAACATATTTATTATTATTTGTATGACTAAACATAAATGTAGCCATTGTTATTGTAACATTTTTTAATGAAATACACTTTGTACAGAAAGTTTAAACGCACTTGTTTTTTTGTAAATTATGGTGAGGTTAGACTGGTATAAAGAGAAAACCCAATACAAGGTCCACATTTTTTTTTTTTGTGAAACCAATTATTAAGAAAAAAAACACAACATTAAAAGAAAAAACACAAAATCTTTGAAATGAAATATCAAACACAAGTAATCAAAAAATTAATGAGAAAAAAGTGCAAATAAAGACGGGATATGACCCCCTGTTATTTTTTATACATGTTCTAATCGCCTTGGCATTAATTTGAAAAGGTTTTAAACCATCTTGATAAGTATTTCAAGTCAGAGTTTGGTCAGGTTTTGTGACTAGTATTTTTTTTTTTGTTAGTTGATAATCCATCCAGCTTCAAAACTTTTTGATCAAGTCAGATAGTGCTGGTAAATGTATGAGTTGAATATTACTTTCAGGGAAAAGTTTGATTAAATGTGACATGAAGTATTGCCATATTTTTATTCAACTGAATAACTGAAAATTGTTGCACTGAAATGCTTTTTACACCATACTTTTTTTTGGGGGGCAATTGGTTAATGCTAAACACTTTCTTACAGCATGAAAGAAATTTAATTTTTTCTTAACATAGAGTTCTAATCCAACATTATTTTGGTGGTCTCCTATCGGTTTTAAATTTTAGTTAGTCATTAATAAATCCGACATATTTGTCCCATTTTAAATACTAATTTGAATGACCAAAATTTCCGATTGCATTGTAATCATGATACAATTCTTTCCTGCACAAAATATTTATTGTCATACAACTAAACATCTACAAGCGATCTATTGACTTGTAAACTTAGAGCTTATAATCTTGCTTTTGGGTTGCATCTGCTTAGTGCCTAAAGCATGTTTACATTTGTGCTGACTGTTTTTTGGAAGCCCAATAAGAGATATATTATTGACACTGCCAGTTGATAAGTAATTTCTACATTAAATGATAAAATATTCAAGCCTCAGCCAATTTGTCAATTGCTCATTTTTATTTTATGTATGCTAATGACTTGCAAATTGGTTTTTGTTGAGACAGAAATTTATTGGGTTATCATTTCTTAAAAGATTTATGCACATTAAAAAAACAAGTGTGTCTGAACTTTTTGTACAAGTTGTAATCTTCTGTACATATTGCAAAGTTCAAACCGAATTCTTTAAAATGAAATATTTTTTTAAGTGTACACACTGGTGTTATCATGATGTAGTTGGGTTTGACTCCGACTACATTTTGATCTCAATCTTGACCCCAACATCTCAAATATAAAATTTATCTTATATATGAAAATATTTGTATAAAAAAAAAACCGAATCAAAACTGATTCAAAATGTTTTTATTGCCTTTACTTTTTTGTTTAAATAAAGTTCTTATTCAAGTCTTTATATTGTATTTAACGATTTGTAATTTTTTTCTTATTTTAAACAATAAACAAAGCATAGCAAACTATGAAAAAACTTTTTAAAATATTACCTGGACAAAGAACCTCTGCATTACAGTTTTTAGTTTGAGTTAAAGCTTGACTGTTACAATTACCACCTAAGGAGGCTCCTGAACAAGTACGAGTACTGGTTTGTGTTGGCACAGTAAAATCAAGTTGACAAGAAGCTGAACATGCTCCCCATGTTGACCAACTGCTTAATACACCTGAAACATCAAAAAATGAAAATAAATTAAAAAAAACATGCTTAAAACACCTAAAGACTAAAACAGAGAATGATAATAAAAAAAATCATTACAAAAGTTATGATAATCACTTAAATTCCCATTAAATAAAACTCAAACTTTTTTATTTTTTTACTTTTAATAGGTAAATAAAACAAAAACAAAAATATGAACAAGGTACTATCAAGTTTGTAAATACAACCTAAAAAATCTTTATGTGCAATAAAGACATGTTTCAAACAAAAAAAACAAAAACAAAAAAATTAAAAACATATATTTACAATTTGTGCATAATAGTACACAACTACATTAATAAAATAGCAGAAGTTTCTCTAAATAATACAAATTTTTCAGCTTTATATTACAACTACATTAATTACTCATTTTTATTGCATTTGTAACTTCCAATTTATTTTATTTAACAAGTTGGTGATGCCAACTTGTTAAATAAAATAAATTGGAAGTTACAAATGCAATAAAATGTAAAAAAGTATTAAAATAATTTATAAAAGCATAAAAATATAAGCATAAAAAATGATTTTTTTAAATGATAATGACTTAGACATCACTAAGTCATTATCATTTAAAAAAATCATTTTTTATGCTTTTATTTTTATGCTTTTATAAATTATTTTAATACTTTTTTACATTTTCACACAAGATATAACCCTACAAATCTATATATATATATATATATATATATATATATATATATATATATATATATATATATATATATATATATATATATATATATATATATATATATATATATATATATATATATATATATGTATATATATATATATACACACACATATATATACACACACATACAGATAATTCTACCAAAATTACAGCAGTTGTTAAACTATTATTGTACTAATAGTTGCAACTACTGTTGGCACAAAACAACTACGAACCAAAATTTATATAGAAACAAAGCAATAGAAAATTTTCTATTAAAAGAAATACCTGGACAAGGTACTCCACTATTACAAGCCATAGTTAAAGAACTAGGCCCAGCGCAACCACCTCCCAATGTAGCCCCTAGACATGGTCTAGTCTGAGTTTGAAATGGAGTTGCAGCAGGATTAGACTGACAAGATTCAGAGCAACTACTCCATGCACTCCACGCACCATAACTACCTGTTTTAATTTAAAAAACCTTTTTAGAAAATTTAAATTTTAACAAACTTTATATAAAATCATTTTAATAACAAATTTTACCTGAACAAGCAACATTAACATTACAAGTTTGTTGATCACTTGTAGTGATACCAGGACAACCTGTGTAGTTAGGATCCCATGTTGAATACCCAATGCATGACCGACTTCTTGTTTGAAAAGGTACAGTAACAAGATTGTTACATATAGAAGAACATGCACCCCAAGAACTCCAATCCGATATTGTTCCTATTTAAAAAAATTGCTTTAAAAAGTTAAAAACTTCAATAAAAAGTTTTTTCTTATATTTTATAAATCTTTAATTTGACTAAACTTTTACTTTATTCATTAATAAAGTAATATTATATAAAATAATATGATATAAATCTAATAAAATATAATAAGCAAAAACACATATATAAAAGATATAAATAAAATGCTGTCAGGAAGCACTGACTTCAACTTGGATACAATTTAATTGACCTATATATGTTTAAAGCTCTAAGCTTTTTCATTAATGTACTATGCAATACTTTCTATACTTAACTAATTTTTTAGTAAAGCGCTATATTGATTTGTTTATAAAGTATAAATTTTATTTATCTTATTTGTTATAAATTATTGGGATGGCTAATATAAAGATAATGTAAATATATATATAATAAATAAATATGGCTAAGAGTAATATTCGTTTTGTTTTTATTTATTTGCTATTTAATTACATAAATATTTAGATCAATTGATTAAATTTTTGCCAATTATTTCAAAAAAAAAATTTTTAATTGTTTCTTATTTGCTCACAAAACAATTGAAATAACTTTGAAACTAAAAAAAAAACAACCTCAATCTGTATTTTTATGTTTATTGTCAATTTAGTTTACATATTTTTTTCTTTGAGATTTATTTATTAAAATAACTTACTATATATAGATTATTATTCTATCTGCTTTTGTACATTGTCTGTAGAATAATAAAGTTTATCAAAACAAGTTTTTTGTGAAGTTTAATTTTTTGCATTTCTCAACATTTTAAAATATTATTCAAAAAAATACCTGGACAATAAATTCCAATACGGCATGTTTGTGAATCTACAGTAGATTGCCCATCACAATTTCCACCAAGTGTTGCTCCAGAGCAAGTTCGTGATCTTTGTTGAGTTGGTAATGTTGATGTTAACTGACATGTAGCTGAACATTGACCCCATGCTCCCCATGAAGATATTATTCCTTGAGGTAATACACATATTTACAAAACTTATATTACAAATTTAATTAATTTTGATCAAACAAAAATCATTAAAAAAACCTAACTATTGTGAATGTTTTTTAAATATGTTAAAAAACATTCATAATATAAAAAGCAACTACACAATAGCACAAAATAGTGCTACTTTTAAAACATCTTAAAACTTTTCTCACTTATCAACAACTATTTTTTCTTTTTCAACAAAATTAACAAGAATAATCAAGTTATAACTGTAATTTAAATTAAAAAAAAATATTTGTTTTTTATAACAAATGTCTTCTACAAGACAGTAGCAGTTTATAATACCGAAGGTAAGCAATCAGTTCTGGCCATTACTAGACCAAGAGTTCTGACCATTACTAGAAGTTACCTTTACAGTAACCATTACAGTTCTGACCATTACTAGAACCCCAAGACAAGGCATAGTAAATATCAAATTTATTTTCTGCTAGGCATTTTTTTCATGGGAATATTTGCTTTATTTTCAAGTACATAGAATTACATAATACATTTTTATGAGTAACTCAAGATAATACAAAACTTATAAACCAATTTTATTAAAATTTTTTTGTAAAATATAGTTGCAAAAAACTTGAATTTTTTGCATTTCTTGAGTATCTTGTTGCTGTTCCCTAATAAAAATTTGTTTATAAATTTAATAAATATTTCCTTTACCTTGACAAGGAGTATTTGTGTTGCACTCTTGTGTCTCTGATAAAGATCCAATACAAGACCCAAGTCCAGAGAGACATGTTCTAAACCGAGACGTTGTCGGAGGACCACTGTCTAATCTACAGCTTGCTGAGCATGCACCCCAAGTACTCCATTCAGAAAATGAGGCTAATGAAAAAAACAAACTATTATTATATATAACATTGAAAGCACATTTAAATCAGCAATCTGATGTCATTCTGATTTAGCGAGCTATTTAGTAAATACATTAATTAATGCAAATAGAACATGTAAGATAGCTCCTGCTATGTTAACTGAGCGTTCGGGTTGGGGTAGTATCAAGATTTTTCATTATTTTTTATTTTTCTGAAAAAACCATATAGAAAAAAGTCAGCATTTTTGTGCAGAAAATGTATATCTACAGTGTCAAAAAAAACGGAACACCATGATTTTTTTTCTAAAAAGTCATTAGACTTTTATTCAAAAAAAAATTTTTATAACTTATTTCTTAAATAGTTGATAGTTAGAACTACTAATGAACTATATCTTTTAATAAAACCAAAAATAATTATCAAAAAATTTAAACTGTTGTACTAAACTGTTAACTGAAGTTCAACTAAACTGCGGAAGAAGTAAAAACTAACTTATATGAAAAAACTAAATACATTTTTTATGATAAAGTAAAATTGATTGTAGCATTAATTTATTTTAATTTTTGGTTTCCAATGCTAGATAATATATTTACATCATTTTAATAATTAAAATTAAAAACTAATCAGAAAAAAAAATTTTTTTTTTTAATTATGCTTTTTATTTCAAATTATAGTTTTTGTCTTTATAAAGTGTTACATGTAGTTTTATACTGTTCTAATGTAATGTTTTTGTCTTTATAAAGTTTTACATCTAGTTTTATATTGTTCTTTTGTGATGTTTTTAATTTTTCATATTTTCATGATTCAAAATATTTATATTTTTTATCAATTTTATATACAGTAGAAAAATATACTTAAACTGGAAAAATGATAAAGTTAGATGCTTTTGATTCTGCTTATACAAAAATTCATCTGTTATGAGTAATCATATAAAAATAAAATGAGTAGGAGACATTTATCCTTATTTTTATACTAATTTCTACAATATCATTTGTTTATCAGTTAAAAAACATATTTACCATTTTAGGAAAAAACTTGTTTCAGACTTTGATAAAGGTAATGCACAATGCAGATTGGCATTTGTGTAATGTTTCCAAAGAAGTTGGATTTGGTAAAATGAAAGTTTAAAAAATTGTGTCCAGATTGTGTCACAAAATTTAATTAGCAGGAAGTAGGGTCTTGAATAAAGCAAAAAATTATAGAAAGAGATCAATTGATTGTAAGGGAAGTGATGAAAAACTGTAGATATCAGCCAAATAAAGCTAAAATAGAACTTTTAACACTTATGTAACAATAGAATTGTTAAAGATTTTACTTCAGGGTGGCAAGCGAATAAAGTTTTTTATTTACAATAGATAGATTTAAAAAAGTGTTAAAAGACTAAAATAATACAGAGATCACTTAAACTGGATTTTAGATCAATTCAGACATGTCATATAAACAGATGAGCCACTTTTTGTTCTACAATATGGAATATACATTTATATACTGTGTATTATATGTACACTCTGGATTATATGTATATAATCCAAAATGTATATATGTGTACACTCGAGATAATATACATATAATCCAGAGTGTACACATACCAAAGTTAATCATGAAAAATTATCATGGTTCGGGGTACATTTATTGTTCATGAAGTGGGACCCCTTTATAAAGTTAATGGAATTATGGAACAACATAAGTACCATTATATTTGAATTAACCAGTTAAAATCAAGTGATAAGTCAAACAGAAAGCCTAGTAATAAAGATGAATTGTGACACTATGAAATGCTTAAAAATTCGTTGGAAGTTTGCTTGTTAACAAAACTAGTTAAAAGCATTCCCCACAGTTAGCAAATAGTAATTGATGCAAAAGGTTATGGGACCAAGTATTTAAAATGACTATAATATGAAAAGACTGAATTTCTATTTAGTTGTAATGAGTTAAAAGTGATTCTATTAAGTAGTATGTATTTAATAAAAAAGATGTAAAAAATTAGTAACCATAATCAAGTTTATTATTCTTTTTAAAAAAACTTAACTTTCCTATCTTAGTTGATTTTTAAAAAATTAACAACTTTTATTACTATATATTTTTAATGACAAATATAGTATAACAGAAATTATTATTTGACATATTTGAAATAAATTAAAAAACTATTACTTTTTTCGCTTAAAAAAAACAACCACGTTGTCCTTACTTTTTGAGAACAATATATATATGCTTTATATATGCGTATATATGCTTTATATATAGATTTATATACATTTATATATATATATATATATATATATATATATATATATATATATATATATATATATATATACATATATACATATATATACATATATAAATATATATATATATATATATATATATATATATATATATATATATATATATATATATATATATACACACACTAGCCTTATTCATTGCTGCAAATATAAATAAATTATTATACTCATAATGTCTAATGTAGAAATAATCAATCAATGTAATATAATACAAGTTATAAAAGTATAACAAAAACTAAATAAAATCTTTGTTTAAAAAATAATTGAAAATTAATCATTGAAATAGTTGTTACAATTTGCAAATATTTACATATAGCGCATTTACTAATCTAAAGTTAACAACCTATTTGAACAAATATTCATAATAATAATAATATTAATAATAATAATCGTAAATAACTATAACAATAACAATAACAGTAATGATAACATTAATTACAAATAATAGTAATAACAATAATATTAAAAAAATTGATTTTCTTCTTACTTAATTTAAAACTCATGTGGTTGGTTATGTTAAATAAGTCAAGATGCATTTTAAAGGCTTTGCCACTTGTTTATCTTGAATAGTATAAAAAATGCTGTTTGTTAATATTTGGTAATGATAATATTCTTATTCTGATAAGTTTGATGTACTACATCAATTAACTGTGTGGCAAAGGCCTAATATTAATGATTTTAATTATTTTCAAACATTCTTAATTGTGTTAAAGTTGTTATTAAAACATGTCATGAAGTTTTTAAATTATTTTGATAATTTACTAGTTTTGAGAAACTGCTATTTTTGATATTATAAAATTGAAATTTTGAGAGTAATATGTTTGTTTTTATAACTTTTTAAATAAAGTTTGTTTTTAAAAGAAATAGATTTAAATGTCATTTGAAATCCAAGTTTTAGATTTGTTAGTTAGATTTTGTAGGGAGCATGTCGGTCTAAAATTTCTTCAAAAATTAAAAAAATATACTTGTAGATTAACACCAACATCATTTTAATATAGAGTTTGAAACTGATATGAAGAATTTTTTTAATTAATCTAAATTTTATTAAAATTTGTGAAACACCAACTGTAAGCTTTAGTTTTTATGGGTGGGTTGGTGGACCATGTGGTCTGAGATCAAAAGGTTACCTAATAACTACCTTGTCTTTATGTTGCGACAAACTAAATGTTAGTGCCTTAAAGTTTTACTTTTTTGCATTTCTTTTATACAAGATCATATCAAAGTTATCTTAAAATATAAGTAAATTTATTTGCTTACTTTATATAAGCTACTTTTAATTTACTTTACAATTTATATAAAATCTAAGCTTATCTAATTTAAATTTTATTTTATGTAATTTATTTTCAATAAAGATTTGTTATTACTTTTAAAATAAAAAATTCCTACTTAAAAAATATTATTTTATTTGTAAATATAATTTACATTTGGTAGCATATTACTTTTATGTAATTTACTTTTATATGCAAGTTACTTTATAATATTAAAATTATAATTTAAAAATTAATATTTCCTTCTAACTTGCATTTAATTAGTAAGACAAAAGCAATTAAATTCAGTCAGAAATAATAATATAAAACAACATTTAAGTATAATTTAAGTACAATCTGAATTGTACAGCATACTGTGACAATCTGAAAAACTTTTTAATAAAAAATTTCTAAAATCTTACATTCATTTTTGAAATAAAGTTCTCACTTTGCATATGGACATCCTATATTATGATTAAAGTTAATTGGTTGTGATCTCTATGAATTGCTATATAATATTTGTTTAACGTATAATATTTGTTTTTTCGGGATCGGTTTTCGAGATCTACTAACTTTTTTTTTATATCTTTTAAAAAATTTGATTCGTTATTCGAATCAAGAAGTGTTTTTTCATTGTATAATTTTTTAACTTTGTCTATGCGTTTGTTAGTTTCTGATATCCTTTTCATTGAAATCTCAATTCAGATTGATAAAACTTTCTTCTTGAACAACAAGAAAACTAATTGCTATTTATTTGTAAATTTTTATTTTTTTTTCATGTAAAAAAAGAAGCACATTTTGAAAGAGGGCTCGACAAATATGCTTATTATTAATCATATTATATTTAAAAACTGGTGCCACTCCTTTGATCAGAATTCAAAAATCTTTTAATTAAAATATTAATATTTCCTGAACAATAAAAATAGTAAAGTTTAGCAAAAACCTTTAAACAAGTTTAAAAATTGTCTGTGTTTCTAGCGCAAATTATATTTGTATTACCTTAATATACTGACAGTCGCGAAAAAATTGGATATCAAAAAATAATAATTTTTTTTCGTTATATTCTTATCTCCTTTTTTCCTCGACTTGTATCAATTTTGAAAAATGTAAATTTTATTGTTGCATATATCTGATATTATTGTTTTATATATCTGATGATATCTTACAATATATCCATGTTAACAATATTATTCAGTAAGAAATTTCTATTAATCTATGCACTAAAGCCCCTACAGCTATTTCAGTTTGTGACAATACCTTTGAATTACAAGTAATATTGGAAAATATTTTTAAAACTGAAATGTTAAAATTTAAATGTCATTTTTTATGACAACTATATAACATAATAGCAATATTATTTTTTCAAAAAGTTTTAATAAAAAAGTTTGTGAATTTTAAAATCTCTAAATATAAAATTCTTTCAAGATCTTGAAAGAACCAGAATTTTATATTTAGAGATTTTAAAATTCAAATTAAAATTAAAAAATTTTCAAATTAAAATTGTCTTGTTTCATTGATGTTGGTATTCAGTGCATCCAGTACATTTTTGGAGGCCCTGAGTTCAAAATTTATGTAATTTCAAAAACTTGCTAACTGTTTTTATTTCTTTTTTTGAAAACAAACAAAAAAAACTTATATTTAAATAATTAAATTCATGTGGATTATAAATGTATTGAATTTTTATATCATTTTATATTTAATTATTTGGTTTAAAGAAAACAGCATTCTAACAAATGAAATAGCATTAATCTTGTAATGTATCAAAAATATTTTTAATAAAAATTCAGTCATTCATTTGCCTAATTATCAGTTGATGTTCACCAGAGATATTAACCTCTCACCTGGTTTAGTACAAATACCCTCCACTAACAATCGATCTTTTTGTTTAGAAAAAAAAACAACTTCACTAAAAAACTTAAAACGAAAGTCTGCATATGCCGGTATATGTATATGTATGTATATATTTATATATATATATATATATATATATATATATATATATATATATATATAAATTATGTTAGTGTACTTTACAAATAGAGTGCTCAATGTTCTTAAAGAACAGAGCAATAATAAATTTATATATATATATATATATATATATATATATATATATATATATATATATATATATATATATATATATATTGAATATAATATATATTGACTGCTGCTAAAATATATATCAGACTTAGGTTTGCACTATCCTAATATTTTGCTCACTTTAAGAATAATGAAAAAAATTTTCTTTGTCTTCTTTGAAAAAAAAGTGTCTGAATTAAAATCAACAAATTAGAAAATATATTAAAAAGTTTTTTATACAATTTTTTATGTTTACATGACTCCAAATTACAATTTTTAATTTTATTTATATGGAAAGTTGTCCATATAAATGAAATTAGTGATAATTAAAAAAATAAAAAAATATGTTAGAAAACTCCAATTTTACTAAACCTGTCAACATTGCTTTAATTACCAACTAGTTACTTAAAATTATATATTGCATTATATATATTATAACTTAAAATTATGTAACTATATATTGCATTATATATAGTATAACTTAAAATTATATAATTTAAATATTGCATTATATATAGTATATAATACAATATATAATTTTTTTTGTTTTTTTGTTAATTCACCTCCCCAAGGCCGAGAAGGTCACTACAGACAAGGAGGCTACTTAATTGTGGCTATTACCCTCTCTCAACTCTATTATTCCGAAACACAAACCATGATGAACAAGGCCGCTGCGCGGAGAAACAAGTTGAGCGCGGTACTACCAGGGACGTGGTGGGGATCGAACTTGGAACCTTTTGCTTATAAAGCGAGGGCTCTACCACAACACCACTACCGCATAATTATATATAGTAAGTAAAAACATGATAACAAAAGAGAATTCCAAAGTATTGGTCTCCAAGGAAAAGAAAAAATAGATAAATAGCACACTGATTAAAAAAAAAAAAATTTTCAAAGGAACATTAAAAAGATGCAACATTGCTTAGTGAAGAGTCACACATGATCGAGTTTTAATTAGTGGAACTAAAGACAAAAGCTCACTTGAGCAACAAGCATAACAGCATTTAGAGAAAAAGTTGCAATGTTATGATAGGACAGTTTCTCAAGTTTAGCAGCTAGACCTGAATTCATATAGTATATAACTACATTTACAATGGATTTTTGGATCTTGTCTGAAAAAGAAAAAGCATCATTAGAAAAACAAAATATGACAACAATAATAAATATTCCTCAAATAAGAGATTTATAGAGATAAATACTAAATCTACAAACTTAAATAAGTAATAAATAATAACTTAAATAATTACTAAGATAAATACTATTTACAAATTTATTCTCATACTTTTTAGATAACAAATTGAGATAAAGTCTATTTATAAAAAAATAATAATGCAAATAAAAAACTTAAAGCTCACCACACGGCTGAAAACAAGTCATGTAATCAAAGTTTGCTTTATTGCCATCTAGTTCACAGTCTTCTTGAATTTTGCTTGTTATCGGATTTACACAAGAACGTGAACGCTGCATATTGCCAGTTACTCCACAAACTTGAGAACAGCTTCCCCAAGTAGTCCAAGTTGTCCATTGTCCTTGAGCTGAATAAAAAATAATAAAATTTAGTAAATATAACATAAAAGAAAATTTAACTAAGTTAATCAAAAAATTTTAAACTCAAATTATTCTTTATCAATTGTTCAAAGTGATTTATTTGCTCATGCAATAAATTACACTTTAAGCTCATAGAACGCACCTTATTCTAAACATTAGAAGCAACTGACTTATGAACTTTTAAATTAGTGATAAAAATATAAAATGCATGATATTAGAAGTAGCAATACACCATAAACGTCAGATATTTTATTTACTATATTTTTTTATCTGCTAAATATTCATTTTTAAACAATTTTAACTTTAAAACTTTTGATGTATTTGGAAAAAACTTGAAAAAGTTTTAAGTAAGTTTCACTACTTTTTTTTATTTTAGTATTGATAAAAGAAAATTCAAATGCTTGAAAAAAGAAAAGTTTTCTCTAGAAAGTGACATCAGGGAAAAACTTTCCTTTAGAAAGTGACATCAGAATCTTAATTTATATGCCCATAATATGTTAAAGTAAAATGTGAAGGTGACAAAACTTGCTTATTGATAGATCACAGAAATACTTTAATTTATTGAAATACTTCAAACAATAAAACTATCAGATAGCAAGTAATAAAGACTTAATGCTAGTTTTTTCCACCTCCATCCTCTATTTTTAGACAGAGGCATAATATAAGTTTTAATGAAAAAAAATATAAAGAAAAATTCATTTAAGAAAAATATCAAGTTAAATTTTGGTCGGCTAATTTCCCATCATAGCATTATTACAAATTTGCGCGATGGGAAAATGATTTGGGCAGATATATTTATAGTCAGTTTTTAGCAATTATATTAAATTAAAAATAAAAAAGTTTGTGAAATCAAAACTTCTCTAAAAATACATTAGGCAATACAAAGCCTTTGATAAATATATCATATAAGGACCATTATACATATAAATATATAACAGCATACTTAGATAAGCACTCTGACATCATACTGAAATAAGAAACTGTCAGGGGTTTTAGTACATACACGGACTGATATAGGGAGACATGCAAAGGAAATGCATTTTTAAAAAAATAGTTGAATTTCAGTCTGTTGGTTTCTTACAAATATGCTATGATAAAATGACTTGTATGAATACTAAAAAAAAAAAAAGTGAAAATGAATTATTATAATTTTTTCTATATTTTACTGAATAAAGAAAATATATATTTATATTTCAGAAATAAATAACATGAAAACTATTATCTTTAGATTTTTATATTAGTGAAATGCTTTTAAATAAAGTAACAAAATAATGATAATAATTTTTATTTAAAGTATCAATGAAAGTTGTATATAATTTTTTTAATTTACATTATATAAATTATATAACTATTTATTTTTTATAATAAATATCAATTTAAAAAAAAAAAAAAGAAAAAAAAAAAAAAGAAATGTTTAAAGGGATCTTAAACTGCCTTGACAAGTTGCATTCATATTAAAGAAATCTTTTAAAAAAAACCTTTGGGCTAAACTTTTTTGACTAAAACTAAATATTTATTGTCAATGAAAACTAATGTTGTTTTAGTGGTAGCTTGGCTTTTTCATTTTACTTTATTTTACATGTTTTTCATTTTACTTTATTTTACATGTTTTTCATTTTACTTTATTTTACATGTTTTTCATTTTACTTTAGTTTACATGTGTTTTGTAAGAGTTTAAGTATAAAAATGTTATCATCATTGTAGAATTTTTTCAAGATATCGAAGTATTTTTTCTTCTATAATCAGACAATCATTTTTTATTGTGTGTTTTTTACTAAATGTCAAAAAATATTCATATTACAATTGAAAATAAAATAATAATTTTGGTTTTTAGATTTCATTAGTGCAACTTGCTTTTAACAATTGTCAGGATAATTTTTAAATTAATCTTTTATATATTTATTTTGTTTTTTCAAAATGAAGGTTATTTATTGATCGTATGATTTTTATATAATTATTATAGAATATTATATTTACTTTTTATAGAGTGACATATTTCTAAGGTGACCAATGTTGTCCTGTTTTGTGCAAGAACTAAATAAAATTAAGACTTTTATGGTGAGCTCCAACATAAAAAGAGACATTGCTGGCCTTACTATATTCTATG
>NC_088929.1:16217500-16280000 GCF_038396675.1 Hydra vulgaris
TTTGTTAAAAATATTAAAACTAATTGGAGTTGCTACAGATAAGTTGCAAAGAGATCAAATAAAAATAAGTGACACTGTTGAAATTTTTAAAGAGCTGATAAATATGTTATCATTTTTATCAACTGAAAAAAAATAAAATTGGAAACTATGTATCTTTAGACTGTCAGTGATGCTCATTTCCTTGCAAACATGCTAGATCCTAGATAGATAGATCCTATTTTAGATCTAATCTTTATGAAAAGGAAAATGAACCTGCAATGACCTTTGCAGATAAAGAATTTAAGAACTTGTTACCAATAATATTCAAGTTGAAAGCCAAATCTGTTCCATTTGATAAAATCTATATGTGTGAATCTGTTTTAAAAAATCACGAATAGAAAGATAGAAATCTCTAAAACCTTTGGACTTTGAAAATGTTGCATTATCATGGATATTGAAGATTTGTTAAATACACCAGCTTCTAGTGCTGGAATTGAAAGAATTTTTTGACTTTTAGGCTTTTTTATTCCTAAGAAACAAGATTGGAGTAGAAAAAGCGGCAAAGCTTGTTTTTATATACAGTACACTAAATAATGATGTATTGGTTAATGAATTACACCAGTTATGTTGATAGAAAATATAATTTACTTATTAATTTAATATTAAGTAAAATGACTATTGCTTTTTTTAATTGAAAAAGTTGATTAAACATGACTTTTTTTTTTTTTTTTAAAAAAAAGGAGTTAAAACCAAAAAAGCCATGTTTTTTGGTTTTTTTGATATATATATATATATATATATATATATATATATATATATATATATATATATATATATATATATATATATACATATATAGAACTCTTATATGTTGTCAGAAAGTTTTTTCCATATTTTGTTGACAAAAAGTAAAAATTAAAATGCAAGACCGGAATTTTTTTTTTTATTAATTGATAGATTGCCTGCTCCAAGCAAACCCTCAGTCAATGTAGCAGTACTCTCTTGCGAGTTAGGCTAAAAGATAGTAGATGTAGCAGCACTCCGTTGCGAGTCAGGCTATTTGTCAGTCGATATAGCAGCACTCCCTTACGAGTCAGGCTAAAAGATAGTAGATGTAGCAGCACTCCATTACGAGTCAGACTATTTATCAGTCAATGTATCAGCACTCCGTTGCGAGTCAGGCTATAAGATAGTCGATGTAGCAACACTCTGCGCATGTTTTACAGTTAAAAAATAAAATAAAAACATTCTAGTCTTTTAATTTGCATTTTTTGTGGTTTTTTGAATTTAAAAACTTCTCGCAACTAAGTTAATGCATTTTGACATAATCTAATCTTAATTTTGTCAGCTTTAATACCACAACAAGCAAAGAGCCATTTTTTACCACAAACACGTTTTCTAAGAGTAAACTATAGGAATATATATATATATATATATATATATATATATATATATATATATATATATATATATATATATAAATATATATATATACAACAAATATTGTTTTAGTGGTTTTACAGTGGACCTATATAGGCATTATTTAGCGGTTCAAGCGAGTTTTGCTCATCAGTTACTTAGTGGACAATTAGTGGCACCTGCTATAAATAGCAACCCGATTATATACTATAGTGTGTTTACATAAGCATATGCTTACTGGTTTTGCTTATCTTTATAGCATACATTTTTTTCATACAGTGAAAAAAAAGATTGCTGTCCCATCGCAAAAAAAATCCTAATAAAAATGAAAACCTGTTCAAACCACACATATGAGCAATCATAAATGCAAAACTTATTTATTATAAAAATATATAATATATAAATAAAAATATATAATATATATATATATAAATTTGTAAATTAATCATTACTTTCACATTGGCTCTTTCCAACAACAAAAGTATATAGGTTATTAGCAAATCCAGATAGAAGATACGTGAAGTTTGTAGCAAAGAAGTCATAAGATACATTCTGCCCATTAATAATGTAACTTGTTATTCTATCTATTTCATTTTTTTGGTATTCATGTACAGCACCTGCAACTAAAAGAGCTTCGCTTTTTATACGATTTTCAATAGCTATGTTGCTGTCAATATTTGTATCTATGTTTTCAAAACCATCAGTAAGAAGAACTATAACAGGATTCATATTGAGTTTTTGGCATCTTTGGAATACAGTTTCTGCAGTTGTAAGCCCTCTGTGTATAGCAGTTCCACCACCTAACATTATCAAATTGTTCATGAAAGTTTCAAAAGTTGAGTAGCTTTTAAATGTACCACAATCAGCTTCAACTTTAGTAGTACTACCATAGTTTACCACAGCTACATCAACATTTGGATTCACTCCAAATGCTGAGCTTTTGACAAAACTTAAAACCAAAGCTTTTTCATCCATCCATTCTTGATCATCAACACTGGATGAACTATCCAACACAAAGACAAATGTAAAGTTTACATTGCTGCAGGACTTAACTAAACCAAAAAAAGTTAAATTTAAATACTAATCCATTAAACATTAAAAAAATTATTTGTTATAAAAATTATAAACAATTAACAACAATTGCAAAACAAAAATTTAAAAGATTTGAAAATATTATTATTTTTTTATGTTAATTCACATCCCCAAGGCCGAGAAGGCCACTTCAGTCAAGGAGGCTACTTTAGCTGTGGTTACAACCTTCTTTTAACTCTACAACTCCGAAATATGAATCTTGACGAACAAGACAGCTGCACACAGAAACAAGATGAGCGCAGTATTATTAGTGACATGGTGGGGATTGACCACGTAAAAAAAATTTTTTTAACTAAATGACACAGAATTAACAAAAATACTAGATTTAGTATATACATGAACCCCTAAGGATAAACAAATAGAGATTAAGACTTTCAAAGTTTAAAGTATTATTAATAAATTAATTAATTGTAAAAATGAAAATATTACTAGACAAGGATTCCCAATGATAAATTTCAGAAATATCTTTAACTGCAGATAAGAGTTTAGTTAACATTAGTTGTTAATACATATTTATTTTTATTTGATCAATTGATTGATTGATATTAATTGATTAGTATTAGGAAAGATCAATATTTTTGAAATGGATGCAATAATTTTATTGTTTCAATCAAAAAATTACTAAAAGCAGAAGATCCTTATGGAATAGTAAAGAACTCAAGTGCAAAATTTGAGTAAAACAACCTTTAATATTGACATAAAGCTTCTTATTTTAAAAACTTAGGTCTAGAAGAAGAACAAAAATCAAAAATAAGTTAGTTATAAAATTTGTAAAGATCATGATAAAAACAAATGTAAAAAATTATAAAGGAATAAAAAAAAATTTTAGCTACACTTGGAATATGTTTTTCAAATATCCATACTTTATTAAAGACAATCTTAAAAACATAAATTGATTTTTTAATAGGGAACCAGTTGTAGGCAAAAACTAAAAAAAACAGACTAAATCTATCAAGCTGAAGGAGAAAACACAATCTTATTTAAATGTACAAAGTAAAACAAAAATGAAATTATTAACTGCCACCATGAAGTGTAATACGAAACACCAACTTTAAATGTAAATAGTAACATGAAGTACCAACTTTAAATGGTGACCAGAGGACACAATCAAAAACTGAGAAGTTATTTTGTTCAAAAATTATACCAAGGTATCATTTTTTCATAAACTGTTTTTTCATAAAGTTGAAAACTGCAATCAATTAGATAATGAAGTAGTCGATGCCACATCAGTGATTAATTTAAGCAAATTTAATAAAAACTAAATGTTATAATTTAATGTTTTTGGTTGCTAATTTTTTTCTAAAGACTCTCAAAAATGCAGCTTATATTTATTACTATATTATAAATATAAACTAGTATAAAAACATAAATATTATAAATAATTATTAGTATTTTATAAATATACTTATATTTATATATATATATATATATATATATATATATATATATATATATATATATATATATATATATATATATATATATATATATATATATATATATATATATTGTTTATCTCAACACTACCTGTGGAACAAGCAACAGTGTTACATGGTTCATAACTAACCAGAAAATCAGAAGTGCATTGATATGCAGATGTTGAATTATTAAGACAGTAGGAACGAGTTCGAACACGAGTTGGATTTGATTGTGTTGCTCTGCATGATTCTGAGCAAGAACTCCAGGTACCCCAATCACCAAGTC
This sequence comes from Hydra vulgaris, assembly GCF_038396675.1. Classification (NCBI taxonomy): domain Eukaryota; kingdom Metazoa; phylum Cnidaria; class Hydrozoa; order Anthoathecata; family Hydridae; genus Hydra; species Hydra vulgaris. Next base: position 16,221,695 of record NC_088929.1, read on the forward strand.
TATAATCTAAATATTAAATGCAGTGTATTATTATTTTTATATCTAAAGTATATATTTTTAACAATATTAATAAGTTAATTTATTTACATTATGACACATACATAAATAGTTAAAAAACAAATATTTTAATTTAAATAGTCAATAGAATAAACCCATTAAAAAACCCAGATGAAAAACTCAGATCCAAGTCTTATATACAAAATATACAATAAACGCTAACACCCAACATAATAGCAATTAATAATAAATATTGTATTGATTATACAGTAGGCATAAGGTGTGTTTTAATTGTCTAATAAACATGTTAATATGTGTTTTAAACGTCTTTACCATGTCTTTTGGCTACTGGATATTGTATGTAACTGCATTTTATCTATTTAAATATAAATTATTTACACTATAACTTTCTAATAATTCAATACCTGGACAACTGTATTGCGTGTTACAGAGAGTAGTATCAAATACAGAAATTCCTTGGCATAGATTTGCAGGTGTGCATAATCTTGTCCTTGTGCGTATTGAATTACCTGTGTTACATGTTGCTGAGCAATCACTAAATGGTGTCCATTGAGTAAGTATTTGTGCTTTAAAAAATAAATCGTAAAATAAAAAATTAATGCATCATTTAATAAACTAACTTTTAAAGAATTTATTTTAAGAAACTACTCATACAATTTACTTATTCTTTTAACTATTATTTTGTCTAAATCATAGTTAAAAGAATAATTTTAGCTGCTAAAATAATAATTTATAATAGATAGTATTATTATAATAATAATATACAATTCTCGGAATTAGGTCGGCATTCGCAATGCCGGCCTAATGCCGACCTTAAAGTGTTTTAGGTCAGCAAAAAATTGCCGACCTCGTACCTATGTACCGATTTTTTTTTGCCGACCTTAAAATGATTGAGCAAATTTTTGCCGACCTCATTTTTCTTAATTCCGAAGATTTAATATATATCCGGCACATCTTTAATATATATATATATATAAATATATATATATATATATATATATATATATATATATATATATATATATATATATATATATATATATATATAATATATATATATATATATATATGATATATATATATGATATAATAATATATATAATCTCTAATATATATATATATATTAGAGATGTGCCGGAACCATTTTATGCCGAGTGCCCGATTCCGGGTACTATGTAGATGATACCAGGTCCAGGTCTGGGTACCCAGCACCGGGTCTATTATAAAAAGTTTGAAGTCTCCAGCTCTGAATTGTTTTCACAAAATAATGCTTATTAATTTGCACTAATTAAGTTTGCCTAAATATATCAAGTTTCTTTTAAATAAACAACTATATTTACACTCGAGGTAACAAATTCAAGTTACGCAAACTAAAGTGTAAACTCGATATCAAAAAATATTCTTTTTCCCTCAGGGTTGTTAATATTTGAAATAATTTGCCATCTGCAGTCGTTTAATACTAAAACCATCAAGAGCTTTAAAGTTTTAATTGACTTTATCGACTTTGAAAAATTCTCTTTTTAAAAAATTTTCTCACTTAATAAAATTGAAGCTATTCAAATACCTGTATAAAGCAATTTCCTTTTTGCAGTATATTTTAATTATTTTGCAAAAATATATTTTAAAAAATATTTCAGATGAGATGCATTTATATTGAGTAAATAAGACTTTGTAACTATCGAATCCACGAAACTCTTGGATTTATATCAAGAAGTTTATTGGTTGAAGTTTAAACAAAAATCCTGCTAATAGTATTTCGACTCAATTTAAAGAACTAAGACAAATAGTAATATGTAAATATATATATATATATATATATATATATATATATATATATATATATATATATATATGTATATATATATATGTATATATATATATATATATATATATATATATATATATATATCATATTATATATATATATATATATATATATATATATATATATATATATATATATATATATATATATATATATATATATATATATATATATATATATATATATATATATATATATAGAGAGAGAGAGAGAAAGAGAGAGAGAGAGAGAGAGAGAGATTGCGACTTTTGGAGCCCTTTTACAAAATCGAGGACTTTTTTTTTTAGCAATACCAAGAGGAAAAAATTTTTTAAATTTTGGGGCCCTATTGACAGATTTTTAAGATCTTCAGCGCACTAGTGATTAAATTGGTTACATGGCTGACCCCACCAAGGTGGCCAGGGGACAGTCATGCTACATTTTTTAAAGACCTTTTTTTTTAAATTGACGATTGTGCTCCCCTCCCCTCCTACTTCAAAACTTGTGTTGTCAGCCCTGGGTTGAAACTATACTTTGCAAAACTTCTTTTATATGAGGGTATAATAGAAGTTTTATCAATAAAGCAGTTTCTTAACTCTATTCAATAACATTTTTAGACATGGCTCTTAATATTATAGAATATTATAATATAATAGCGAAGATATTTTACAAAAACATAAAGTTGATAATCAAATTAATTTAAACACATTAGGGGTCTACTATAAATTACATAACGTTCTATGAGGGGATGGTAAGTGGTTTAGTGACTACTACTACGGGACTTGTTACTAAAAAGTTAAGATGTTATGACAAGGGGGAAGGGAGGGGTCAAAAATGAAAATTGTGTGATGTAATTTATGAGCAACACCTTATACAAAAATATTCATAGCTAAAAAATAATCTCAAAAAAAAGATATATGAGAATATTTTTTGTATATCTATGTGGTGTAATGTTTCCATATTATAATAAAATCTTTATTTCAATATGATATGGAAACATAAAACAAATCAGTGTTTTATGCCTTTATCTAAAAAATCAATTACTAAAACAAATCATTTAATAGAATATGCTCAAGGGAGTGTTATTAAAAAAATTAAGTCATGAAAGGGCAAAAACAGCTCGTTAAAAAAACTATATAGAAATGAAACTGTTTTTAATTTATTTTAGTTTTATTCAAAACAGGAGAAAAGTTATTTAGCCAATATAGGAGTTTCTTATGCCTGGCTGTTTCTTACTTATAACATAATTAGTACAATTATCAGACTTATTTATATTATTTATTTTTATATATTATCTTGCATCACAATGAGTGATGCAAGATAATATATAGGGAAGCTTCCTGATGAGCCTACTTATGGCGAAACATGCTGTAGAAGATAAAAGTGAGATAAGTGTTTTTACTTATTTATATATATATATATATATATATATATATATATATATATATATATAAATAAGTAAAAACACTTATCTAACTTTTATCTTCTACAGCATGTTTCGCCATAAGTATATATACATTAGAAAAAATTAGAATAAAAAATAAAATTAGAAATGTCATTTAAAATAGTTTACATTACAGGCTTTTTCATTTACTGAAAATGAAGTGAAAAGAAAATAAAACTTTAAAAAACATCAAAATTTTGTTTTTTTATTAAAATAATCTAAAATGTGTGGAATTTAATTTTAAAACTTTGAAAAAGAGGCTTACGTGTTTTAAATAATTAGTTAAATGAAACAAACTTGTTGTATTTACTATATTGTGGATTTATATTAATATTTATTATATTAGTTTATCTAGACTTTTCTATTATTTTATTGAATTACTTTTAAAATAAAGTTGAACAGCAACATTTGAAAAATACAATTGCAGGACAGCAAATACTATTTCCTTATAATGATAAATTATAAGAACTACAACTAAAATTGTATTTATAGTTTATTTAAAAATAAACTATAAATACAATGCATTGTATTCAATGTTCTTTGTATTTAGAATTACCCCACGCAAAATAATGTTCATGCAAAAACTACAGACAGTTATTAAAACTATGTTAGTGCCCTCAATTATTTTAGTTTAGTTGACGAGGAGGAAAAACGAGAGAGGTCCTATATGGAAATATGTACTCCAAAAATGTTTTTAAATTGTAATTTAAATTGATAAAAATAATCTATTTTTAATAACATATGGAAGTTGAAAAAGGTACAAAATAACTTGAAAGATAAATTAAATGAAGAGGTAGCAAAATGGTTCAAAATCAAAGTGCTTGCTAAAAACAATTTTTTGTTTGAAATTTTTTCTTCTGAATTTAAAAGTTTTAGGCGGACGTGTTCTTATGTACAATATAAGTCTAATGTTCTCAGACCAAAGAGGTCAACTTTGAACTATTAAGTCGCTCTGACGTCAACAAAAACGATCGCATTGACAGTCATGTTGAATGAGGTAAAAAAATGTAAAAAATAAAAGGAAATCCTTATAGAATTTTTGATAATTAAGAATGTTATAAAAAAATCATTATGAAGACGTGCCAAAAATAATATAATTTTTATATCAGTGAAGAAATATGTACTAATATATACGTGATGCATTATTATGGCATCGTTTCATTTTTTTTCGGGAATAAAAATTGATTTGCAATAGGCTGTTGTTCAGTTAGGTTATGTGAGAAAGTAGTAAGGTTAGTTGTACAAGAGATAAAAAGATAGTATTACCTAAAGTGGTTATACAAGAGTTAAGAAAGGTTGTATTAAGTGAAGAAGAGGCTATAAAGATTGTATTACGTGAAAAAGAGGTTACAAAAGAGTTAATAAAATTGAATCACGTAAAGAAGTGAATATAAAAGTACCAAGAAGTTTTTAAGAATTGATAATAAAGATTATAAAAAGCTGTTGTGCTTGAATTTGTTCAAAAAACCACATAAAGGGCAGTAATGTAAGGATTTATTTTAATCACTTTAAAACTTTACTTTTTTCAACTTTTATATGTAAATTAACTGCCAAAATAAGGTAGTATAGATAACTTTTATACGGAATTTACGTTGTTTATTTTTTATAATTGGTAAATTTCGACTTGCTTATAATTATAAGTTTATATAAACGTACGTTAATGATGAAATTATAAACATACAATTATTTCACAAATTATCCATTCAATAATGCTCAAAACATTTTACTAATAATGTTACTTACTAATTAACAATAATTTATTAATTACTAAAACTCAATTAAGTACTAAGAAATGAAAAACAGCGTAAAAAAAGTTTACATTGAGGTATTTCATTAGGGAAATGGGACAGGCATGTAACCCACCATCTCAGATTTTCTTCATACTTTGTAAAAATGGTCACCTATATAATTTAGGCTACCTTGCAAAATTTTAGCACTGATATCAAATGGGTTTTAGGGGTATTGTTACTTTGAAGTCAGCTATTTTTAGCAGTTTTTTTTTTTTGTTCGGCGGGCATTTTGATTTTAATATAGTTTTTAATTTACAAGTTACCGTTCAACTAAACGTGTAATTTAAGCTGAAAATTATCAACAGTATAGTTTTTATGACGAGAAATCTGAATATGATACTTGTTTTCAATGAAAATATTTAGAACTATATAAATATAGGGATTGTACTTCACCAATAGCTATTTTTGAAATATTAACAAAGGCAAAAAGAAGGCCCGGTAACCATGGAAGCATTAATTTTTTTCGCTTTTTTTTTAAAGTAGATATATTAAAGAGTGTTTTGGTGCAAAATCGAGAGGTGGGTTTTTGAAATTTTTGGTAAAAATATAGTAGTATTATGTGAAAAAATAAGTATTATAGGTCTGTGTTCATGATTTCATTTTAAAATAGTTGACATTGACAATTTTCATTATTCATCAAAAATCATACAAAAGAAAACTCAATTAACCTATTATTTATAGAAAATTTAATTCATAAATATTTCATTTTTAAATAATCTTATGCTTTCTAATTAATGACTTATTATGTCATCTTTTACTAAAACAAAAGAAACACTCAATATTTAAACACTAAGACTAAGTATTACTCTGAAGTTTTACCAGCTGTTGTTCTTTTTCTGTAGTTAGTAATTAAAATAAAAAAAACAAGTTATAATCAAAATTTAAAAATAATAAATATTTAATACTATATTTAAAAATAATGATAAAATTTTTTTTTAAATTTAAATAAATGTATATGTCTGTGTAATTTGTGTTTATTTATAGTTAAATAAAAAATTTAAAGAATAAAGTGAACAAAATTTTGTGTACAATTGGTATTTTATCAAATGATCAATGTCATAAAATGGTGTACACTAAATCAATTGAATTGAAAGACTTATCAAGCTATTCAGAGACCTAATATTATATTCTAATTTTGGCGAATTTTTTTTTCATTTATAATATATTTATAGGTGGTTTGCAAGAAATTGATATTCAACTGGCAAAAGATTTTAAAATGGTTTTAAAATGTGTCCTTCATTTCAAAAAGAAGTGGTTTCAAAAAAAAAGATGATTGGTCTACCTTGAAGGACCACAATAGTTAAGATGATTTTCTGGAACAAACATTTTTTTATGAAGATTAAGAAATCGCACAAGAAAAAGAACTTATAAACACCAGTTTTGATAAATTAGATATATCACCAATAAAATTTCATGGGGTTCCACAATATGCTTAAATTTCTCTAGGGAAAAGAAAATTAACACAAACTACTAATGTTATATCAAAAAAGCTATTAGTTATCCTCAATGTTAACGCAACAGACCTGGAAAATGATGTTACTGAGGAGCCTAATGCTGTACATCAGAAGAAAGCTGAAGATCTAGATAAATAGATACTTTCAATGCAAGAAAAGCTATAAAGGCAAACAGAAAAGATTTTTTTTTCGGTTTGTGCATATTATTTTATTTTTTGCAATTTATTTCTAACATCCTGGATTTAAGAAAAACAGAATGATTTTGAAAAACAATAAAAAATTAATATTTTTAATTATATTGCAGATTCAGATTTTAAAGAAAGCAGCTGAAGTATAGAACGTTTCAAAGTCAACCATAACTAAAGCAAGAAAACTTAAATTTGAAAAAGGAATATTAACATTTCTAGAAAAAACTAACATTGTTAGAATTAAATCAGATATTATTGATAAGGTGGAAAGCTTCTATTCAAAATATTATCAGCTATATAACTGAAAATCTATTGCAAAATGAAGAATCATTTGAAGAGAATGGCAAAGTTGATGAAGATAAAATAATTGAATACAAATAGCAGAGTACAACAGATAGAGCAGAGTTTCTAAGTTACACATCTACAATAGGCCAATTCATTGAAAGTCTTAGTGAAAAACTTAATAGCATAACATCTAACTCTTATATTGCTAAACCACAAGGTAAATATTCAAATACATTAAAGTCATCTCTACCCATAAATGAAACTATTGTTTTTGTTGATTTTGCAGAAAATTTTAAATTTTTCATAAAAGACAAAATTCAGAGTTACACAGCAACAGCAATGCACACTACATCATATAGTTATTTATAACAAAAATGATGAGAGTGCTACTAAAAGTCAACCAATGTCTTTATGTTTTATATCTGATGACTTAACACATGTTGGATTTATTTATTGTATAGTAAAAAAAACTGTCCAATTTGTACAAGAAATATTTCCAAATACCACAAAAATCCACTATTTCTCTGATGGTTGTGCTGGCCAGTACAAAACTTGAAAACATTTTTTCAATTTATGCCAACATGTTGAAGATTTTGGAATGCAATGTGAATGGAATTTCTTTGCAATGTCACATGAATAGTCAGCATGTTATGGTATTGGTGGAACAGTTGAAAGACTTGTTTCAAGTCCTAGTCTTCAATGTCCAATTGACTTTCAAATTAAGAATGCTGAAGAAATGTTCAATTTTTTAAAAGATAACATATTTGGCATCCACCTCTTTTTTTAAAAGGCAAAGATATTCTATCACTCCGTAAATCTTTGACTCTGAGATTTATTAATACAAAGACTTTACCTGGTACAAGAAGTTTCTAAACATATATTTTGTTGCAGGATGCAGCAAGCATAAATGTCAAAAGAGTCTCTGAGCAAGAAGAATTTAATCTAACATTCAACCTTACTGGCTCAATACAATATCTTCAAGAAATCATTGCAGGAAAATATTATATTTGCAAATATGATATGTTTAACTGGGTTGGTTTGGTATTTTAAGTTGATGAAAGAAATAAAGACGCCCTTGTAAAATTCATGCATCCTCGTTTACCTAACACATAATTACACTGGCCAAGTAGAGAAGATTGTTGTTGGGTTCCTAAGCCCCATATTTTAATAATGATAAAAAAAACCATTATTTCAAGAACAGGGCGCATATACCAGATAGATGCAGATGACTTGCCCAAAATCCAATCTTTAAATTAACTCAATCATATTACACCAGTTTTCTTTTATAAACAATTTATGAATTAATCAGATGAAAGTTCTGGTTTTTTATTGACTAGTTTTTTATTTAAAACTTGTATTTGTTTAATTTTTTAGACTTATTATATTACATTTATTATGAATTTTTTATTTTAACTATTGATAATGGTTTTTTTATGAGGAAAGTTTTCAAGATAAGTAATTTCTTAATAAGTAACATCTGAATGTACTTTTTCATTATAATTCGTTTAATTATTTATAAAACTCCTCAAAAAACCCACCTCTCAATTTTGCACCAAAACACTCTTTAATTTATCTACTTTAATAAAAAAGAAAAAAAATTCTAAAATAAATTAATGCTACCATGGTTACAGGCCTCCTTTTCGCCTTTGTTAAAATTTTCAAAATAACTATAAGTGAAATACAATCCCCATATTGATATAGTTCTAAATATTTCATTGAAAACAAATATCATATTCGGATTTCGTCCTAAAAACTATACTGGTGCTAATTTTCAGCTTAATCACATGTTTAGTTGAACAGTAACTTGTAAAACAAAAACTACAGTAAAATCAAAATGGCCGCCAAACAAAAAAAACTGCTAAAAAGCTGATTTTAAAGTAACAATACCTGTAAAACCCATTTAATATCAGTGCTAAAATTTTGCAAGGTAGTCTATGTTATATAGGTGACAATTTTTACAAAGTATGAAAAAATCTGAGATGGTGGATTGCAAACCTTAAAAATTTGTCCCACTTTTTCATGAAATACTTCCATTGTTAATTAAATTCGAATGAAGAATTTTAAAGGTTTTTTTGATGTTTACGTTTTCAGAGCATTTTACGGATATAATATCTTGGGAATCCACTAAGTGCAAAAACATCATTTTTAGATAATGAACAAGTTAGTATTTGCGTAATAATTAAAGTATTAGGTTTTTGTGTAATAGTTGAAATAAAAAATCTTAATAACTCATTAATAATTGATTTATTAAATTTGTGTGGTATATCAAATGATAGAGAATTTTTCAAATGATTTTTTTTCTTAATTTATTTATTCCTAATGCTCGGTGTAGTTAAGGCAATTTTAAAATATTATAGCGTCTGTATGATATTTTGTTGACTACGACATATTTCCATTAAATGATCAGGTCTGTGAATTATGAAAAGACGAAAAAAATTTAAATGATAAATTTTATGGTATCATAAAATATAAATGATTATGGCAAAAAAAACTCAGAGCAAAGATTCTTTTATTTTTTTTTTTAAATCTTCTTAAAATCCTGATCGCTTGTCCAAATTTGAATAATATTTTAAATAATTACGTTTTTTAGGTAAAATGAACATTATAGTTTAATAATATGATCTGTTCGAATCGTTTATTGGCGCTTTTTCTTAATTATAAGCTCTTTCTTGGTTGGAACTCTAGTATTTTTTGTGAAAATTGATAGAAATTTTGTATTTTGACAACTATATATAGTTAAAATACGTCAGAACCGATTAGGACTAGGATCTATAGTAAATCAAGGCACTTTTTCAAAAGATTTTAACTAAACTCATGTTAATGCCGATAGGCGAAAGTGATCTAAAGTCTCCAAAATGGTGTTCTTTAGATTCCTTATTAGGGGGTAGTAAAAAGTTTTTGAAAATTATATAAAAAAAGAAAAGTTTTTTCAAATATTAAAAAACCTGAAGTAAAAAAACTAATGACACCCAAAGCTTTTGTTTGGACATAATACGCTTATAAAATCATGCTTATTTCAAATAAAAGAATTCAAATAATTTGTAAATCGCCTTAACTACACCGAGTGTCTTCAACATCTTTAAAAATTCGATTTTTAGTGATGAGTCTATTATAATTATGAGAATAATTGAACTTTGAACATTGCGATTTTGTAATTTTGTAGCAATGTGAACATTGCTACAAAATCGCAATGTTCAAAATGTACAATTTCGCACAATGTCAAAAATCGCAAATTGTACAAAGTTGCAATATCGCTAGCTAATATACATAATAAATAAAATAATTATACATTAAAAAATGCAAAAACTTTTTCATTTTTCACAATAATTTTCTTAATATAATTTTTACTAAAACGAAGTCATTATTTGTACGCGCGTACAAATAAGGCTTAAATTATAGAAACCTTATTTGCTCGCAAAAAAATGTATATATATATATATATATATATATATATATATATATATATATATATATATATATATATATATATATATATATATATATATACATATACATATACATATATATATATGTATATATATATATATATATATATATATATATATATATATATATATATTATATGTATATATATATATATATACATATACATGTACATGTACATATATATATATATATATATATATATATATATATATATATATATATATATATATATATATATATATATATATATATATATATATATATATATATATGTAGTCGAGATGGAGTATACTGATTTAAATAGGGATAGGCACTGTGGAGTGTACATACATCGACAGACTTAAATGGGCATAGACGCAGGAGCGTGTACATGCAACGACTGACTTAGATATAGGCGCAGTGGAGTGCACATACATCTACTGAGGGTGCGTACAACTAAATTAAACATCTTTAGCTGCTTTTATTTGTGTGTTTTTTTTATATACATTTCAATTCTCCTCTCTAAGCCCATAAAGACCACCACAGTCAAGGAGGCTACTTTTTTAGTTGTGGTTACAACCCTCTCTCAACTCTTTAACTCTGAAACACGAACCTTGACGAACAAGGCCGCTGCGCGGAGAAACAAATTAGGCCCTTCTCTTTTTCTTATGAAGCGTGCGCTCTACCACTACGCCACTACTATTACAGTATTACTAATTAATAAATTTTAATAACTATTGTTAAATATTATTTCCCTCTAAATAAAATTGTATAAATTAACAGTGACTTAAAGGACAAATGACTTCTGAAGATACCATTTTTGTTAAATGTATATTTGTATTAGCTTCATTCGAAATAAGTTGAAGCTAGTGTTGTAGACAGCCAGTATGGAAATGCGTTTTAATGTATTTTTTTGTAGTAACATATTATGTTATTGTTGTTTACATATTAACATATTAAATATTGTTATTATTTAAAAATTATTATAGTACTATGTTTATTTGATGATTATGTATTGTTAATTATTTTTTCATCGATGTTAGAGCCGTAGACTGAGGCTACAACTTTGATATTGATTGATATAGTCAATTATATAGGCTGCATGATTGACTGATATAGCCATAGTCACAGCAGAGTCTACATTAATCTACTGATTTTAAATTTAAGTCAATTTAAAAAATCAATATAAGTTAAATTAGAATAGCCGCTATGAAATAGAGTTTATGTTAGGCTATGTGGTAGAAGGTTTATGTTAGGCTAGGCACTCTTTTAATTAAAAAAAAGTCTCTCTAGATTTAAAAGTAAAAATAAAGATGTTGCGTCACAAATTCGAATACCCTATCTTCTCCCGTATCAAATTGTCACAAAGTCGCTAACCTTTCCTTCCTCCTCCTCCTCCCCCTCCCCCATCGCGTGACGTAATTTGTGGACGACCCCTCATCATAAGTTGTGGGTATCTAATATAATTCTAAATTTTTTTTTAGTTCAAATGAATCAGACAGCAAAAAAATAAAAAACACTGAACGTTTTTTTTTTCGCAGCCTGATTCATTTGAACTTAAACAAAATTTGGAAGTTTGTAGTCTAATTCAATCCACAAAAACTATAAAGTGGTAAATGTTAGTCACTAACATCCACAAACTAAAAAATCAATATAATAATATACTAAACCCGACTACGCTAGTCGAATAATATTAGCCAGTCGTAAATTTAGTCGGTTAACACAATATTTTTATTAAACAAAGCTACACATTTTAGATTTGTTCACAACACTAAATATCTTTAACTAAAAAAAATTTATAATTTTGTTTTACACAATAAAATAAACATATTTTGTAACAAAGTATGTTGATACTATTGTGTAAAATAAACTTGTTTGTTTGCTATACGGTTTTTGAGTACCCTCCACCTCCCTAAAAGTATCTACGCTTTTAACCTACCTACCCAACATTTTATGATATTTTTTAAATTTGTTGTCTCCTCATTTTTAAAATTGATCACCTGCCCTCCATCTCATATATGCTATTTTCAGACCCCCTCTCCCCATCCGAGCCTACGTTCTTAATGGACGATCCCTTGTTTTGTTTAGGATTTTCCCAATCCATTAAGTGTTACCCCCACTCTATAAATAATATCGATATCAATTTTTACACGTTTACACAAAATTTACTACTTAGCGTCAAAATTTTGACAAAAAGTTCAGACTAATGGTTCTGGGATGTTTGGCTTCGGACCAAATTGTTGGTCGAAACAACTTACCAAAGTTATTTCACAGTATATTTCTCTCAAACAGTTTATTTGTTTTTTGTTTTAACATGAAGTTTTATGAAATTTTTTGCAAAATGTTGCGCAAATTATGTGCTACATTGAGGGTATATAATTATAAAAAGCATTGCGCAAAGAAATAGCGGTAATTTATAAAAATCTAAAAATTATTTGCTATTAGTATTTGTTACAACGCGATCCACAGGTAAACTTGGTTTGCGCGGTTTATTTCCTTATATATGACATCACTGCTAAATAAGGTCATTCCAATGAGATTGGGCTAACCATCTTAATACTAGTTATAACTTGAACTTTTCAAAGTAAATACTAAATTAAATTTAAAAGCAGAAATAAAAAATAAACTAGAAAAAAGTAAGTGGTAAATTTAAGAATAATGGTAAAATAATATTGAACTTTATAATAAAAAATAAATAACATACAAATAATTACCTTTTTAAAATGTAAATAAAGAAACAAGGAAGAAGCCAAATGAATACTTCATCCTGTATGAACAAATATTTATCATAATTGATGATAAAAATTTATCATCAGTTATAATTATTTAAACCGAATATAGTTAAACAAGTATTAACGTATTTATGACACAAAAAATCTCAGATGAAAAATTAAAATAAAATGTTTTGAAATCACTACAAAATTCTGGTTCTTTTGAGACCCAGATTGGTATACTTTTAAAGAAAAAAATTTCACTGATATATGGAAGCCAGTGTGTAATCAAGAGTCATGGTGAGTGACCTTTTTTAAAAATTAAATAAAACCAATAATATTTCAGTTACTTTCAAACCAAAGTTCATCTGTTTTTTATACAGGAAACTGGAGATACCAAAAATTTACCAATAATCAATACCCTAATATATAAATATATAAATATATATATATATATATGTATATATATATATATATATATATATATATATATATATATATATAAATAAATATATATATATATATATATATATATATATATATATATATATATATATATATATATATATATATATATATATATATATATATATATATATATATATATATATATATATATGCTTAATGAGTGTTTATAGTAAGTGACAAATGTTTCAAAGTAACAACTTAAATGTCTTTAATAATTATTTTAATAAATAATCTTTATGAAAAAAATTTTAATAAATAAAATAGTTGTTAAAAATCAAAAATAGTTGGCTAAAAATTTTATGAAAAATTTTCTTTATGAACTATATTGCTTAGCGACAGTAGTATCAACTTTACGGCGTCATCTTTACAGCCTTATGGAATCAGGGAGTCAGGGAATTTGTGACATTGGCTATTCATATTATAGATATGGTGATAGCAAATGCATTGAATGTCATCTTGCGCCAATAATGTGAGCAATCAATTAATTTATGGATTTTTTATAATTATTTTTATTTTAAACGTTTTTAAACTAAAAACTTACTTGAAAGAACGATTATAATAAAAAATCACACTGAGTAAAAATTATTATTGGTTAATGAATGATTGCTTCAGAAAAATACAGATTTTCAAACCGTTTGTTAATCTTGCCCTACTGAAAATTGTTCGAACCTGGCTAAAATCTTCGTTTTTAGTGAAGTTATAGTCTTTAACTTTTTTTTTGTGCGTGTATATTTTTTTTAAGTTTATACTTAGTTTTTATCAAATAACACATAACCTATTAGTAAATGACAAAACAATTTTTTTAGTTTTTTGTCTATAAAATGAGTAAGGTAGAAGTGAGTAAGGTAGGATAGCAAATTGAACAAGATAAATTTTTTTTACATCAAATACTTAACAAAGATTACGAAACGAGTGGAGAGGAAACTGTATAAGTGGCTAGCAGGCGCAGACGTCCATAAAACGTCCTTACGACATACAACAAACGTCTCACGTGCGTAGGATGTCCGTAAGATGTCTAGCGGACGTATTGTATCCACTGGGTAGCATGTATTTTCAAATTCCAATTCGTTTTCTAAATATTGTTAACGTGCACTTATACTTATGAGTAGTTTATACTTGTAAGTAATTTATTACGCTTCAAAAACGGTTTTACAGTTAACCTTATAGGTAATAGGTAATCGAACTTTTTTAGGGATGGCTTTACGAGTTTATTATGCACCGCTTTTGGAAAAGTAGTTGTTACTTTTTATAAAATTTACTAAATTTAAGACGAGAAAACACATAGTCATCCATCTAGCCCCGATAACGTAACCAGATGACAAATTTATGAATTTTTTGTTTTAGTTTTTACTATAATTTTTATTGAAAACTTAAAACTTATGCAGGTAATGATTCATTATGATACAACAAACATATAGACAAAATATTATTGGTCCATGACTAACAGTTTTGCAAAAGCTAAGTATTTTTCAAACCGTTTGTCATCTTGCTTCCCCTTAACACTTTAAATAAATAGTCAAAACACGCAAATGAGTAAAGTTAAAATTTAATTAAAAACACAGACAAAAAGAGGCAAATAAAAAAAAGCATAAATAAGTTGAAAATATTCTTGTATCTTACTTAAAACACAAACCTTTGCCAATAGTTTTTGGATTCACACTTCCTGATCAACAGCCTGCAAACAATTAATGAAAAAAAGGAGTGAACTACTATATATGCATATAGTTATTGACGCCAATTCAATGCTATTGGTTCAAGGACTAATTAAAAACTGTTAAAGTACTGATTAATCTCTATGACAATTTGAAAAAAATAAACATTACAAAAGTTTGCAACATTCTTAAATTGAATAAATGTTCAAAAAACTAATTCTTTCCATAAACTATTTGTATTTATTTATAAGTATCTTTAATTTAATAGGTAAGGTTCAAACGATAATACTTTAAACATATGGAAGTTTATTATTCTAAAGAATATTCTTAAATGAATGTGTTATAAAATTTGATATATAAAGTATAATTTTCTTTTTGTCAATTGTTCATCTGATTGATAACTTGTTCAAAAAATATTTTTTGAAATAATTAATAAATTAAAGTACGTAAGTACATAAAACAGTATTTAAAGTGTTACCAAAAAAAATAGTATTTAAATTTAAAATTTCTTAATTACAATCAAATTATACATTATTTTGCTTTAACTAATTATGTCAACAGTAGTTTGAACCTAGTTTTAATTGAACTTAGTTTTAATTCATAGGTCAAATAGTCGTTTAAATATAGCATTCCAAATAGTCAAAAAATTTCTTAAAACATCATATAAAAGTTTTCTACACTAAACGTTATATTGTAATTGCGGTGGCTTCCACCCGTTTTATGTTGCAATTGCGGTGGCTTCCATCCATTTTATATTCTAATTGCGGTGGCTTCCACCCATTTTATATTGTAATTGTGGTGGCTTCCACCCATTTTATATTCTAATTGCGGTGGCTTCCACCCATTTTGTACCCTAATGTTAAATGTACAAAGTTATTTCCTCAAACATTAAAAATTGTTGGAACTCTCACGACAATATATTTGTCTCACAACGAAAAGATAAACACTTATTACTCATTTAAGGGTTTAAAGAGTAGATCAAAGTTGCATGTTAGAGTAATTTTGGCACAGTCTAGATAAAAAAAAATTAAACTATGCATTGAATCACTAAAACAGCAATGTTAAGGTAAAAAAAACTTAGCTTTACAAAAGTAAAGTCTAAAAGCAAAATTTACTGCCTTGACTTAGGTATAAAGTATACAAAATATAAATACTAAGCGATCAAGTTTAGATGCAAAGTTAACAAATTTTTAAAAAAAGAGTCTCAAACGCAGTCACGATGTTGCTAGATGTACCTCCATTATTTAAATTTAAGCGAGAATTTATTTTATAACATTAAAGAATATATTCCATGAACATGAAAATACTCCTTGAACTCCTTGAAAATACTTTTTGCCACATTGTTTTTTTAATATTAGCAGCCAAACAAATCAAAACTGAATCTAATTTAATTGTAAAACATGGTATTCATTATATGATTTGAGGCTTGTTAAATAGAAAAGTTTTGATTTTAGCATTTATTTATTTAAGTTGGTAATTAAGTGGTTTAAATGTCTAAAATTGTCATCATTAAAAAAGGTTGCAGCTTACATTCGATTTCCATTCTCCTTTGATTAACAAAATTAAAAAAAATATATATATATTTTTTTTTTTTTACAATATTATATACAATTAATTTTGTTAGAAAATGGCACAAAATCAAAACGGAAGAAAATTCGTACGATAAGTGCAGCCGTGGCGCAGTGATAGAGCTCTTGCCTGAGAAACGTAAGATCCGTTGTTCAAAATTCACCTCTGGGCAAGTTTTGCGACATCAGTTAGGAAGGAAGCGTGAACTTCCTATTAAATGCTCTTCCGCGGTGCTCTGTGATAAGACCGTAAAGACTTTTTGGGGCACCGAAAAAATTACCAATCTATTGTATTATACTATCAATTATTTCGTCACTTAAAATATGCTTTACAATGTTTTTGCAAAATAATAAAATAACACATAAAAATTTCGACCGGAGCTGACAGATTTTATTTATTTTTATTATTTTTATTACACACACTCACACACACACACACACACACACACACACACACACACACACACACACACACACACACACACACACACACACACACGCACACACACACACATAAAGTTAATAAAGATGTTGCGTCAGTAAATATGACTTTCGATAACTAATTGACAAAAGTTTTTAATAGTAGAATAATTGCTGTGTATAAAATTCAAATAATTGTTGTTTTGTTGCACGTTCAAAATGTTGAGATTTTGAATTTTGAAAAAGTGTTTGTATTACTTGTTAGGAGCAAAGCTTCATAACAAGTACTATAAAATCCATAATCGCAGCCCTCGGCAAGATATCAAAAAAATCAGCTTTTGGTATAACAAAGTGATTTTTTGAGTATTTAGTATGATATTTCTGGGGTTTTTTTTTCTAAAAATTAATTTTGTAAAATACTCAGTAGCTTAACATTTTTAAATTTAAACATAAAAAGTAGTATTATTTCAAGTAGTATACTAAACATAGATGTTTAGATTTTTTATAGACATTAAGAAATTCGATTTCTTTTAGTAGTGGTCTGGCACTAGAGTATTGATACTCTAGTGCTTGATATTAAATGTATATACATCTAATATCAAATGTATATGCATTTAATATCAAGCGAATCGCTTCTTTTCACGTTCTTGATTAACAGTATAAAACAATAGGCTAATGTTTGTTTGGATAAAGAATACTTGCGTATCATCAGCAAACATAACAAAGTTGAGTGTGCTGGAAGATGATTAGATATCGTTAGTATAAACAAGAAATAACAATGGACCAAGAATTGGTCCTTGTGAGACATGAAAAGTAATACTTTTCAAATGGTGTTACGGTGTTGTTATAGGATAAAGCTTGTTTCCGATTCTTAAGGTAACAGTAAAACCATTTTAAATTGTTATTTCTTATTCCATATGTATACAGTTTGATAGGAAGAATCTAGCGGTCAACTGTGTCAAACGCTTTCGAAAGATAGAAAGGAAGAAGTATTGAAGGTGTTTTAAGCATTTAATTTTTGGTTTCATAATTGGAAAAGGAGGTTAATTTCATTTTATCAAATCTTGTTTGATTTGAATGCAAATAGATGCGCATGCACCAACAATGAATTTATTGAACGTAAGATTCAAGTTAATAATGACATTTTTCTGTTTCTATCTTTAGATATGACATCAGCTTTAAAACAATATCCGGCGAAAGTACTTCCTTGACAAATTTCATGACCACCGCATGGAATAAAACTACTTACCTGAAATTGTTATCAAATTAAAAACCTTTCATTCAACTCATCAGAATTGAAAAAAATTTCAATTTAACAAGTTTGGACTATTTTACCAGTGTTACCCAACGAAACGTACCAATTATCAAAAAATAAATTTGATTCGGAGATGAGGAGGGAGGGAGGGGGAATGGGGAGAGGGGGATGGTAAATTCTGACTAATAGACATGCAATAAGAGGTGCAACAGAAGAAAATTAATCCATATTTGTTTTCAAGGGTGTCAACAAAAGCAATACATTGCCAAAAATTCTATCCTTTTAGCAATAAAAAATCTTGTTTCTTTTTAAAATGCTATGTCAAAGGAAACTGTTATCATTCGGATCAAAAAATCTGGTATCAGCAAATTAAACTTTGCAGCTGGCAGAAATGATGTTGATGATTCGTTCAAATCTTTAACGGAAGAGCTTGACCGTTTGCAAGAATTAAATCCAAGACCTGTTTAAGTGGAGCTCTTAGCAAAATCTTCGATTTATTGCGATGTAGTAATCACCTTTTCACAAGCGACTGGTGCTGGTAGTATTATTCAGATTTTAGATCCTAACTTTAAAATTTACGTTGAAATTAGACTATTTTTTAATAGTTTTAAATGCTTTTAAAACGCTTTTCTTTACAGCTTAAAATAAGGTAATGAAAAATGATTTGTAGCACTGAAACTTAAAGAACTAATGAAAAAAATTAATCGATTATTAAACTAATAAAAATGGAAAAGAATACATAATCTTTCCTAAATGATTTTTCCTCTACTGATTTTGTTTGCTACGACAATAGCAACTCTGTTTTAAACTATTACTTTTCCGTTCAATTAAAAATTTTTGATTTTATACCTATTTATTGTAAAAAAAAGTTCAAAAACAGACAAGATTATTATTAACCTATCAGTATACTACCAAACCTATCAAAAGTGTGTATGTTTATATGTAAGAACATTAGTAGCCTTTTTGAAAAAAAGTTACCTAAATACTAAAAAAAGGACATTTCTGAGCATTGCTTGCGAACCTATTAAAAGCTTTCAACTTTATTCCGTACGGTTTAGTTATCGCTAAATTAAATGCTTATGTTTTCAGCAGAAATACATTAAACCCCTTCTGATGCTAAGATACGATGAAATGATCATTCAATCGTAGCTTAGCAACTGAAGACAGCCAGTAAAGATATATGATCAATGCAGCTTTTACTTTGATGTTTTGATCTGCAAAATGCTAAATTCTAATGGTTTGAAAATATGGGTTTGAAAACCGATCCTGAAAAATATTATATTACTATTAGTAAAACAAGTGTTAGAGTAAACATCATTTTACTGAGGATTTTATTCATCAAAGTATTATCATCTAAAATTCATCAAAGTATTATCATCTAAAATTAAGTAAAAATTATATATCAAATTTGAAAAC
The DNA here is from genome assembly GCF_038396675.1 of Hydra vulgaris. Taxonomy (NCBI): domain Eukaryota; kingdom Metazoa; phylum Cnidaria; class Hydrozoa; order Anthoathecata; family Hydridae; genus Hydra; species Hydra vulgaris. The sequence goes on from NC_088929.1 coordinate 16,241,594, forward strand.
CAAAACAGAGGAAACTAAAATTCTTTACAAAAATTATGTCAAAATTTTTGAAAGAAAAAGGAAAAGTTTAAAAAAATTGTACTTCTCTTATTTACTTGAGATAAATTTTGAGAAAAATGAAAAAGAATAACTCAAAACGCACCTGGGAGATCCTAAGAGAACACACTGGCACGCGGATCACAAAAACGTGCACTCTACCCAATTAACGATGTTTCTTTTTTAAATTAACAATGATTTTTCCTCTAATCCAACTGCGTTATGTGAGGAATTAAACAAATATTTTGTATCAGTTGGCCCAAATTTAGCTAAAAATATTCCTTTTGTGATTAACAAAATAGATGCTTATGATTTTCCGATATCGTCAACCTTAACATATTATGACCTTTCCTTTGAGGAATTCGAAAAATCTTTTAAAATGCTTAATACAAATCCGTTGGTCACGATGGAATTAGTAGTAATGTTGTCATCGACTCGTATGAACCCTTAAAAGATATACTATTTAAAGTTTTTCATTGTTCAATAAAACAGTGAATATTTCCAGATCATTTAAAAATAGTTAAGGTCACTCCAATTTTTAAGATTGGCGATCCAACTAATGTTACAAATTATCGCCCAATTTCTGTTCTTTCTTTTTTTTCTAAAGTTTTAGAAAGAATTTTTTATAACGTTTATTATCACCTTTCCTTAAATAATATACTATATATATATATCAATCAATACGGGTTCAAAAAAAAAAAGATCAACAGAACACGCAATACTCCAAATTACTCGCAGTATAGCTGAATCTTTTGAGAAGTCCCAATATACGTTGGGAGTTTTTATAGATTTATCAAAAGCGTTTGCCACTATAATACTAATGGAGTACTATGGAATTAGAGGGAATGTTTTAATAATACTTAAAAGTTATTTAAACAACCGTAAATAGTTTATTAATAGTAATGAAACTGGTACAACTAATTTGTTAAATATAACCAGTGGAGTTCCCCAGGCTTCTATACTCGGGCCAGTTCTTTTTTTAATCTACATCAATGGTCTCTCTAAAGCGTCAAATTTAATGACTGTCATGTTTGCTGATGATATAAATCTCTTTTTGTTGTATAAAAATATTCTAACATTATTTCAAAGTGTGAACATTGAATTAGCGAAAATTTGTGAATGGTTCAAAATGAACAAACTGTCACTAAATGTGGATAAAACAAAATGGTCACTCTTTCATCCAACTTCTAAAAAGAAACTAATGCCTCCCAACTTGCCCTAACTTTTTAATAGACACAATCCAAATGAAAAGTGAAATAAATACTAACTTTTCAGGTGTCCATGTTGATGAAAACCTTAGCTGGAGATATCACACTAATTTTTTGTACAACAAAGTTGCTAAAAATATAGGAGTAATGTATAATGCTAGAAATGCTTTAAATAAACAATTATATTTTTCTTTTATCCATTATCATTTAAACTATGCAAATATTGCTTGGTATAATGCCAATAAAAGTAAACTGGAACCTCTTCATCGTGAGCAGAAGCATGTTGCTCGTCTTATCAATTTTAAAGGCAGATTTACTCATGCCAGGCCTCTTTTATCTGAAATGAAAATTTTTGAAATATATTAGCTCAATTTTTTAAATACTTTATGTTTTATGTATAAATGTAAAATAAATTCCTCCACGGTTTCTTTCCATAATTTATATACCTTGAAAGATAAAAATATAAGCAATTTGAGAAATGGCAATTTAGTTCGGCAGCCATTTTATCAAACTAATTTTGGAAAAACAAACATTGCATTTCGCAGAGCTTCTCTTTGGAATAAAGTTGGTTTAAAACATTTTGGTTTTTCTCTGGAATGGAGTTACCTCTCATTTAAAAATAAACTTAAAGAAATTATTTTGTCTCTGGTTAATATGTTTTTATATTTTTAAACGTTTAATAATTTCATGTATTATTTGATGTATTTTTACGGTCAAGTTTTTATAGAGATATACAACTATATTTGACTATGATTTTTTGAGATAGTATATTACGAGCAGTTCTCGATGAAAAGACCTGACGGTCTTCTGCGAGTCCCCGCGTTCTTTTTATAAAATTAAAAACCTGTATAACTATTATATCTTATACTTAGTTCTTATTGTATGATTTTATTATTTAAATGTTAACGATTTTATTGCACAACGATTTTCTTAAATATTTAAGAACAAAACAAACAAAAAAAGTAACTACTTTTTTTTAAAAAGAAAACTTTAAGAACTCATTTTTACAATCTAAGATTTAAAAATATACTTTTGATATTTTTTAGTAATTTTCCTTTTTACCGTCTATTTAAACATGAGTTTATAAAAATTATATATCGTCGGGGATAGTGCAAACTAGCATTGGCTACTATATTTGGATATTATTAATTTTAACAATAAATATCTATTGTTGACATTACAAAAGATATGAACAATACTCTTTATATTTAAGTGAAACCAAAATCTGTTGAAATAAAAAAAATTTTAAATTTTAAACTTTTCGAGTAAAAAAAAATGTACGTAGATACGCGGTATTATCAAATGCTAGTTACGCGGTTTTGCACTATCCCCGACGATATGTATCATTAACAACTGTAATATGCATATATAATAGATATAACGCATCTCACGGAATATTTTAAGTTTTTTACTTCGTTACTTATTTTTTATTTTTTCTGTGTTTTTTTTTTTGACTTCAATTAGTCTGATATAAAGCTATTTACTTGTACTTTTACTTTTAGTATTATTTTATTATACAGAATACATATAGAGGGTGGGAGCAGACATTAAAAAAAAATTGTTTTAAGGACCACCCTAATGTTTATGTGTCAACTATATATAAATTGTAAATAATAATAGCTGCTTTGGTTACTATAAATAAACTTACGCATATTCAGTATAATAAAAATGCGAAAAACAAAAAGTTGATATTGTGTTATCCTTAATCTATTTGTATTAATTTATAAGACTTTATCTATGTTGTCATATTGTTTAGAATAAAAGCACTTTGATGATTAAATTTGTTTTGTTTCAATTCCAAGATAAATTTGGTTTAATGCCAAAACATTTTTATTCTCTTAATACTGAGACAAAAAAAATCGCACGGTAGACAATATATTGTCTGGGCTACAGCTTTGGGAAAATTCTAAATGTGTCAAATGTTTTTAAATCTGCAGCACATTATTATCTAACATTTTATTAAATTTTCTTTTGCAATGTTTTCAGTTTTAATTGTCCAAGGTACATTTTTTATACAGAGTGTCCCTTCTCTCACAAGTAAAGAAAATATATTTTTTTTATTTAAAATCTTCATATAAAGTTTTTCTATTTTATTTAGAATCACCTCCAGAAATTAAATTTCCAAGGGAGATTTAATGTGCTTCCTGATATTACTTAATTTGTTCTCAACTACAACCGAGCCGGCACATTGCGTGTCAAATAACACCACTCGATCTCAACACGTGTTAAATACCTTTAAAATTACACCGGTAATTAAAAATTAATTTGGGTGATTAAATTTTGTTTTATCTAGTTTTTTTTTCTTTGCTTTGAATTTCAAAGCATTTAAAATGCCGCATTTAATCAGCACTTAATCAATGTCAGATAGACATTGATTGTAAGCATGGTAGGTAAGCATTTGCCTAAAACGCTAAGAATATCAAAAACAAAATTTTTATTTTGTTAATATTTTTATATCTTTTCCACTTGTTTTTTAAAACTTGCCTTTAAAAACTTGGATAACATACAGTAGCGTAGCGAAGGGCCCGCCTTGTTCACAGCCGCGTGAGGGTCCAGAGTTATTTGGGACCCAAGTCAAATTTTTCAATTTTTTTTTATAAAAATTGTCATTCTTAAAAATAATATGCGTGTATATAAACATAGAAACATTAGCAACTTGTTATTTATTTAATAATTACAAACTCTTTTTTAGACTATTTTTTTTTAGCTCTAATAATAATCATGACTAATAATTCAAATAATGTAATAACAGCTATTTATTTATATCTAAAAAATTAAAACAAAGTGTATTAACTCATAAATATACAACTTAGTAAATTGGTAAGCATGATTTCGTAAGGTTTTAAAGCAAAGTACAATAGTGAAGCTATTGTATTAAAACAAAAACTCACTTTAAAAAAAAGATTACGTTGACGGAAATCGAGTTGGCAGTGTAGCTATCTTTGCTGATATTTTTATCTCTCATGAAGTTAACTAGTTCTATAAAACTTTTTTCAAACAAATTTTGGTATCTGTAAAAGTTAACAATAAATATATACTTATATAGGTTATACATAAACGCTAATTTAATATAATATATCACTGAATCTATCAAATTAGTTCATAGCTTAATTAGAAAGCCCTATGATGGCTGCTTCATTGTCAGTAATTTTAACATACCACATTTCCAAAGTTCAGACACCCTACAGTTCAAAACATATTTTGGACTTGTTATTTATCTACAGCAGAAATTCTATTTTAAAATTGTTTCTTAATGATTTATTAGGTATTAATACTAAGGGCCGCTTTAGTATCACTTGAGGAATTTTAGTTTCAAAACCGTTTCCTGAAAGTGAATCTCAGTTGTTTAGTTACAGCAAAGGTGATAGGGATTCAATATCAAACTTTATTGCATCAATCAACTGGAATATTTTATTTCTGCTTAAAACCGCGGATCAAATGTTTAATTTGTTAATTTCTAACCGTTGTACTGTTTGCAAACACTTTATCCCGAAGGTTAATAAAACAATTTTTTCCATTTACAAAAATCCTTCATAAATTTTTTAATTCTGGAATACTACTCACTAATAAATACTTGCTGAAAACTTTTATTTATTATTGATGTAATCTCAATTTCGCCAAAGCATTGATTCTCCAGCTCAAACAAACTTATGTTAAAATTAAGATATTTTGGAATAAATGGGAAACAAAATAAAAGGATAAATCAAATCAATCCCTAAAAAATTCTAAAGTGCGTAGCTTAGAAGTCAATATTTCATATAACGCCAAGTGGAGCATACATTTCCGAACAGTTGTCTCAAAGTCTTTACAAATTCTTGGTATGCAAAAAGACATTCATTTTCTTTGATAGAAGTATAGCTCTCAAGTTATATAAAGTGTTTATTAGACCTCACCATAAATATACAGTGTCTATTTGGGCTTCTTATTTAAAAACTGATAAAACCTTGGTGGTATCTATTCAACGCAGAGCAACACAATGGACTTGTTGCTTAAGATATCTTTTATACTGCGAAAGACTAAGAAAATCAAATCTACCATCATTGACTTAGTGTTTTGGTAACACTTTTTCCACCGCATTTTACACATTGAAAATTTCCGCATTTTTGTATTTTAACCCGTGTACACAATAACATATTATAATATAAGTTGCGAATTTAAAAAAATAATACCAGCACTTGTATAATAATTTGTAAAAATATAATAGCAGCACTATTACATTTCACTTTACCCTATAGCGTAGCAACTGCAAAAAGATCCTTAAGCGCATTAATACACATTTAAGAACAACAATAGCGCAAATCATCTTATCTGCACAAGACCTAATAGTTACTGAAGCAGATATAGCAGCTCAATTAAAATTAAAAGGTGTTATAGACCATTTTGCAGCTAAAAAGACATTTAAAAAACTTTTTTTTTAATGTCTTTTTAAGAAGCCAGTCGGAACTCTTTACGGATTCACCCTCCAAATTTTTTTGAACATATAAAGTTTAAACCCCCCTCAATTTGAGGGGGTTCCAAATTTACATGGTAATAATTTTTAAACGCTAATAGATAATACTAGAAAACTTAAAATTATCGATGAATATAAGTCTAGTTAAGAATAGTACAAAAAATACTTCATCAACTTGTTGCTCTCACGTTTGGGACAGGGGGGGGCGAAAATTTTGGGGTTTTTTTGTACCCAGCCTCCAATCATCGCAATTTTTTGCAAACCCTCATTATTTAACATAAGTATAAACATATAAATGTTTGGAGTTTGCTCCATGTCTGGAAGTTACCTATCTCGAACACCAAAAAATTCTTTTACGCTTCTGATTGGGATATAAACTTACATAAACAAAAGAACGATTGAGTTCAAATGATCAGCAAACTGATTTTTTCAGCGGAATTATGCTAGATGATAACTATTGCCCAGAAGCTCGGCAGCCTAATTTACAAATTTGTTTACTTGAAATTGAAAAAGAAAAAATTTATTTTTTTAAGCAAATTGAAAAGAAAGGACTGTGTATCATTCTTATGATTTTTGGTTCGAAAATTCTAAAATGCCAATGTTACAAAAGCTATTTGTTATCTTACTAAATATTCCATCGTCAGCAGCTTTTATAGAGAGATATTTTAGTACTTCTGATTTTGTATGTGAAAAGAGACAAGGCAACATAAATGCTGATCTGATTATCAGTCGGTCATTGTTAAAAGTAAACTTAAAACTTCTTGAAAGTTTTAATGATTTTTCAGACCACGATGACTCAGATAGTGAAATGTAAACTTATAATATAAAGATAATATATTTTTTGAACTTGAAAAGCACAAAAATAAAATGAATATATTATACAATAAATTTAATAAGAAGAATAATTTTAATAATAACACAACGGTTTAAATAAAAAATTATATTATATCTTTGAATTAAAAAATAAAAAGTAACTACTTAATAATTCGCGTTTTCTTGAAAAGATACATTTTTAAAAATAAGTTAGTCGCATTTGCGTCAAGTTCGCAAACGCATTTATACGCGTAAATAGCGCTTGAGTTACGTTTATAAACGCATTTTTTTATGCGTAAGTTGCGTATTAAATGCGTGCGTTAACACGGTTATTTGCGTAAATTGCAATTACGTTTACGTAAAAAAACGCAATAAATTGCGTCAAATGCGTTTGAGTTTGCGTGTGAGTTTTTATTTTGGAACGCAAACGCAAAACGCAGTTTTTTTTGCGTTCCAACGTATGATTATAATATAGTAATATAGCCATAGATCAGAAGACTCACATAACAGCTTAAGTCACGCGGTTTTAATAGGCATAATTAAAACGAAATAAAAACAAACAAACAAAAATATAGGTATTAGAAAGTAGACCTCAAAAACGCATAGTATTACAAATATATAGATGTTGAAATAATTTCAACAAACTGTGTAATCTTGCCACCAACATAACAGGTAACATCGGTTAAATCGGTGTAAAAATGTGATATATTTTATTAAACTATTATTTTTCATTTGCTAAATAACAGTATTAGACTTATATGGGTTTTCAAGATTCACTTCCTTACAACAACTGAAAGCAAAACGACTGATAAATAAGTAATAAACGAGTTTCGGGTGCGTCTTTTAATTCAAGGAAGTTAAAAAGCTCTTTTCGCGACAACCTACCTTCCTAAATGCCAACAAATAAATGGATTCCAATGTTTTAGAAATTATTGATGGTCACATTGACATTTTAAAAAATATGAGTTTCTAGTCTTTCGTTATGAAAGTCCTGCTGCAAGAACTTCTTACGTAAGTTTTATAAACAGTTTAAATTCATTTTGTAAAAGCTAGTATGATTGTGTAACAGTAGGTATTCATCTTTGCTATAATCAAGAGGTTTAATAAATAAATATTTTTTTTTTTTATTTTAGATACATTTTAGCTTAATTTAGTTACATTTGCTAAAGAAAATTGGTGGAACAGAGCTGATAAAAACCACTGCATATGTCGTAACATTACTGATTTCTTAATGTCAAAAATAAGCATAGATGGTATAGGAAATTTTGGAAACTTTCATTCCTCTATATGTAAAATCCTCTTTATGTAAAGTTATTCTGTGTAATTCCAATTTTGATATATGAATGTACATTTAAAATGCTAACTATTTTACCCTAGTTTCTTGCGATTACAAATCAGGTTACGAAATCAGACGATCAGGAAACGAATGTAGAAGATGATGTTGCACAAGAACAGGTGCATGATAAACAAGCTGTAGACGGTACACTAGGAGATACTACTACACTAGGAAGATTTTCGATAATGCATAGAGCAGAGCTAGTTGAGCATAGGTGCAAGTTGGGTAATTAAAATAACTCAAAAACTACGCATCATACGACAAAACATCTAAAGGATGAAAGTTAGGACATTAGACTGTTAACACAATGCGCAACAAAATATTGTTGGAAAGCAAATGAGTAAAATACACGGGCACTTTTTCTATTTTTGACAAAAAAACTAAAAAAAAAAAAAATGTGTTTTTTTTTTTTTGCTTAGATGCTAATAAATTTTTTTATCTGACATCACTTATGTGTTGGTATTTTAACAATTTATCGGACTTTCGATTAAAACAACTCCTTTTTTCATAAGTCTTACTGTTCTCTTTAAAAAACCTAACTAATGTGTTACCTTGTCTAGTAGGTGTAAGTTGAGCAGCTTTGAAAAAAAAAAATAAAACTGAACTTTCGAACAAAGTTTTTCAAAGGGCTTTAAAGTTCAAGATAATTGCATAAATTATATTTTTATATCTTCTGATGCTTTCTTACTATTTAATTTTTCTCTTCTCATATTTACGTCATTAAAGTGAATAAAATAAATAGTTTATAAATTAAACACACGCTTACGTCAGTGAAAGTTTTATTGAAGATTCACCAAAGTTTTGTACCATGCATATTCATTCATTTGTTGATTGCTCAACTTACCCTATACTATTGCTCAACTTACCCCGCTGGGGCAGGTTGAGCAGCTCCGCTAACTTTAGTCATTATCTTTTTATAAATATCAAAAAGTTTACTTTTTTCTTAACAAATTTTTAGCAGGTTAAATTATCTTTCAAAAAGATCTAAATCCGACGCACCGTTCATGAGATCTATTAGATTTAGTAAAAATTGCTCAACTAACTCCACTCTACCCTATCACTTATATTTAAATCAATAATATCACAAAAAATTGTTGTTGAATGGTACCAATGTTCAAATGGTGATGGCAATTGAAAATTGGTAATAGTCATAGATCTATCTTTAACTTCATTTTTAAATACGCAACTAACTATTTCATTAAGAGCTTACAATATTAGTATCAGTATTTTAAAAACAATCGAAATGTTCTTAAAAAAGTTTCTATTTGTTTGTTTTGCTTAACAAGGAAAAAGTTTTTGGTATGTCATACTTTTTAATGTTTGTGTTTGTAACGTATACTAAACATTAGAAACGACCCAATAATCACACGAACGTCTGTAAAACGCCAAAACAACATTTAGATAAAACGTTTAGTTTTGTTCGATTATCCGTTCAGAATTAAATCCAGATTAACGTTTAGAACAAACCTCCATTAAACGTCGAGATTCAAACGTACCTTTAACATCTATTTTTGGCGTTTATTAAACGTAAAAAAAACCTTTACATTTAGTTTTTTTAAACGTATAAAGTTATAAAATATATGTTTAACATATGTACTTTTTGAACCGCTCCTACGACTATTTTATTGCAATTAGTTGTTTGTTTTATAGGTTTGTTTTATATGTTTTGTTTGCTTTATCTTTTATTCAAGAATATTTATTTTTCAACAATATTAAAAAGCTTTTTGAAAATCTGAACTGACATTGTTTAAAAGAATAACTAGCATGGTTTAACATAAGTTCAGAAATCCAGTAATACTTTGACAGTAATACTCAATTTTACCGCCAGGGTTAACATTATTTGCAAACCACGAGCTAACTTGTTTAATAAAAGTTTTAAAAAGCCAAAATTAACAAAAATAGCGTAATCATCATTATAAACCATATATATATATATATATATATATATATATATATATATATATATATATATATATATATATATATATATATATATATATATATATATATATATATATATATGTAGCATTAGATAATATAACATCAGTATCTAACTTATTTTGCATTTTTTACTTTTTATAGGTAACTTAATGTATTGTGGCTTAATTACTTTTTGATAACATAATACTCTATACACAGATGAACTGTACTCTAATAATTTTTTTGTAAATATTAAACTTACATGGCGAAAAGGGCAAAATAAAAAAAAATTTAAAAAAAGCATTTTTCCTATATTGTAACTTTTAAAAAAATTAATGATTAAATAAGTGCATACATAAAAATACAAGGTAAAATAAATGCGTTTAGTTTACAATATTTGATAATGCATTCCGTAAGAAAATAAAAAAAACGTTTGTTAATGTATCTTAAAAAATTATTTTAAAAGGTGCATTTGCGCAAAATTGTTTTGAAGGTTTGATGTATCCAACCTAAGTATAAAATTTTTTTTTATATAACAACTCAATATTGAAAATAAATTTTATATTTATTTATAAATTTTAACTTTATTCGATAATTTGATGAGTGTAAAATGTACACTTAGCTATATCATTATTTTGGCTTATAAAAAAATAAACTTACCATACGATTGACAAGAAGTCAACGCAGCATCAAAACGTAAATAAATAGCGTTTAACTCTATAATAACCCCGTCTAACATGGTTGCTCGCTCATACAATGAATCGTAGAGGTTCCACAAACCTGCGTTGTTTAAAATTACCCCGTTACAGTAGATGACGTCACGTAAATCTATTTTAATCTAAATTAAAAAGAAAAAAGATATTTTTATAACACATGCATGTATACATATATATGTATATATATATATATATATATATATATATATATATATATATATATATATATATATATATATATATATATATATATATATATATATATATATATATATATATATATATATATATATATATATATACATTGTAAAAAATGTCCCATCAAAATGTTAAAACTTCACGCCGCTTTTGAAACTTTACAAAGAAATGCTCTTTAAAAGTCGCGCGACTTATTACAGTTTACAAGCAATTATAAATGCCACGGAGAGTATAATTGTTTAAATGTCACGCCATACTAATAAACTTCGCGCCATTTTGTTATACACTATGATAATGATTATCTTTACACAATGTCATCGTGTACATTGCTATCATTCGCAATTGGACTGCTAATCGATTATTTACAGCTATTGTTAAAAAAAACTTTATTAGGCTTTTCTGTTGACAGTTTCTGTGTTCGGGTAGGACTTTCTCCAACAGTTTTTATGTTCCGACCTAGCCTCACTAGCTTATTTAAAAAAAATAAAACTTTTAATAAGTTCAATTTTAATAAATTCTTAATTTAATAATCTTAAGTTCTAATAAAATTTAAAACTTTTTAATAAGTTCAAAAAACAAACAAATACCGAATTAATACACATTGATTGTAATGTCATATCAATATATCTGTTGGTATAATTTTGATATCATCTAAGTCCTGCTTTTTTGTTGTGTTTTTGGCTACTCAAATTGTTTTGACAGTTGTTTAAATAATTTTTTCGTATTCCAATCAAAATTTCTAATCACGACGAGGATTAGAAATATTCAAAAGAAAAAACTTTTTTGTTGCACTAAAATATTTACTTTTATTGCACTAAAAGTTGGTGGTTTATTGCAATAAAACCTAAAAAGTTGAATTTCAATTTAAATAATTCTAGAATTTGTTCTTATAATTTTATTACAGGTTTAGTTTTTAATTTTTATTTTGGATTATTTAAAACTAATAAGTAAACTCTACAGTTTACATCACAAACTCATAGTTGACACAAATGAATTAATTGAAAACACAGCTTTTTAAACCAATCATTAAATCAATTTTTTTTTGTTAAATGTTTTTACAGACAAGGTTATTTACAAATTGTATAAACTAATCAAGTTAACACACAATAATAATAATTACAATACATACGTATGCTAATACCTTTAGGTATTCATTTTACAGTTATGAACATATTTTTTTATTTTAAAATGATAATTTCACTTTCAGTATATATTTTCAAAACTTGTGACAATAGTATTATCAAAGTAAAATTATAAAATAAGCTTAAAGTACATTTTTTAAATAATATTTTATTAGATAATCTAATTACTATTTTTATGCTAATATTGTATTCTATGCGTAACAATATTACTATCTAATGTTGTGAAGTTAAACTTAGTTTGTAATAGAATTGTCATAGTTTTACCCATGCATAAAATATAAAAAAATAATATTTAATTGTAATGTCCTCAAAAATCAATCTATCGCCATCTCATCTTCTAAGACCATGTTTTCTGACATGGTCTTAGAAGATGAGATGATAGTTGCTCTTCCTAATCCATGTGAAATTGTTGTCAAGGTTATTGGTAAAAATTTACAATAAATTAGTCTAAACTCATGATGTCAGGTTTTTTTTATTATTTTGAAAGTTTGTTCTAAACTAATTATATTTTTCCTTATCTTATGTTTAATATATGATAATTCTATTTCACATTTTTCAGAATCAGACCTATCATTCCAAAGAATAATATACGAACCGCCATTTCTACAAATGTTGAATTCTGTTCCAATTCATAGGTGAGAAAGTTCAGGGGATTCTCCTGGTACAAGTAAAAACCCACCACAATCATCATTTATTTTGCAGCAACAAAGTATTAATGTCCAAGCTACTGTTCAGTCTCCACTTTCTTTAGAGATTGGAATTAAGGTGTGTTGCTGTGGATTTATGTCTGTAAATAATGGACAGACATTTAGGTATAAGTTCGATATGTAAAATTGTTTGTAAAATTTATAATGTCTCATTTAAATCATCAAGAGGAGTATCAAGGCACATTTGCAAAAAAAAATTAAAAAACAGTTTTACCTTTTCCAAAAATAAAAATAGCAAACAACATTAGCAATTAAACTATGCGGTCAGTTGAGAGTGCCTTCAACAACTGTCAATACAATATTTAGTATTTCAGCAAATATGTTACTTGATATTCGGAAGTTTACAAAAGAAGAACATTTTCATACTTTTGACAAGTATTTTGCCAGAGTGGAAGAGAAAAATTGTTAATTAGTTTGTTTGACATTTTAAAAATAACTGAAGTTGTGTTTGCTGGTGGAAAAGGTTACTATTTTTCACTATTTGACATAATTAATTTCTTGTTGCAGATTGATAAGTTTGTACAGCTTTTATGTAGGAAAGATGCTGAAACAAATTATCGAACAGATTTCTCCACCCACAAGCCATTTAAAATTTTTCTTAGTTTATATTGTGATGATCTGGAACTAGCTAACCCTATTGGTAAACACAGAAAACTTCATAAGCTGACTATTTTCTATGTTCAATTTCATTCGTTGCCATCCTATATGCGCTCAACATTAACATTAGTTTTTCCACTCGCTGTTGTGCCTGTAAAATTATTTAAATTTAATAAAAAAGGGGCTTATTTTCAGTACTTAGAAGATTTTATTACTTCCTGTAATCTCTTGAATAATGGTGTTACTTTTAATTCAACGATTGGTTGTGTAAAACCATTTTTTAAATTTGTTATGTGTTTAGGAAATACATTAGGTTCAAATCACATTTGTGGATTTAAAACTAGCTTTGCACCAAATCTATTTAGATGTTGTTGTTCTTGTCTCACCACAAATAAAGAAATGTCAATAATTTATAGAGAAGACATGTGTCGTTCACATACTCATGCAAACCACCATCAACATATTATAGATCTCAAAAGTGTGACAAGTAAAAAAGCAAAACTTTATTGGTCAAGGTTTTATGGTATAAATCTCAAAAGTGTGATAAGTAAAAAAGCAAAACTTTATTGGTCAAGGTTTTATGGTATAAATCCACTTTTGATATTATTGAAAACCACATGATCCCATGCATATTTTGTTGGAAGGACTAGTGCTCCTTCTTCTGCGATTACATATTGCTGAAAAACACATTTACTCACTAGCTGCTCTCAATAGTTTTATTGTTCAGTTTCCTTATTCATACTCTGAAGCCAGAGACTAGTCTAATATTTTCCCAAATACATTTGATATTTCAGGGTCACAAACATCTGCTCAAATTTTGATTCTTGCTTGCATTATTCCACTATTTATTGGACAATACAGTGATTGCAATGATCTTCATTACATTACTTTCTTGATCATTTGGAAATTCTTACATTGTCACCAATAACTACATATAGAACTTTTTGGTTTTACAATCTCTTATTGAAAGACAGAACAAATCTTTTGTTTTGTTGAGGCCAAATAACCTGATACTAAAGCATCACTTTTTACTGCATTTTGTTGGACAAATGCATCAGTTTGGTCCTTTAAAAAGTCAATTCTGCATGACCAATTCTTGATGATAATGGCCAACTTATGACTTATCCTTTTACGGCAAAGACACATCAATTTAAAAAAAGAATTGTGATTGGATCACTTGTCTACCAAGTTGGCGATATTATTTCAACAGTTAATGATTCTTATCAACTGTATAAGATCTTCAACCTTATGGTAAAAAAGTATGTATCATGAAAATTGAGAGCTATATACCTCATAAGCTTGCTTTACATGTTAGAAGTAGTAATATGTTCCATTCAATTACTTTAGAAACTCTCCAAATTCTGTGGCCATGGACAAAATTTACTTTAGATGGCACCATATTAGTTGTGCCTAGATCAAAACATTGTCTCCTACTTTCTTCGTTACAATAATTTTTTCATATACAAATAATTATTTGAGGCACAAGATAGGAAAACGTACAGAGTCAACATTTCTATATGAGGAGATAAATGTGTTTTAAGAAAGATAGATTGAAAGTTAATTTTATCGATTTTATCAGTTTAATCTTTATTTCTTTATACTTTTTAAAACGATAAAAAGTATAACAATAACTTAATAACTATGTGAAAGTTTTAAAGTATGTGGAACTTTCAAAGTCATTTTTCTCTGTAATTTCACTTTTAAAAGGCATTTTACATGAGAATATATTTTGTATATTAAGTATTATTTTATAAAAAAATAAGCTGTAGCCCAGTCAATCTTTTTATTTATATGCTTGCTAAAGTTTTATCTAAATCAGTAGTATATAATATACATATATATATATATATACATATATATATATATATATATATATATATATATATATATATATATATATATATATATATATATATATATATATTATTATTATTATTATTTTTTTTTTTTTGGAAAAATTAGTTACCTATTTTTTTGATGGATTGCACCAATATTTAAATGGTTTGGTGCCTTTGCCGCAAGCATACCTTAAAAGATATTGGTAGTGAATTGGCACATCATTTCCAAGCATGTCTCCGTGAGAAAACCCCTTCCATTAGAAAGGAGTTTTATCACCAAGTTACTGTCCTTTTGATACAGTCGTATCCAAACTGTACTTTTGGAGAAGAGAGTGCAGTTTGAATTATTATTTAATGTTTTAATTTAAAATGTTTCACACAAAAATAGATTAACAAAACCAATGGCTCACTATAAATTCCTTAAAATGTTTAGTGAAGCAGAACATAAGTTACTGTCATTATCCTAAATATGGTAAATTTAAATCCAACATCTAGATCAAGATGTAGACCTAGATTTAAAAAATCTTGAAGTAAAATTCTTTATACATGTCACATTCATGTGCTATAAGATATATTTTTAGTTTTACATTTTATTTTTCACGGTTATGTTGTAAAACATGTTTCGAATGTTATTGTAAGTGACGTGTAAGTTGCATCTGCCCTGCTTAAATTTCACAACACTACCAGAAGAGGGGTGTTGTTCCCAGTTGTTATTCCTGGTGTAAGTTTAACAAAAAGTTGTTTAATTTATTTTATTAATTATAATTTTTTTTAAATAATAATTAAGATAGATAAAAAGATTGAGAAAATGATTTTTTTTTTTACAATATATTTAGGCTGAAAATATTATTTTTTCTCCTGTGCCTCAACTCATCTTAAGCGAAAAGATAAGACTTATCGACAAAGGAAATATTATTGTAATCAGACAACGTCATAATGATGCACTACACGTCCTTCAACTTCTGACATATTATTTTATAATGGACCTATCCTACCCAAGGTTGTTTGGAGGAGTTTTAGGGCTACTGCAGCGTTATGTCTTGCAACTACCATTTGATTGCACGAATAAGCTTTGACTAAAAAAATGTAACATCTTGTGAAAAGTGTTGCCGTGGAATATTGACATTTTATATTGACTTCTGAACCATGAAAAATTTATTTGCTTTTATAAAAGCAAATTTATTTGTCAAATATATTTGATGACTTTTCTTAAAACAAATAAAATATAATTTTATTGTTTATTAGGTCTTCTTATTAATTATGTTTAAGTATGGCGTGACTTGTAAATTTTTTATTTGTCACAGAACATCTAAATCACTATCATGTTGCAAGTCACGCAATATTTAATTTATCTAAATGTGGGATGAAAAATCAGGCTTTTGACATGCGGCACGATAGTGTTTTAGATGTCCCGCAACAAATAAAAAGTTAAATGTCATGCCATACTTAATTTTAAATAGTCGCGTGACAACTATAATTATAAATGTCACGCCAAAGGTAATATCTGTTGCGTGACAACTTTAATTCTTTATGTCGGGTGAAAAATCGGGCTTCATGACATGCGAGTTTTATTAGACAATTTGGCGTGACATTTGTTACAGTGTATATATATATAAACAAAACATAAAAAACATTGTTTTAAAATGACAAAATAATTATGTTCTTTAATACAAAAAAAAAGACTTACTAATTCAAGTTTTGCTCTTGCAGCCTTAGCTTGACTTAACTGATCAACAACATTCGATCTCAATGTGGTTAACATCATGGTGTTGCAAGCTACAATCAATAATGAATTGTCAATATTCAATAACTAAAACATTTTAAACACTAAAAAGGGTTAATCTTCAAAAAACACAAAAAATACCTTGACATGCTTTATCAACAGTATCATCTCCATATGAACTTAAATATCCAAGCACAGTTTCTATTGCTCTAAGAGTTAAACCTCTTGATTGAAATTCGTCAAACATAGGAACAGAAGACCATTGTTTAACTTGAGAACAGTTGCAGCGTTTTGCAATTGCACATGATTCTTTAAAAAAAAATCAAAGTAACTCAAATTAAGAGAAAAGATTAAACAATATTTTTTTAAATTATAATAATTTACAAAATTTTTTTTTATTGCAACTTAAAGAAGTGTAAAAGAATAGTAAATTTTTACTTGGACAATCAAACAGTTTACAAGGAAGAGTTTGCGTAGTGTTGCCAATACAATCATCGCCAGCCCCTATTGGGTAAGGAGCTGAGCATGCTCGTGATCTTTGAATAATACCAGCATCACAACTTGCACTGCATGTAGACCAATCACCCCAAGCACCCCAAGTTCCTTTTACTGAATCATGAAGAGTAATGAAGGCATTAGAAAAATTAAAACAAGAATAATTACTTAAGTAAGAGTGAAATTTATAATTCAAAAACATATTTCATAAACTCTACAATTATACAAATTTATAAAATAAACTTCAGTACCTGAACAAATAACTCCAACATTACATTGAACGGTTTGGGTTTTACCACCATTATTATCAGATAAACAAGCTCCATCAAGAGTGTTGTTAACACAGAACCTTTGACGCGATTGAGTTGGAACAATATTACCAGTAGACTGGCAAGATGCAGAACAATCAGTAAATGGTCCCCAACTTGTCCAAACACCTTGTAAAATAATATTATTAAAAAAAAAGATCTGGTCAGATAAATATGGATGATATAATAAAAGAGAAAAACAATATTTTTTATTTTAGTTTAAATGGTTTCATTTATTACCAGGACATCCAACATTAGCATTGCAACTTAGGGAATCAACAAGTAGTGCACCATCACAATTGGCACCGAGTGTAGCTGTTGTGCATGTTCTTGTTCTAGTTTGAGATGGGGCTATCAATAAGTTGCTTCTACAAGACTCTGAGCATAAACTCCAACTACTCCATTGGCTAAGTATGCCTTTAAGAGATGATTTTTATATTAAAGTTTAAAAAATTAATCTGTATGCATTCAATGGGTCAAAAAAAAAAAAAATCATATCTATAATTAAGTTTTTTTAACTTTTTTATAAATTATAAAAATTTTTCAGAAAACAAAAAAAGGACATAAAAAGATGAAGAGATTCTTTTTTTCATTTCAAAATACTTCTTTAGGCTTTTTTTTTACATATTTTACATTTAAGTTCAATTAGAAATTTTAATAAAATATATTTTGTTTATAATAAACTCTAAAATGGTCATCAAAATTTTTAAAAATTACGATAAACAGCTAGGAAACATATAACACACCTAATATTAAACTTCATATTTTTATGATAAAAAATAAAACTTACCCTCCAAATACGCCTTCAATCCTTTTATGCTTTATTTCTTGCTTCAAATGATTTTAAAAATTTCAAAAAAGATTTACAGTCAAAAGGACTGGTAAGCAAGTTCTTACTGTATTGGTTTTCTATTCTCCAAAAATATATAAATGTCAATCAAACATTTATTTAAACAACCTCAATGCCAACTTATTAGCAATTTATAAAACTAAAAATCTTATGCTTTTCTATTCATATAAAATGTTTCTTTTTTATATGAGATCATGATTCAATTTTTGGATTTTTACTCCATAAAAATTGCATGAGCTAGTATATCGTGTTATTGTAAAAATATATGTAAAAAAACACATAGAAAAAAAAAACGCACACTGTTGTTAAATTTCAAGACATTCAGACAATGCTATTTTACATTTTTTTTGGTTAGATTGCCTACCCCTCTTTCTTTATTTAATAGAATGGTATATACATCAACAATTGTTTCATTGTTTTCTGCGAAAAATTGACCTCTGGCCCTTCTAAACTTTTCATATTTTTTACTTGTGCTCCTTGACAGCAGCTATGTAAAAACCTACAACCCTGATTAAAAAAAAAAATTGTTACAACTTTTTTTGGGTCAAAAGTTTTTGGGTCAAAAGTTTTTGGGTCAAAAAGGTTCTGTCCTTGATCCTGTGTTGTTTTAATGAGTAATAATGATCTATTCGCTGATGACACAACTATATACTCCGGTCTTGACCCAAAAAAAAACAACACCTCTACTAGTAAGTGACCGGGGCCCTGGCCCCGGCTAAAAACAGAGGTTTTTGCAAACCTGGTCCTGGCTAAATAAACACAATTTGCAGGGGTTACTAGCCAGGGCTGGGTTTTTGTTGTTGTTGTTGTTGTTGCTGTTTTTTTTGTTTTGTTCAAGTTAAAATTTGTTATGAAAGTTTAAGAAAATATAAGAAAAAGTCACAAAAATAATATATACAAATATAATATAACTCATAAATATTTACAATGACAAATAAGAAAGAACAAAGTAGATCAGATGGATATATGGTGACTTTAAAAAATAGGAAAAGAAGCAATGATCTTAGAGAGAGTATGAGAGTAGTAATTATATTTATAGTGTGTATCAGAGAAGATGATAATGATTCCAATGATTAAGATGATGATGATGATCATTGTCATCATCATCATAATTATCTTAATCATCATCATCAACTGTATGCTTGATGATGATGATGATGATGATGATGATGATGAGGATGAGTATGATGATGATGTAGAGTGGATGATGTAGAGATGATGATGATGATGGTGATGATGATGACGATGAGATGATATATATACCTTTATACAAAATATATCATGAATTTTAAATAACGATAATATATTTATAAGGAATATCAATAGTAATGGAGCCCCGGTCACAAACCCGGCCCCGGCCCCAGCTATGTTTTATCAAACCCGGCCCCGGTCAAATATCAATCCCGGTCCCTTACTATCCTCTACTTTATGTCGCCTTGGATTTTCAATCACTTTTGGCTTCACATAAAAACCATATATACAATCCTTTGCAAAGTTAGTACCTGCCAAGGTGGCCTCCCTTTACTGTGCTTATCATTTTCTTATTCCTGATTCCATTCTCCACCTCTATAAATTCTTTTTTTTTTCCTTGTATGGAATACTATTGTCATATATGAGCTGTTTCTTCTAAAAAAACCTCTTTTTTATGCGGTAGTGGTAGAACATTCGCTTCCGAGTTTGATCCCCACAAAGTCTCTGGTAGTACCACGCTCAACTTGTTTCTTCCTGCAGCAACCTTGTTTGTTAAGGTTCATGTTTCAGAATTATAAAGTTGAGAGAGGGTTGTAACCACAATTAAAGTAGCCTCATTAACTGTAGTGGCATTCTTGGCCTTAGGTAGGTGAATTAAGATTAAAAAAAACAGGGTCCAAAAACACATTTTAAATGTTTTTAGGCCTGCTCTAGATGCCAAGTGTGAACATTTTTCTTAATTTCTTTTTTCTATAAATAATACAAATCACTGCTCAAGCAAGCCATAACTAATTGTTCCATCAACTAAAACTCAATCTAGTGTGACTTTTCATTCAGCTAAGCTGCATCCTTTTACTATAACTGTTTCTTCATGTTCAAAACCTTTTATTTATATACTTTTCTCCTCGAATATCAGTGCCTTAAAATTCTCACATTTTTCGTAAAGTTTTGAAAGTCATCCGTTATCGGTCTTCCTCTTTCTTTCTTAATTATTTCACTTATCTTAACTATTTCCAACTTAATTAGTGGTCGCTAACTTTCAACTTAATTAGTGGTTTTTACAGCCATGCAGAGACTCAATTTTGTTTTTTAATAAAAAAAGTTAAAAATAAAATTAGAAATTTAGTTTAAAGTAAAAAATGCATAAGTATATACTAAAATACAGTTTCATATCGCATTTCTAAAGCATAATAAAACTATATTTTATTTATTTTATTGACAACCTTTTTTTTGTTAAAGTATACATTAACTAATAAAATTTACCAGGACACGCAACATCTTTAACACAAGGAGTTTGATCATTTAATAAAGCTCCACCACAATTTCCATTTAATGATGCATTGACACATTGTCTTGATCTGTATTGCAAATTATATTGACCAACTGTTTGTTGACATGTAGCTGGACATTGACTCCATGATGTCCAATCAGTCAATTGACCTGGGAAAATTTATGAAATTAATAATAAATCAAAAAAATTTATTTTAATAACTTATTAACATAATTCTTATTAACCTACTTTTAGCAGGTCATTTTTATTTTTAAGTTTTTCAAGCAGATATTTATAAAATTCTACCTGGGCATGCTACTCCTGCATTACAAGGTTGAACATCTGTAAGTGATTGTCCTTGACAATTACCGCCAAATGTAGGATTTAAACAACTTCGCACTCTGTTCATTGTTGGTGCTACTGAACCAGTTTGACAAGACTGACTGCATGCAGAAAATCCTGACCACTGCGTGAGATCCCCTGGAAATATTTTGAAAGGATTAACTTTTATTATCAAAAGAAATGATAAAGTAATATTATAGAAAAGCAAACAACAATCAAAAATACCTGGACAAGAAACTTGGAAATTGCAACTTTGAGTCTCAGTACTTACACCAACACAACCCCCATTCAATGTAAAATTTTGACAAGTTCTTGTGTGAAACTGTGTAGGAGAATTGTTAATATTAGATTGACACGATTCAGAACAAGAACTCCATTCTGACCAAGCTGTATAAAAACCTATAAAAAAAAGCAATAATATTACAAAATTAAGAATAATTTTACGATTTAAAGAAAAATTTACAATCAATGAACATATTCAAAATTTGATGACAACTTTTACCTATATTAAATCAAAAACTAATAATCAATAAATAAAATTAAATAAATAACAACCAATACAAATATTATGAAAAATTTAACTATGTTGCTTAAAAACAGTTATAAACAACAGAAGTGATTGGTGGAAAAATTAAAAAACCAGTGAGTAAAAATATCGAATCTTATTGATGATATTGCAATCAAACAAAATAAAACTTAAATTCCAAAGATATATTTTATTGTAAACTATTACTGATGTATTATTTTTATTGATGAAAAAATGTTAATCAGATATAGGTTTCTGAACAACTACCCAAAGCACCACATGTACCATAAATACATATTGTAAATAAAAATGCATTTTTTCATAGCCATCTATATATAATTATTTAAAATTATAATAGTCCTAAATAAGTTCAATTATAACACAACCCAGTGTCTTATTGACAAAATTTAAATCAAGGGTATCATTATCGGAAACTGGTGGCAGGTGGCTTACAGTAATATTTATATTTTCAACCCCTTTCCCCCAAATCCCATTTACACAACATCTCAGAGTAATATCATTTTGTTACTTTTTAATATTAATGACTGTTTTTATTGGTTACAAATTATTAATCAGAATATTATCTTATTGTGACAAACTTAATACCCAGTAGAAGATTACCTGGACATGGAACAAGTTGATTACAAAGTTGCTGATCATTTAAACTAACACCATTACAACCTACAACATTTGGCTTCCATGTAGAAACTCCATTACATGATTGGCTTCTATACTGATATGGTCCATTGACCAGACTGTTACAAGTAGCCGAGCATTCACTCCAAGCTCCCCAACCACTCAATGTTCCTAATTTGGTATTTTGTACAAAAAAAAAAGTTAAGCAAATGTAAATGGTAACCAAAACTTGTTTGCATATACCATTACTGATTTTTTAAACAACTTTTCAAGTTTTGATTAAATTAAAAAATATATTTACCTAAATTTACAAAATTCTCAATGTTTATTTATCTATACAATAATTATATTGTTATAATAATTATATTGTTATTAACTATAACAATTAACAAAACAAGGTTACTATTGTGCTTTAAATAACGAAATAAATAAAGTTTTTTTTAAAAATACCTGGACAAATCACCTCTGCTTTACAGTTTTTAAACTTAATTAAAACAGCTCCATTGCAATTACCACCAAAAGAACTGCCTGAACAAATACGACTACTAGTTTGTTGTGGCACATTTAAATCATACTGACAAGAAGCCGAACAATCTCCCCATGCTGTCCAATCACTTAAAACACCTGAAATATAAATGCATATTATATAATCTCAGTTCATGATTATTTTTAATCCAAGTAAATAAAAAAGTAGATGATGAGTTAATACTTGCATACTAAAGTTGAGGTACTACTTGCATGTTGAGATGAGTTACTACTTGCATATCACATTATTATACTGCTGTATTTTTGATATAAAATATCACTAAAATATTTTTTTAATCAATGTTAAACATTAAGCATGCATTGTTATGCATAAATGAAATGAGAAAAGCATTTTTTTATTGAAAATAAAATTTTTTAAAATACTTTATTTTTATCCCAAAAAAATGATAGCAAGTCAGATGCAACAGAAATAAAACATCATGTCATTGTCAAAATAAAATCTCAAATCTCAATACCAAATATTAATAACCAAAATCTCAAATCTCAATACCAAATATTAATAACCAAAATCTCAAATCTCAATACCAAATATTAATAACCAAAATCTCAAATCTCAATACCAAATATTAATAACCAAAATCTCAAATCTCAATACCAAATATTAATAACCAAAATCTCAAATCTCAATACCAAATATTAATAACCAAAATCTCAAATCTCAAAACTAATATTAGATTGAAATAGCTAAAAGAATAAAAAACTAAACTTAACTCAAACTTAACTTAAACCTAACTCAACTAGTTAGGTGAACTATAATTTAAAATCATAAAAACTGATGAGTGTGAGCAACAATGATTTGACACTTTTGATTAATTTTTTTATTAATAAAAACAAATAAATAGGAGTTTACCAATTATACATGTCTTTTACTGAATTGGAGGCTAAAAAGTTGTTCAAGCCAAGTCAAAGAGTCAAGTATCAAGTCAAGTATCAAGTCAAATCTTTTTTCAAAAGCTCTATCTTATAGATTGTTGATCAGAAAACTGGTAAATATGGTGAATATGCGCAATTATGAGGCAATATTGCAACTTGTGGTTGAGCATTGTTGTGAAGAAAACAAACTTTATGTTGCTTGATTAGAGTTTTTGCTTCAGCTTTTTTAATCAAGCACAGTAGACCTAGCAACAGGATTGCAGCAACAGTTGTATTGACCTAGCAACAGTATTAGTAGTAAGACTTTTCCAATATACAATTTCAATTACATCTCATCTCAAGCATATATATATCATATAAAATGTATTTCAAGGATTTATATAAGCTTTTAAATATTTCATAGTATATATTTAGATATACATGTAATAAACTAGGTAGGAAAAAAAATTAACTTCTTCATAACACAACTGTCATTTATGACATATTTTGTCAATCAATTACTATCTAACCTAATAGTACTATTTTAGCATGAAATATGAAACCCAGGTGGTGTACTATGTTTCAAAGTCCTGCTTGAATGTAGTGTACTTGTTAGAGACAGTTGTATGATCATTACTGATCACTTCCAACTTTTGATTTTCACTTTGTTTACAACAAAGTGCAGAAAGATTATGCCAGAAATAGAGAATATATATATGGTAAAAGTCTTAATATTGAATTATGTAAAACATATATAATAAAAAAGTTATCAATATTTAAGTAGTCTACAAATCAATTATTAAAAAAAAAATATATTACCTGGACAAGGTACTTGCATGTTGCAAGATTGAGTTTGATTACTTGATCCAACACAACCTCCTCCCAAAGTAGCCCCTATACATTGCCTAGTTTGAGTTTGGAAAGGAGGTGTATTTTGATTAGACTGACAGGTTTCTGAACAACCACCCCAAGCACTCCACACACCATAAGTACCTATTTTAGGTAAAAATGTAAATGTTTTTTATAGTCATCAACAATATTAACATAATATATAAAAACTATTTCAAAACTAACACTTACCTTGACAAGGAGTATTTGTATTACAACTCTGTTGCTCACTTGTAGTGATGCCAGAACAACCCTTAAATATAGGATTCCATGTTGAATATCCAGAACACGATCGAGTTCTATTCTGATATGGTAAACTAACAAGATTATTACAATTTGCAGAACATGTACCCCATGAACTCCAATCTGATATTGTTCCTAATTCAATATAACTAATTTTAACAACATGAGCTTAAAAACAAAAAACTCAAATTAAAAAAAGTTGGCTAATAACTTAATAATGATAGAAAAAAATTACATTAAATGTGCTATATATATATATATATATATATATATATATATATATATATATATATATATATGTATGTATGTATGTGTGTATGTATGTATGTATGTATGTATGTATGTATGTATGTATGTATGTATGTATGTATGTATGTATGTATGTATGTATGTATGTATGTATGTATGTATGTATGTATGTATGTATGTATGTATGTATGTATTTATGCCTCAGCAGTAAATGAGAGCTTTAGCTCTTGCCCACACTCCTCTAAAGTGGTTTACGATAGTCCAAAAAAAATGTAATAATGCCAACCTAACTGCTGCCTTTAAAGTGTTTAAGGTCAGCAAAAAATTACCGACCTCATTTTAATGCTTTATAGAACCCCTTCATGTCCATTTTTTGCCAATTTGATGCCCGACACTAACAGTTTATGGTCTGCAATTTCTTGAATAAAACAAAAAATTTTAGACAAACCTTGACAAACAACTTGTTCGTTACAGTTTTGCGTTTCAAATAACACAGCTCCATTACAATTGCCATTAAAAGTATTGCCTGAGCAGACGCGACGTTTTGTTTGAGTTGGTGCTATAAAACTCATTTGACAACTAGCTGAGCATGCTTCCCACGATCCCCAATCACTTAAAGTACCTAAAACACCAATATATAAAATAAAACATAAATCTTCTGCACATTTAAAATAACAAAAATTCTTGATTTTTAGTAAATTTTACTCTAGTTATCTAAAAATAAGATGACCAAAAAAATAGGAAATACACTACAGTCAGTACAGTACAGCCACTACAGTCGAGGAGGCTACTTTAGTTTTGGTTACAATCCTCTCTTAACTCTATAACTCGGGAACACAAACCTTGATAAATAAGGTCGCTTTAATATCTAATTATGTGTTTTAAATTTTTTAGTGAATTATTGCTAAAAGAATGAGTTTTTAATTCTTATTTATTTAAATTTTTTTTGTCCATTTTCATATTTACTTTTTTCAATCAATGCTCAACCTTTTTTTTTTAAACTTTTTTTACTTTTTCCTTGGCCTGCGAGCCCAAAATTTTTTTTTAGCCATTTGAGTAAATTAATTGCAAGAAGTTTATAGAACATTTGCTTGGTTGTTTTCTTTAAAGAAATAATTTTATTAAACACATAACAGCCATATCTTTCCAACAGCCATATCTATAAGATATACTGCATTAAATTTAATTACATTATTTTGGAATACAATGCTGTGCATTATAAGTACAAAATGTGTTTTATCAAAAAAAAGAGTCATTATAAATCATATTTATAACAACTTGATGTTTTGACATTTACTCTAAAAATCATCCACCAAACTAACCAAGCACAGAATGTAGTATATGATACAAAAGCCACTATAAATTTGAAATTTTATTTCAAGTACATGTTATAAAATTAACTATTTTTGGACATACCAATACTAATATGTAACAAATTTTAGTTTATAAATTTTATCTAAAACATTTAAGTAAAATGATTTATTTCCATTACAAATACTTGTGTACATAACTTATTTTCAAAACAGTAAGAAAATGATGAAAAAACGACCAAACATCAACAAAGAAAGTATAACATTTTTTTAAAATGTTAAATGAAATAATATATATAAAAAATTACCTGGACAAGATACTGCACTATTGCAGGGTTGAGTTTGATAATTTGCTCCAGGACAACTACCATTTAATGTAGCACCAAAACATTGTCGAGTTTGAGTTTGATATGGAGTTAATGCAGGATTAGACTGACAAGTTTCTGAGCAAGCACCCCACGCACCCCATACGCCATAATTACCTATTGTTCAAAAAAATTTTTGTTATAGAAAAAAAAAATCTATTTGGTATATATTTAAAAAAAATAAAAAAGTAATAATAACAAAAAAAACCACCTGAACATGGAACATTTTGATTACAAAGTTGTTGATCATTTAAACTAGCACCATTACAGCCCACATAATTTGGATTCCATGTAGATGCTCCAACACAAACTTGGCTTCTATATTGATATGGTCCATTGACTTGAGTGTTACATGAAGCAGAACATGAGCTCCATGCACTCCAACCACTTAATGTTCCTATTTTAATGTTTTGTTGAAATTATAGTTAAATAAAATATTTCATATATATATATATATATATATATATATATATATATATATATATATATATATATATATATATATATATATATATATATATATATATATATTTATATATATATATATATATATACATATTAATAAAATACATATCTATAATATATTAACATTGAATGTAATGCTGCTGCCGTTAATCATTCCTGCGTGATTGACACAGAACTCATGGCAGTCATTAGTAATGACTCCGGTGTAATGAGTCATTACAAGAGTTAATTACGAGAAAGAGTCAGCACTTTTTCATATAAGAAAATGTGAACCAAAGTGTATGCAAATATTTAACTTTTGTAAACTTTATATTATGTTGTGGTTCAAATCCTTGCACACTTTTTTAAAATCTTTTTCAGTTTTTTAAAATATAAAGTAAAACATTTTTGAAGTTTTATAAATATTATATATGCAACATATATAAATATATTATACACTATAACAAATTAAAGGGAGAGTATTTTCAAAAAATCTTAAAATATCTAAAAATATCAAAACACGGGAAGAAACTTAATGCGGGTATATGTCATGATAGAGATATTTATGTTATTATTGTGCTAAGGTAATTAGTCCTAATAAGCTACGGATGGTCTGAAAATAAATTATGTACTGAAACTTAATAAAGAAAAAAATTAATAAGTCCGTCCTGCTACTTTAAAAGGTCCTGCTGTGAAGGCAGATAAAAATTGCCAGCAAAAACTTTAAAAGTTTATTTTAATAATAATAACTTTTCTTTAACAACTTTAATATATATGTATTAAATATAATATAATATATATATATATATATATATATATATATATATATATATATATATATATATATATATATATAACAATATATATACAATAATATAATATATATATAATAATATAATATATATATAATAATATATATATATTTACAATAATATAACATATATATATATATAATAATATATATATATATATATATATATCATTATATATATATAATAATATATATATATAATAATATATATATATATATTATTATACATATATATATATATATATATATATATATATATTATTTATGGACGGACTTATTAATATAATAATATAATATATATATATATAATAATATAATATATATATATATATATATATATATATATATATATAATAATATATATATATATATAATAATGTATATATAATAATATATATATATATATAATAATGTATATATAATAATATATATAAATATATATATATATAGATATATATATATATATATATATATATATATATATATATATATATATATATATATATATATATATATATATATATATATATATATATATATATATTACAATAATTTATTTCAAACTTTTATTTAAAAATATTTTATAAGCAAAATATTGTTCAGAAATTAAGTTAAAAAGAAATTAGTAAAAAAAGAGTCTTTTTTTTTAGAATAGCTATTTTTTACACTTTTTTTTCTATACACCTCCCCCTTCCCTTTTCCTAGTTTTGCAAAATGGGATCTAGGTTAAAGTTTGGGAATAGGCTACTCTGCTATATACATTCATATACTTGCCTTAGCCCTAATAAGGAAAAATGATGTATTAAACATTGATATTAGTAGATTTTGATATATTTCAGAAATACAACATTTTGTACAAAAATGCGTCTTTAGGGCCTAAAAAGCTGGATCCCATCATTTTTCATTATTTGTAAAAAGATTTTAATTTCGAACTTTTATTATTGAATCTCACAAAATAAAAAAGTTTACAATAGAAAATTAAAAAAGAAATTATTGGCTACTTTAATACATGAAAAAAAAAAAGAGAAAAAAAGTTGTTAAAACCATAAACAAGTTTGTAATTTGTACTAAAATGACTTTTTTTAAGATTAAAAAAAAAGAGACTAGTTTTTCTATTTACTGAATTACTCCTTTACTTTATCTTATTTTACGATCACCATTTATTATCACTTTAAAAGTCCTCATTTTAAGATTTTTATTTTATGAAATTTTTAAGATTCTGAAACTTTTATTAATTATATTATGATTAAATATATAAATTAAAAACTTTAAATAAATTTTTTTTTCATTCTTTAAATAATTATTAATAATTAAATTTTCAAGCTTCTTTTTTAATGGTTTTATCTGTCCACAAAAACAACAGAGTTTTTTTAATTAGATATAAGATACTGATTACAAAAATAACATTAAACTCCATTGAGGCTTTTTTTATAATCTAAATTTTGTTAGTAAAAGGTTGTTTTTTTCATTAAAATTTTCTTCTAAAATCTTTTTATTTATTAGATTCATATGCAAAATAAATAATTTTTTATTTATTAGATTCATATGCAAAACAAACAATTTTTTATTTATTAGATTCATATGCAAAATAAATATTTCTTTATTTATTAGATTCATATGCAAAATAAATATTTCTTTATTTATTAGATTCATATGCAAAATAAATATTTTTTTCAATAGAATAAATAACAAGATTTTAAATATGCTTTCAAGTTACAATTTTTTTTTCAAAAGTAGATTGGTTGATTGAGATTGGTTCATATAAACAACTTTTTTATATTGTTCCTATAATTTAATATATTGTTTTATAGAAATAAATTATATTTAATGTTATAATTATCACATTAAATATGATTTTTTTCCATGTTAGCATCATGTAAATAACATTTAATCACTTAAAAAAATATATTAATATAAAGTCTACTTGTATATATATATATATATATATATATATATATATATATATATATATATATATATATATATATATATATATATATATATATATATATATATATATATATATATATACACATTGGGGAAAGTACAATTAAAGTTCTTATTAAATTTAACTTTTTTTCAATTTAAAACTTTTTTTTATATTCTTGATTTTTTCGGTTAGTTTTATATATTATATATAAAACTAACCAAAAAAATCAAGAGTACAAATAAAAGTTTTTTTAATTAAAAAAAAGTTAAATTTAATAAGAACTTTAATTGTACTTTTCCCAATATTGCTTAAAAAAAGTAGACTTTATATTATTATACTTTTTATATTTTTATATCAGAATGAATAATATATATACATACATATATATATATATATATATATATATATATATATATATATATATATATATATACATATATATTTAATATATATATATAAATATATATATATATATATATATATATATATATATATATATATATATATATATATATATATATATATATATATATATATATATATATATATATATATATATATTCTGCATCATTTAATAATATTTCTCAAAAAAATACCTGTACAATTAATTCCAACAATGCATGTTTGTGAATCTACAGTGGATTGCCCATCACAATTTCCCCCAAGTGTTGCTCCCACACAAGTTCGAGATCTTAGTTGAGTTGGTAATACAGATGTTAATTGACAGGTAGCTGAACATTGCCCCCATGCTTCCCATGATGACATTATGCCTTGAATAGAATAAAAATTAATATAATCATAGGATAATTTTTTTTTCATTATTTTACTTGCATTATGTAAATCATTTTCATTACAATTTATTTAAGTTGCAACTAAGTTTAATTTACAACTGTCTTTACAAAAATAAACTATTATAAATAACAATGTTAAAATAATATTGTTAAATAATATTATTATAAAAATATCATAAAATAATTTCTATATAACTACATTATGTAAAAAAAAAAAGAGATAATAATTTTTTAATTAATACCTATCATAGTTTGAAACCAACACATTAATTATTTATTATTTAATCATGAACTATTAATGATAAGTGCTTTTAGAATTGCAAACTCATCTATTAGCTTTTTAAAGTGTATTTCATTGTGAAAGTAACATTGCAATAACATGAGTGCCAGTACACAAAAATGAAATGGAGCAATTGTTAATTGTTCAATTAATTGTAAATTAAAAATTTATTATGCTGAAAATAATATGTGAAAATATGTACCAGGATAATATTAAACAAGAAAAAATAAATAAAAAAAGGGAAATAAAATATTGTTGAAAATAATAATAATTGTGCTTACTCATACCTAAAAGTAATAATTAAAACAGTAATAATAATATTAAGTAAAAGTAATAATAACAAATAAAAGTAAGTAATACATGATACACTATCAATTTAAATTAAATTCAGGCTAAACAAATATAAAGTAAAGTTATTAAAATGCATTATATAGTGGAGTGATTGCAGCAGCTTTGGAAAAAAAGAAAATTAATTTAAAAAAGGTTTTAAAATACACCTAGTTATAATGATTTTAAATATCTTTGTTTGTAAATATCTTTGGCCTTACAGTTCAATAAAATAAAAGGTAAAAAAAAAAAAAAAAAAAAATATTATTTGCTAATAAAAATACTGATCAAATAATATTTCTGAACATTATGATTATTTTTTTGCATTATAAAATTGAAGAAATCTATTCTCAATCCAAAGATAATGGACAGAGATGCTAAACAACTACCTAAGACCCACCTGCCTAAACTACTATAAAAAGTTATAATCTAAACCACTAAGTTACTTATAGTTACTCAAACTTAAAATACCATTGATATTATGATAAACCTCATAAATTACTTAGTCCATTACCAATTAGCAACTTGTGAGTTATAATTAATAAGTTAACAACTTACACTACAATAGACATTAGAATTAGTTAGTAATAATTAATTTTACTAACTTTTTTTAAAAAAGAAAGTTAATAGTAAATTTTCTTTCAGGTTCTTTTTAAATTTATGACATTAGTTGTACAATTATATAAAAACTTTTTTTTTACCTTGACAAGGAACATTTGTGTTGCATTCTTGTGTCTCTGATAAAGATCCAATACAAGATCCAAGCCCAGGAAGACATGTTCTGCTTCGAGAGCTAATTGGAGGTCCACTGTCAAGTCTGCAGCTAGCTGAGCATGCACTCCAACTGGTCCAATCAGAAAATGTAGCTATTAAAATGGAATAAAAAGATTTTATATATTCTATCAATCTAGTTTTATAAAAAAAAAACTACTTATTGCAGAGTTTCTAATTGTTATTCACATTACAAAAAAATTTTAATTTTATATATAATTATAAAATAAATTATAATTTTATTTGTTTTTAAATATACTTTTGATTTAATCAATGAAAAATAATCAAGTAATTTTCAGACCTCAATTACAAAACATAAAGTAAAAATAAAAAAAAATAAAAAAAGTAAGACCAAAACAAATAAATATGTAGAACTTTAAATTAGAAAATGTATATAGGTAATGTAAAAGCAATTTTAAAGTTAAAGTTGTATTTTTTTTTTTTTTTGTATAGAAACTTTAGTAAACAAGTTTAAAAGTGATCCTAAAATCAGAGGCGATTCTACAAATAAAATAAGGGGGGTTGAATCCTTACAAAGTATCGACTGGCTTCTTTAAAAAAAAAAAATAGGGTCCTCAAAACTAAAATTTACCCAACCGAATTTTGTTAAATACCTGACAAGCCAACTAAATTCGTAAAAAAATCCAATTATAACTAGAAAATCGCCTTCTTTTAGGAGGAGGGGGGGAGGGGAGGGGGAGCACCTCCCAGTAAAATTGCCTCTGATTAAAATGGTTTTACAAGTTGTGCTTAGCTCATTAAGAAACTTTTGAAAATAAGTTTCTAGTAATTGAAAAAAAATAAAACAATCTTTGTAACACTTTTACGCCTAAAAGCTACAAGTTGTTCTTTAAAAATTATTTCCAATAAATAAGGAAAAGCTTTTTTCCTATAAAAGTTTTTTTAGTAATTTAAATTTCTTTTGTTTCAAAATAATAGAGCAAACCAAAAGTTTACTAATTTAAAAAAAAATATATTTTACAAATGCTTTTAAAAGTATATTTAATGATTTGTTTTAATTTCTTATTGTTTAATTAGCTATTTATTTATTTTTTAAACTTTTTACTAAACTTGATATTGCCAAGTTCAATAATTCATAAGTTTGAAAAAACTCGTAAAACTTTCATCTAGACTTACTACACGGCATAAAACAAGTTTTAAAACTATAGTTTGCCCCATCCACATCTGGTTCACAATCTTCTTGATTTTTTGATGAAACAGGATTTACACATGAACGAGAACGTTGCATAGTACCAGTTGCTCCACAAACTTGAGAACAAGCACTCCAACTAGTCCAAGATGTCCATCTCCCTTGAGCTAAATTAAAAAATTACATTTTGTATTGCTTTTTAATTTTATGGAGTTATTTTCCTCACAGCTCCCAACTTCAGTATAGGTCATTAATAACGTTTTATACATAGTTCATAAAGATATTCCTTTGTTCTATATATATATATATATATATATATATATATATATATATATATATATATATATATATATATATATATATATATATATATATATATTATATATAGGAATATCTTGAAATAGTCTGCTGCTACATTGACTTAGGGTTTGGTATTGGGCAGCAATCTTTTCTTTCATTATTCTTTATTTTTTTCTTCTTTATCTGAATATGTCGTATGCTATAAGGATAGCAAAAACTAGTAACATTTTTTTATCTAAATATGCTATAGCAGATATATATATATATATATATATATGTATATATATATATATATATATATATATATATATATATATATATATATATATATATATATATATATATATATATATATACATATATATATATATATATATATATATACATATACATATATTTGCATACAGAGATTTGAATGACACATCATTGCTGGTATCATACTGAAATAGAAAGCTGTGGGGGCTTTTGTACACACATCAACTTTGGGCAGATACCAGCAGATATCATCTAAATATGAAGGAGTTTTATTAAAGCAAAAAAAACTTTTTTTTTGTTATTATTCATTATTTTTTATTTTTCTGAAAAAAATTGTTTAGATTTAGGTCAGCACTTCAAAATTTTAGGTGTGCAAAATAAATTATACAGTGCCAACCTGTGTAATAAATAAAAAAAAAAACCCTTCAATAAATTATTATTAAAGTTAAATAAATTTTGTATTAAAGTTAATTTTATCAAAAAACAGAGATAAGCTATACTATATTTGTAATAAAGTGTAAGAAAAAATTACTTTCGCATTGACTTTTTTCAAGAACAAAAGGATACAGCTTGCTACCAAAAATTGATAAAAGAGAAGTAAAATTGTCAGCAAAGAAGTCATAAGACACATTCTGCCCATTAACAATATAACTTGTTATTCTATCTATTTCATCTTTATTGTAATCACGTACAGCACCAGCAACTAATAGAGCTTCACTTTTAAGCTTAGTCTCTGTTAAAAATCTTGTGTTATTTATTTCATCAACATTTTCTTTGCCATCTGTGAGAAGTATAACTACAGGATAAATATTACTTTTAGGGCAACTTTGGTATGCTTCTTGTGCTTTAAGAAGACCCCTGTTGATTGCTGTGGCACCACCTCGTAAAACTAAATTGTCCATAAAATTTCTAAACTCATTTTTAGTGGTAAACTTGTCACAAGGAAGTGTTATAATAGCTTCACTTGAGAAGGTTACAACAGACACATCAACATTTTGATTTACTTCAAATGATGAACCATCAACAAAACCTTTAACTAAATTTTTTTCATTAGTCCATTCTTCACTATCAATGCTGGATGAAACATCCATCAAAAAGACATATGTAAAATTTATACTGTTGCAAGATTTAACTAAACAAAATATATATATATATATATATATATATATATATATATATATATATATATATATATATATATATATATATACATATATGTATATATACATATATATATATATATATATATATATATATATATATATATATATATATATATATATATATATATATATATATATATATATATACAATGGCGGCGTTAGGGTAGGGCCTGGTTGGGCGATGGCCCAGGGCACCGAATATAAAGGGGCGAAACTAATTGGTTATTTTACCCTTTGCCTTTTTTTTGAATGGGGTTAAATTGAGCTAGGGGCGCCGTAGAAATCTCGCCCAGGGCGTGGTAGTGCTAAAACCGGCACTGTATATATATATATATACTTTTGTCAACAAATATATTATAAATACTTTATAACAAGGTTGCCATTTTATCACAAAATATCAAAAAAAGTAAAGTTGATGCAAAGAATAAAATAGCTATTATTTAAATTTAAAAATATTATTTAAATAATAATTATTTTGTTCTTTGCATCAACTTTAAATCATTTGTGGCTACATTAAATTGTAAAAAGGTTTCATAAATATTAATTTAATTTATAAGTTATTTATTTAATTATATAATTTTATTTTATTATTTAATATAAAATATTTCATTGATTTTATTATATAAGCAACTTTATCAACAAGTTCAGATTTATGTAACAAAATTACCTATTGAACAAGCAGCAGTGTTACATGGTTCGTAACTAACCATGAAATTAGAAGTGCATTGATAAGTTGCAGTTGAATTATCAAGACAATAAGAACGAGTTCGAACTCGAGTTGGATTTGATTGAGTTGCTCTGCATGATTCAGAGCAAGTACTCCAAGGACCCCAATCACCTAGCTTATAATCTAAATAATGAATAAAAAATATTACTGAATATTTGGAAAAGTATACATTAGGTCAAAAGCTTTTTTGTGTATACATTAAATACTTTTTATTGTTATTATTAATGTTAATTTATTTAATGTGTATTGTAATTAAAAAAATTTATATAAACAATATAAAATAATATAAATAATATAAAAAGTAATTTTTATAATGTGACCAATAATATATCATACCTGGACAAGGATATTGCAAATTACATGAAATGGTATCAGTTAAAACAGCATTTAGACATAAACTTGAAGGAGTGCAAGTTCGTGTTCGTGTACGTATTGAGCTACCTGTGTTACATGTTGCTGAACAATCACTAAAAGGGGTCCATTGAGTATATGTTTGTCCCTGAACTGAGAATGAACTTTTAATTAAAACCAATCAAAAAAATATTTTTCAGCACCAAGCAACAGTATAATATTTAGTGATAACAAATTTTTAATGTATATTTATAATGTATGTAATTTATAACAAACACATTCATAGCCTATGGCTATGAATGTGCCTGTTAATTCATTCAATTCAGTTAATTCATGCACAATCACTGTGGCTATCTGAAAATAATTAAGTTATAACAAGACAAAAAAATTGAATAAAGTGAAATCAAAAAACAGTATAAAACTAAAATATTTTAAATTAATGAAACAATAAATTTCTAGCCAATAAGGTTACATTTTGTAGTTTAAAAAAAAAAATGTTAACTTCTAGTTCTAACAATTTGCTTACAAATTGTAAGCTTCAATTATTTGAATAATTTTTTACTTAAGTTTACTTATATTGCCAATCAAACTGTAAAAATGTGCTAACAGTTCTAAGAACTCAAAATTTTCTTATTACTTTGTAACTTCTTTTAAACTCCCATACTTCTGTTTATACAATGGTGACAGTTATGCAACATCATGCTTTTAAATAAAAAAAAATATATATATATATATATATATATATATATATATATATATATATATATATATATATATATATATATATATATATATATATATATATATATATATATATATATATATATATATATATATAACCAATTTATGTCAACAAAACTCTGGCCAAATATCATATATATGAATTCATTTGGAAAGAAAATACAAGGCTTTTTTTTTTGTTCTGTTTTTTTCATTCTAGTTTAGCAGAATGAAAAAAAAAAAGTAAGCGGTTGAAACCTGATATTTACAAAAGCAATTGTTCTAAAAAAATTGAAATAAAGCTTGTTCTCAAATTTTTTTTAAAAAATTGAACCAAGCTGTATTGAATTTCATTGGTGCATATAGACGTTTCTTTTGAGACTTCTGCTTGTAAGAGTTTAATTTAGTTCAATTCTCACTAATCACTAATCCCATCCATGCATGCTTTTGCATAAAAATTTATCTTAAAACTCAGTAATAATGCAAATTTAAAACAGTCATGCTTGAAGAAGTATCAGGATGTTCACCTTTGATCGATGAAAAGCTGCAAAGCAGCTGATGCATATCTCTCACTTGCACCTTTAACCCCAAAGAGGTTATTATTTGTCAACTGCAATTGTTGAAACAAATAATGTGCTATGTCAAAGTGACAAAATGACAAATCTGTCAATGCTATTGAAACAGATTGCATGGCAACCATGGTTACCATATAATTCCTTCCAATAGCAATACTATGTATTAAGAGTTAAAAACCTTACTAATTTCAAAAAAACTTGCAGTTTTTTACAATAGTTCTTCTGTAGGTCTGAAATATAAAAAATAACATCAACTTGAACAAAGACTTCAACTATTTTGTCCACCACATGATGCTGTAACAGGGTTTCACAGTATACTTAAACTACTATATTGGTTTTGTGAAAATTGTATTTTAATATCAATGGCTTTAATAGAACACACAGTATGTGGTAAACTTTATCAACAGCAATGCAAGATGTTTTTAAAAATTATAGCCTTTAGCAACTTTAGAAATAAGTTTTAAAGAAATTTTTATTTCATTTGTTTTATTTTTTGTTGGAAGTTACTGGAAGAGAAAAGATGAAGATTGTAGAGCAAGATAACGATTGACGGACGACTTAAAGAATTGCAAATTATATGAATCAGGAAAACAAGAAGAAGGAAGCAAATTCCAAAGAGCTGATGTTCGAGGAAAAAAACTAGACAAATAAGCGTTTTTGGAGCACTTAGGAACAGTCGCAAAAAAATGAGACTTAATCGAATGACGAGTAACACAAGAATGAATTTTAGTAGATGGCACAAGAGACGCTAGCTCTTTAGAGCAGTGACCATTATAGTATTTTTAGAAAAGAGAAAGAGGAGCAACATTACGACGATGTGATAATAGTTGGAGGTTGGCTGCAAGAGCAGGTTCAACTATGTTTACAATGCGTTTTTGCACCTTGTCTAAAAGAGAAAGGGCATCGTTAGAAGATCTGCTCCAGATATGAC
The DNA here is from genome assembly GCF_038396675.1 of Hydra vulgaris. Classification (NCBI taxonomy): domain Eukaryota; kingdom Metazoa; phylum Cnidaria; class Hydrozoa; order Anthoathecata; family Hydridae; genus Hydra; species Hydra vulgaris. Next base: position 16,279,875 of record NC_088929.1, read on the forward strand.
AACAGTATTCCATACAAGGTCGGATTTGAGATTAAAAGAGATAGAGAATAGAATCCGAAGTAAGAAAGTGAAAAGCTTGATAAAGAGATACAACCTTAGCAGATGCTAATTTTGCAACTGATTTGA